>NC_081862.1:11011431-11319067 GCF_963259705.1 Myotis daubentonii | reverse complement strand
TTTGAAAAGTGTCTATTTAGGTCTGTTGCCCATTTTTTGATTGGATTAACTTCCTTTCATTAAGTTGTATGAGTTCCCTGTAAATGTTGGAGATTAAACACTTATCAATGATAACATAAGCAAATAAGTTCTCCAATGCAGTTGACTTTCTTGTTTTGTTGATGGCTTCTTTTGCTGAGCAAAAGCTTTTTATTTTGATGTAGTCCCATTTTATTTTTTCTTTAGGTTCTATTGCCCTAGGAGCAGTATGAGTGCAGATATTGCTTCAGCGTATGTCGGAGATTTTGCTGCCTGTGGATACATCTACTATTTTTATGGTTTCCCATCTTAAGTTTAAGTCTTTTAGCCATTTTGAGTATACTTTTGAAAATGGTATAAGTTGGTGGTCTAGTTTCATTTTTCCCACTTTTCTTTCCAATTTTTCAAACACCATTCATTAAAGAAACTGTCTTAGCTCCATGATATGATCATGCCTAGACTATATTATAGATTCATGTCTCCTTTGTCGAACATTAATTGAGCATAGTGGTTTGGGTCAATTTCTGGGTTCTCTATTCTATTACACTGATCTACGTGTCTGTTCTTTTGCCATTACCAGGCAGTTTTGAGAATAGTGTCCCTGTAATACAGCTTGATATCTGGTATTGAGATCCCACCTACTTTGTTCTTCTTTCTCAGTATAGCTGTAGCTATCCAGGGTCTTTTTTTATTCCAGGTGAAGTTTTTTGAAAGTTTGTTCTAGGTAGGTGAAATATTCTGTCAGTATTTTAATAGGGAGTGCATTGAATCTATAATTTATTTTAGGTAGTATGGACATCTTGATGATGTTAATTCTACCAATGCATGAACACGGTATGTTCTTCCAACTGTTATGATTTCCTCTATCTCATTTTTCAGTGTCATTTCTCATGTATAGGTCTTTCACCTCCTTAGATTTATTCCTGAGTATCTTAATTTTTCTGGTGCAATGGCAAATGGAATTGCTTTTTTAGTCTCTTTTTTTTCTGTAAGTTAACTATTGGGGTATAAGAATGCCATAGATTTCTTGGCATTATTTTGGCATCCCACTACATTGCCGAATTCAATTATTGTCTAATAATTTTTTGAAAAAGTACGGATTTCTACGTACCTTATTATGTCATCTGTGAATAAGGACAGTTTTACTACTTTTATAATTTGAATGCCTTCTATTTCTTCTTCTTTTCAGATTGCAATGGATAATACTTCCAGTACTATGTGTAACAGGATTGGTGAAAGTCTTGTTTTGTTCCTCTTATTAGGGGAAATGGTTTTAGTTTTTCCCCATTGAGTTCAATGTTGGATCTTGGTTTGGAATATATGGCTTTTATTATGTTGAGGCATGATTCTTCTATACCCACCTGACTAAGAGCTTTATCAAGAAAGGGTGTTGGATTTGGTCAAATCTTTTTTCTGCATCAATTTTTGGACTATGTGATATTTATCTCTCGAAATCCTTATGTGATTTATCACTTTTATTGATTTGCAGATTTTGTACCATCCTTGCACCCCCTGGATAAGCCCTACTTGAGCATTGTGTATTATCTTTCTGATGTATTGCTGGATCTGATTTGCTAGAATTTTTTGAGGATTTAGCAACTATGTTCATGAGGGATATTGGCCTGTAATTCTCTTTCATTATGTTGTCTTTACCTGGTTTTGGTATTAGGTATTGATGGTTTTATTTCTTCCTTGATTGATTGGTAAAACTCCCTTGTGTATCTTTCTGTCCCTAGGCTTTTGTTTGCTGTAAGTTATTTGATGACTTTTTTAATTTCTTCCAAAGTTACTAGCTTATTGAGAATTTTAGATTTTTCCTGATTGACTTTTGGAAGATTGTATTTTCCTAGAAATTTGTGCATTTTCTTCAGGTTCTCTAGATTGTTGGAAAAGTTGTGCACACTAATATTTTAGTGTTATTTTTTTAATTGTTTTATTGCTAAAAGTATTAGAAAGGGTATTACATGTGTGACCTTTTTTTTCCCCCGCCCTTGACAATCCCCTGGCTTCCCCTACCATACAGTGCATTATGTCCATTGGTTATACTTATATGCATGCATATAAGTCCTTCGGTTGAATTCTTACCCTCCCATCCTGCCCCCAACTCTCCCTGGCCTTTCTGCTGTAGTTGACAGTCTGTTTGAGGCTGCTCAAGCTCTGTATCTATATTTGTTCTTAAGTTTATTATCGGTAAATGAGTGAGATCATGTGGTATTTTTCCTTCATTGACTGGCTTATTTCACTTAGCATAATGCTCTCCAGTTCCACCCATGCTGTTGCAAATAGGAAGAGTTCATTCTTTTTGACAGAAGTATAGTAGTCCATTGTGTAGATGTGCCAGAGTTTTTCAATCCACTCATCTACTCATGGGCATTTAGGCTGGGTTTCTGGATCTTAGCTATGGTGAATTGTGCCACTATGAACATAGGGATGGATATATGCTTTCTGATTGTTATCTCTGGTTTCTTGGGATATATTCCTAGAGGTGGGATCACTGGGTCAAATAGGAGTTCCATTTTTAGTTTCTTGAGGAAACTCCATAGTGTCTTCCATAGTGGCTGCAACAGTCTGTATTCCCACCAGCAGTGTCCGCATGTCCTTTTTCTCCAAATCCTCTCCAGCACTTATCGTTTGTTGATTTCTTGATGATAGTCATTCTGACAGGTTTGAGATGTTACCTCATTGTTGTTTTGATTTGCATCTCTCAGATGATTAGTGACTTTGAGCATGTTTTCATATGTCTCTTGGCTTTCTGAAGTTCCTCTTTTAAAAGTGTCTATTTAGGTCTTTTGCCCATTTTTTGATTGGATTGTATATCTTCCTTTTGTTAAGTTGTGTGAGTTCCCTATAAATAATGGAGATTAAACCATTATTGGTGATAATATTGGCTAATATGTTCTCCCAATCAGCTGGCTTTCTTGTTTTTTTGTTGATGGTTTCTTTTGCTGTGCAGAAGCTTTTTACTCTGATGTAGTCCAATTTGTTTGTTTTCTCTTTAGTTTCCAATGCCCTAGGAGCTGTATCAGTAAAGACATTGCTTTGGAATATGTCTGAGATTTTGTTGCCTTTGGATTCTATTCTTTTAATGGTTTTCCATTGTACATTTGTCGTTTATTCCTTTTGAGATTACTTTTTTGTATGGTGTAAGTTGGTTGTCTAGTTTCATTTTTTTGCATGTATCTATCCAATTTTCCCAACACCTTTTATTAAAGAGACTATCCTGATTCCATTGTTTGTTCTTGCCTCCACTGTAGAATATTAATTGAGTATATTGGTTTAAGTAGATTTCTGGGCTCTCTATTCTATTCTACTGATCGATATGTATTTTCTTGTGCCAATACCAGGCAGTTTTGAGAACACTGGCTTTATCATACAGCCTGATATCTGGCTTTGAGATCCCACCTACTTTGTTCTTTCTCAGGATTGCTGCAGCTATTCGGGGTCTTTTTTTATTCCAGATGAATTTTTGGAGAGTTCTTTCTAGGTCTGTGAAATATGTCGTTCGTATGTTAATGGGAATTGCGTTTAATTCATAGATTGCTTTGGGTGGTATTGACATTTTGATGATGTTGATTCTACCAATCCATCAACACGGTATGTTCTAACATTGGTTTATGTCTTTCTCTATCTCATTTTTCAATATCCTGTAGTTTTCTGAGTACAAGTCTTTTACCTCTTTAGTTAAGTTTATTCCTAGGTAGCTTAATTTTTTGGTGCGATGCTAAATGGGATTGTTTTTTTAGTCTCTCTTTCTGTAAGTTCACTATTGGTGTATAGAAATGCCATAGATTTCTTGGTATTAATTTTGTATCCAGCTACATTGTCAAATTCATTTATTAAGTCTAGTAGTTTTTTGATGGAGTCTTTAGGGTTTTTATGTATAACATCATGTCACCTGCAAATAAGGACAGTTTTACTTCTTCTTTTCCAATTTGGATCCCTTTATTTCTTCTTCTTGTATTGTAATGGCTGATAATTCCAGTACTATGACAAACAGGAGTGGTGAGAGAGGGCATCCCTGTCTTGTTGCTGTTCTTAGGGGAAATGGTGTTAGTTTTTGTCCATTGAGTATGCTGTTGGCTGTGGGTTTGTCCTATATGGCTTTTATTATGCTGAGGTATGATTCGTTTATTCCCACCTTGCTGAGACTTTTTATCAAAAGTGGTGTTGGATTTTGTCAATTGCTTTTCTGCATCAATTGATATGACTATGTGGTTTTTATTCTTTCAATTTCTTTATGTGATGTGTCACGTTTATTGATTTGTGGATATTGTACCATCCTTGCATCCCTGAGATAAATCCTACTTGGCCATGGTGTATGATCTTTCTGATGTACTGCGGGATACAGTTTGCTAAGATTTTGTTGAGGATTTTGGCATCTATGTTCATGAGGGATATTGGCCTATAATTCTCTTACATGTTCTTGTCTTTATCTTGTTTAGTATTAGGGTGATGCTGGCTTCATAGAATGAGCTTGGAACTGTTCCTTCCTCTTGAATTTTTTGTAGTAGTTTGAGAAGGATAGGTGTTAGTTCTTCCTTGAATGTTTGGTAAAACTATCCTGTGTAGCCATCTGGTCCTGGGATTTTGTTTTCTGGAAGCTTTTTGGTGACTGCTTCAATATCTTCCATAGTTATTGGCCTATTGAGATTTTTAGATTCTCCCTGATTGATTTTGGAATGTTGTATTTTTCTAGGAATATGTCCATTTCCTCCAGGTTGTCTAGTTTATTGTAGTGGATTTGTCCATAGTATTTTTTAACAATCATTTGTATTTCTGTTGTTATTTCGCCTCTATCATTTCTGATTTTGTTTATTTGTGTCCTCTCTCTTTGCTTCTGGGTGAGCCTGGCTAGAGGTTCATCAATCTTGTTTATCCTTTCAAAGAACCAGCTCTTGGTTTCATTGATTTTATGTTTTGTTTTTTGGTCTCTATGTCATTTATTTCTGCTCTAATCTTTATTATCTCCCTCCTTCTGCTCACTCTGGGCTTTTCTTGTTGCTCTCTTTGTAGTTTTTTTGAGATGTAGAGTTAGATGATTTACTACCATTTTTCTTATTTCTTGAGACAGTACTGTAGAGCTATAAAATTTACTCTCAGGACTGCTTTCATTGTGTCCCATAGGTTTTGGATTGTTGTGTGTCGTTTAAGACTCCCTCCATGTTCTGCGTGGAGTAGAGTTCGGTGTCTGAAAGAGGAGCCGCACAACAAATGAGAGAAAAAGAGAGATAATTTTGCAATATTGGGGGACCAGGCGGCAAGTCCCAAAGGACTTCCCCCGTGCTCAGCCCTCACCAAGCTTTTATTGATCTGGGATACACCCGTAGCATAGCCCTTAGGCAGGTGACCCCTGGCAACAGGCAGACTAGCCCATCAGCAAGGATTTACATAATAATAAATGGGGGAGCAGTTTCAGCTACCACTGTCTGGACAAACAGAGGTGGCGCCTAGCTCCGACCTTTGCTAGGGCTTCAAAGGCACCCAGCCTTCGGGGGGTTTCAGGGAGTTCTCTGTCTATGCTTATCAGATAGTGAAGGCAATAAACAGTTTCCCACATCTCCCCCTTATTTTTTCTTTAAAAAATAATCAAGTCCCAATTTCAATGTCCAAAAGTTCATGTGTACATGCCAGCAATGAAATGTTGGTTCTGGATGGTGGAAAATGCAGGTCTGGTCCTCTCTGGTTTGGTCCTGGGCATCCTGCAGCAACGCACAGCTGCTGACTGCTAGCATGGCAAGGCATCTTCCACCATCTCCATCTCTGAACTGTCTCTCGTGTCTTTGTGGCTGGAGCAATCTGGTCAGTTTCTCTCCGGGATCCCTTGTTGCAGGAATCTACATGGTCTTGGAGTTGTTCTCTGAAAGTATACAAACATATTCTCGACCAAAGGTTAATAAAGGAAATTTTACTTGGGGAATCTTTTTTATATTTGCCCAAATGATTTTCCTTTGGCTTATTTTGACACCACATATGTTTTTCATGGGTGTCTTGCTGTTAGCATTAAAAAATGAAAAAGATTTTTCTAGATGCAATTTAGTTACAGGATATTTTTCCTTACATGGTATTCTTCCACTGTTGTGTTTTCTTTGTGATTAGTTTCCAGGATGTTTTTAATTTCTTCTTTGATCTCATTGGTAACCCAATCAATATTTAATAACATGCTATTCAGTTTCCAAATGTTTGAGTATTCTGGGTTGTTTTTATTGTAGTTTATTTCTAATATTATGCCATTGTGGTCTGATAAGATGCTTGGTATGGTTTCAATCTTCTTGAATTTGGGGAGTTTTGCTTGTGACCAATTATATGGTCTATCTTTGAGAATGTCCCATGTACAATTGAGAAGAAAGTATATTCCATTTGGTGAAATGATCTGAAGATGTCAATTAAGTCCATCTGATCTAGTGAGTCATTTAGGATTGCTGTTTCTTTGCCGTTTGTTTGTTTTTTTTTTTTGTCTAGAGGATTTATCCAGTGATATCAGTGGTGTATTAAAGTCCCCTACTACCATTGTATTGTTGTCGATCTCTCCCTTGATATCTTCCAGGAGATTTTTTATGTATTTGTGTGCTCCTGCATTGGGTGCATATATATTTATCAGGGATATATCCTCTTATTTTATTGATCCCTTTAGTACTAGGAATTAGCCTTCTATTATCTATTCTTAATGCCTTCACTTGGAGATCTATATTGTCCGATATAAGTGTTGCTACTCCAGTGTTTTTCTCACTTCCATTTGCCTGAAATATATTTTTCCATCCCTTCACTTTCAGTCTGTGTGAGTCCCTTATTCTGAGGCGGATCTCTTGTAGACTGCATATAATATGTGTCGTGTCTCTTTTTTTTATCCATTTTGATTGGAGCATATTTTCCTGTTATGTTTAAAGTTACTATTGAAAGGTACTTGTTCGTAACCATTTTTATTTTTTGTGCCTGTTTTCTTAGGTTTTTTTTCTCCTTTTTACACAGGTCCCTTTAGCATTTCTTGCATTGACGTCCTGGTAGTGATAAGATCCCTTAGCCTTTTATTGTCTGTGAAGCTTCTTATTTCCCCTTCAATTTTGAATGATAGCCTTGCTGGGTAGAGTATTCTTAGATTCATTCCCTTGGTTTTCATCACTTTGTAAATTTCCTTCCATTCTTTTCAGGCCTGATGAGTTTCTGTTGAGAAATCATTTGATAATCTAATGGGAGATCCTTAGTATGTAACTTTCAGTCTCTCTCTTGCAGCCTTTAAGATTCTCTCTTCTCTGGAACATTTGCCATGGTAGTTATTATGCTTCTTGGTCTGGGTTCTTTTGGGTTCATCTTGTTTGGGACTCTGTGCTTGTGTGACTTTTTTCTTCCCCACCTCAGGGAAGTTTCTAACATTATTTCTTCAAATAGGTTTTCTAAACCTTGTTTCTCTTCCTGTTGTTCTGGCACCCCCATTATTCATCTGTTTTTTCGTTTCATGTTGTCCCCTAACTTCTTTTGGGTCTCCTCCTGTCCTTTAATTTTGTTTTTTTCCAATTGTAGTTTAGTTTGTGTGTGTTTTGCTTCCCTGTCTTCTAATTCACTAATTCTATCTACTTCTTCTCCTAGTCTACTGTTGAAATTTACCATGGTGTTTTTTTATTGCAGCTATATCACTTCATTTCTTCTTGATTCTTACAGAAGTTATTGTTTTTTATCATCCATTTCTTCTTGATTCTTACGTAAGTTGTTGATATTTTCCACCTTTCAGTGTATGAACTGTATGATCCATATTTTGAAATCTTTTTCTGACATATTGCATGCCTCTTTTTCACTTAGCTGATTTTCTGGTGCTTTCTCCTTTTCTTTGGAGATTTCTTTGTCTACCCATTTTTTGTCTCATCAAACTAATCTAGATTATGATTTGTTCAGGGGCTTCTCCTTGGGTGGCAGTGGTTTCTCAGGCTACAGTTCCTCCTCAGGTGACTACAAAAGTGGCTGCTACTCAATTGGCAGAAGCTCCTGAGGTAGCTGCTTTTCGCATCAGTGGTGTCTTTTCTTGTTGATGGGGGATGCTTCTCACAGAGCTGCTGTTCCTTGTACAGGGGTGAGCTTTTCACATGGCTGCTTCTCCTTGCTCGGGGGTGAGCTGTTCACTTGGCTTCTACTCCTTGGACAGAAGTGGACTGCTCATGTGGCTGCTGCTGTTTGGCTCAGGGCTGGTTGCACGCTGCTCTTGTTCCTCGAATAGGGTGGGCTGCTTGTGAGGCTGCTGCTTCTTGGACAGGAGCAGGTTGCTCACAGGGCTGATGTTCCTTGTACAGGTGCGGGTTGCTTGTACAGCTTCTGCACCTTGGGTTGGTATGTGAGGCTGCTGCTGCTTGGACTGGGGCAGACTACTTGCATGGCTGCTGCTCCTTGTGTGGGAATGAGCTTCACATGCAGCTGTTGCTCCCTAGTTGGGGGCAGGCTGCTCACCCAGCTGTTCCTCATTGAATAGGTGCAGGCTCTGCATAACTGCTGCTCTTCGGACCAGTGTGGACTATGCAGGGCTTCCGCTCCTCAGATGTGGGTGGACTGCTCATGTGGCTGCTGCTCCTTGGACTATGGTGGCTGCTCAGGTGGTGGCTGCTCCTCAAATGGGGGCTGGTTGCTCCCAGCGCTTCTGTTCCTTGTATGGGGGCTGCTCACACAGATGCTGCTCCTCAGATTGGTTCAGGCTGCTTGTGTAGCTGCTGATCCTTGGATGGGTGCCATTTGCTTGCCAGGTGCTGCTGCTCAGACTGGTTCAGGGTGCAGGCTGCACACAGCTGCTGCTCCTTGGACAAGGGTGGGCTGCACAGGGCTGCTGTTCCTTAATTGTGTGCAGGCTGCTCATGCAGCTGTTGCTCCTCAGATGGGGTTGGCTGCTTGTGTGGTTGCTGCTCCTTGGACACAGGAGGGGGCCACTTACACAGCTGCTGCTCCTTGGACAGGAACTTGCCATTTACATGTCTGCTGCTTGCATGGTTGCTGTTTCCTGGGCTAAAGTATTGGACTGGTCAGAGGGGAGCATGATTCAGAACTCACAGGAGCCTGCACCCAGGGTAGCTGGAGACTTGTTGACTGTGGAACCTGAGTTGAGGCAGCAGGTCCTTGGCAGGTGTGGCTGTAGAGTCCCATGTGTTATCTGAGGGCACCCTGGGTGCAGGTGAGGCTGGGCTCCCAGTTACAGCAGCTTTTTCCATCAAAAAGGCATCCCTCTCTGATGATGAACCTGCCTCCTGGTACTGTTTACAATGGTAGTAGAGGCTGCCTAGTTAGGCAAGCCTGGTTAGCCTGCCCCCAAAGGTCCTGCGGGATCTGACTGTGCCTTATCACATACACACACACACACCGCACATGACTACACACTCCTCTTTTGCTCCTTCACGCACTCATTCTCTCTCCCTCACTGTCACCTTCTTCCTGCCTCTGTAGTTGGGTCTTGGGTGTTATTGACCTGTTCATGGATGGAGTTTCCTCTTCAGGTGCTGTTTATGAGGCTCGCTCTCTACCACCTGCCAGAAAGGATAAAATTCACCTCGACAGGACCCAACACAAAGGAAACAAATCACAAATGTACTCACAAAACGAATAACCCCAGTATATGTGAATGCCTGAGAAAAGAGTATTACGGGAGAGAAAGAGAGCATAAATGATATCTAAGGTGGATAAAAAATAATAGAGAAAAGAAAAAGAAAGAAAAAGAGGAATATATATCACAGAACCAATCGATAAACCTTCCCAAAAAATACAAACCCCCAGCAAAGAGGATGGGGCAGGATCTGTACAGGCTAAGCTTATATACAGAAAATAAGGTTAAGAATTGAGTGAATATAGGGAGGACCTCAGTTCAATATAGAAGAAATAGAAATGGGATGGGTGGATAAGAAGAAATAGAACAAGAAGAAAATAATAAATTTACAAAAAAAATATAATTTCAAAAAATGGCATTGAAATTTGCAGATAATAAAATAAAATATAGTGATGGAAAAATAATGTGTAAAGAAATAGAAAATAAAGCACCAATAAAAACAGGGAAAGAAAGAAAAAAGAGATAACAGAATAATAATTTTAAAAAAATTAAAAAAAGGAAAAGTGGTGTTTTTTTTTTTTGCGCTGGCTTAAGAACCCAGTCTTTTGTACTGTACTGTGTCTTAGGTTCCTGTTGCTGGGACTGAAGGTCTCTCTTTAGGCCAGTCCCTTTGGACTTTCAGAGACTAGATTTTTTTAATTCTTTGTACCATTCAGGGTGGAATATGGGTGTGGCTGTATTGGTTTCCTGGATACTGGAGGGGAGGGGCTACCTCTT
Organism: Myotis daubentonii; assembly: GCF_963259705.1. Lineage (NCBI taxonomy): Eukaryota > Metazoa > Chordata > Mammalia > Chiroptera > Vespertilionidae > Myotis > Myotis daubentonii. The sequence goes on along the minus strand of NC_081862.1, from coordinate 11,308,764 downwards.
CAGGCAAAATGGCTGCCCAGGTCCTGGGCTCAGGTATGACTCAGTGCCAGTCTCACTGCCACTTCTCTTGGGCCCCCTCCACTCCCCATAGTCCGCAAATCCACACATTCTATCACACTTCAGCCACAGTAAATGTATCCAAAAGGTCCTATGAACTAGGTTCAGTGAAGAAAAGCACAGGCCACAGAGAGGGGAAAGGATGTGCCCCTGCATGCTCCTCTCCTGCCAGCACTGCATGGTCTGGTCAGTCCTTCAGGCTGCCCTCTCTGGGTTCAGCCTTTCCTGATTGTGGGCCCAGATCTAAAATTCCCTACCACCGAACAGTCCTACGGCCCTTCTATCCACAGTCAGACACTGTGCCTTTCACAAGGAATGTGGCTCAGTGCCAGTGCCTTGCGGATTACCTCTGACCCAATGGGCTCAGAAGTCTGGCAGACTCTCCTGTCCAGATCCTTGATTTTACCTTTCTCTAGGTTTCCTCTGCTCTTTCTGGGTGCAAAATGTCTCCCAGCTGAGTCTCCTTTGCCAATTCGAGTTGGATGTTATTTGTTTCAGCTGTTCATTCTATTTGCTCCTGCACAAGGCTCAGGAAATGTCCATCTATTCTGCTGCCATTTTCTCTCCCTGGTCCAATATTTTAAAGAAGTTTCTTTTTTAAGTTTTACATAAAAGAAAGTCAAGATTTTTTTTCCCCTCAAAGGAACCATAGTTACATAGAAGTTATATTCATAGAAACAAATCCACAGATGGATAAATTCCAAGATTTTTGAATCATGGATAGAAATGTAATTTCACAAGAGATTCTGCTAATAGCAACCAGATAAGATGCCTGGATAAGAAATTAAAATCCTCTGGAAAATATATGCTGCCAAACTAGTCTAATGAGAATCCAAGAAGTGTTACAGAGGACTGACACTTCCTTTTGTTCTTCTTGTATTTCAAAAAAAGCTAAATAAATATTAAAATGTTTGGCTGACAAATGTATCCATTTATGGCATAATAATTACATCATGGAAATGTTTCCAGCCTCATGTTTTACATAAAGAAGTGGCAGTTCACAAATATTAGGCTTTATAATTTAAAGTGGTTTTTCAAATGAGTTCTGTCATTCAGTCTTTGAGTTTGCAGGTGACATATCTTTCACAGATTCACTGAGAATTATATATAGTGATGCCTGGAAATTGCATTTTTGAAGTGCTGTGTGATGACTCATCTTGGAAAATAAAATTTTGGGAAATGAAGATACCCAGTGGGAAAATAAAAATGTAAGGCTACATTGGCTACATTAGTGGCATGGGAAAATGTCAATTTTCTAGTAACCTAATCCCTGTGACTATTTCTTAGAGACTCTCAGGGATCCTTCTTACAGAACAATTTTATGAAATTCATACTTAAATGTCCACAAATAACTATTTGTTTTAGTAGGGCAACATATATTTTTACATGTAGTCTATGACTGCTAAGAAACTGTGTGAAGAGACTTGCTTTTACAGATTCCATAACACATTGACTGATTTATAAGAAAAAGCTTGCCAACTTCTGATCTAGGGTCCTTATTTATCCTATATAATAAAAGTGTAATATGCAAATCAACCAAATAGCTGAACAACTGTTCACTATGGCGTGCATGTCAATACAGGAGCTTCCCCATGGTGGTCAGTTGCTTCCACAGGGGGAGCGCTGCTCAGCCAGAAGTTGGGCTCATGTCTGGCAAGTGTAGCAGCCATGGCAGGAGCCTCTCCCACTTCCACAGCAGCACTAAGGATGTCTGACTGATGGCAAGCAGGCCTAAGCCATCAGTGGGGCATCCCCCAGGGGTTCCCAGACTCTGAGAGGGCACAGTCCAGGCTGAGGGAACACCCAAGTACACAAATTTTATGCACCAGGCCTCTAGTCTTTATAATATTTGCATAGGTGTATGAAACTTTGGAATTGGATGTTTCCATAAAATTAGTTTGTTTGCTATAACTATTCTTTAGATATTCTTGATTATAGCGATACTATTGAACATCTGCAAATACATTTTCAGACGTCTGTGCAAAGTTGGTGTACCCTGAAACAAAACTAGTCCATGCCATGGCAGTTGCTGCTAGCTAAGGCTCATGATGAAACTTGCAAGCAATGGGTTCTAATGAGTGTTACGTTCTTGGCAGTGTAGTGCTCAGACACTTTCTACTTACCACAAGTTGTCACTTCCAACTAAATAACAAGTGTGCATCCTTGTATAATTAATGACTATTTTAAGCCTGGGAATGTATCCTACCTAAACTTGGGCCTCTGTGCTAAGCTTCAGTAACAAATATCCTAGTCTAAACTTGAAAAGGGATGACTAGTCTCAGAGACCTGAGTCTATCTCAGAAGTGTCCAAATCAAGTACATGCCCCCCACTGTCTGGATCCCAGAATAATCTGTTACAAAATTATGCCCATCTGGGTTGATTGTAAGCAGTTTCTTCTCATCATCTTTAACACTGATGAACATATGAGAAAAATGACCAGGGCTAGGAAATGGTTTCAGAATCAGGTTCTGGCAGAAGTTATGGGCATTGACACATGGGCCAGGGAGGCCTTCCCAGACTAGAAACCCAGATGGCACTCAATTCAGGAGAAGAAAGGATCAGGCTGGAGCAATACCAATTATCCTTCCTTCAGGAGGCTCAGGGCTGGGGCCAAGAGGCCCACCAATATGGCCATATGAATTTTCAGCAGCCCCTATTTGCCTTTGAGTAGGAAAACCCAACTACTGAGGCCAAGGAGTTCACCTGGACTAGAGTGCCACAAAGGTTCAAGAACACCCTATCTGTAGCTGAGTGCTAGCATCTGAACCGACCAAATCCCCAGGTAGGACTTGGGGTGCATTCTACTCCAATAAGTGGATGACCTACCACTGGCTAGCTTCATGAGAGCTCAATGTTGGGAAGAACTGAGAGCCCTTCTAAGATTCTTAACTAGAACAGGCTACCAGGTGTCCAAGAGAAAGTCAAAAATCTGTCATAGAGAAGTCAAGTACCCAGGTTTTCAAATCACCTGAGGGAAACAAAGACTAGCAACTGAAAGTAGGAATTATGTGCTATTCCAGTTCCATGCACCCAGTAGCAGATTCAAGAATTTCTCAGAGCAGCAGGGTTTTTGTCACCAACAAAGACAGGACTCAGGGTCAGAAGACACAGCAGACAAGCTGGCTGTTAAAGTGCAAGTGGCAACATTGCAAATTATGTTGGTCCCTGAATTACCTGAACCTTTGAAATACACTTCTTAGGAAGAGAAATGGTCCCAGCAAGAAGCAGTAAGAGGATTAAGGTTGGTGGATGTCTCCATAAGATTGTACTCCAGTTAGCATTGCTTACTTATTTAGGAGAGACCACCATAGAAGCTCTGTTAGACAGGTACTATCTAATTGCCTGTCTTCTCTCCTTATGTGCCCCAGTCTCTTAGTGTTGCCTCCACTGAACACAGAACAATGCCAAACAGGGTCCTGTAGGACCGATGGGAGTACAGTGCTGTGGGCAAGCTACTTTGTTGATCTATAGGTAGATTTTACTGAAATAGGGCATATCAGAGGGAATAAATATCTTTTAGTCTTTATCTTCTTTTTCAGAATGAATCAAGGCATATCCTACTTGCACAAAAAAGGCAAAATAAGTCACTAAGGTATTGCTGAAGAACATAATTCTGCAGTATGGAATGCCTCTAACCATAGGATTAGATACTTACCCAGCCTTTGTAGGTGAAGTGATACAGCAAGTAGAATGCCTTTAACCATAGGTTTAGATACTTAACCAGCCTTTGTAGGTGAAGTGATACAGCAAGTAGCTAAGACCAGATAAATTAAGTAAAATTTTACACAGCTTATAGACCCAGAGCTCATGGAAAGTAGACTGCATGAATCATACTCTCAAGCTGGGTATGGCTAATCATACTCTCAAGCTGTCATGAGACAACCTTACCCCGGACAAATATCTGGCCTCTTGCACTCCTGAGGGTGTGCTGTGCCCTGAAATTCTCTATGGCACACCCCATCCTTTAATTCAGCCAAAGGGATGTTTGGGGGAAATAGAAAACTTTGAAATTCAAAAGCAGTTACAAGGACTGGGGAAAACTATCCTTCAAGTTTACTGGTAGTTTACTGACCAATTGTCCATCTCTCTAGAAATAGCTGTGCATTCTCATAAGCCTGGAGACCAGGTTTAGGTAAAGGATTCTAAAAAGGAGTTCCTTAAGCCAACTTAGAAGGGACCCTATCCAGTCACACTAACCACCTCATAGCTCTCAAGGTTGCAGGGATGAACACCTGGATACACCACTCTGGGGTGATAGCAGCCCACTAGTCAAGTGATGCCCAACCTAAGTGGAAGGTGATCTCTGACCATGAATAACCACTACCTATCCTCCTCAAGAAAATGGAAAACTTGGCTGATGTAGATGTTACTGGTAAGTAAAGAAAATAGGGTTAAAGAATTTGAAGAATAGGGGAAGGATCATGGCTTAGAATAGAGGGAGGAGGTAAGAGATGAGAAGACAAGGAAATAATAACTATCACGGAGTAGATAACAAATGGGCTTATATTTAAGAAGAGAACATAGTTTAAAAATTAAGAAAAGAGAAACAGAAGAGAGAAAAACTGAGTAGTGAAGAAAAAGGAAATGGACGGGAAATTAAAAAGGAACAGGGGAGAGGAAATTAGATATATAAATAAACCAACAAAGACTAGAAAAATAATAAATCATGAAAGCAGATAAAGATCAATATTTAAAGGGTGTGAAATGTAAGGAAAGAGAACAACTTAAAAAAAGAAAGGAGAACATTGTGAGGAAATAAAAAGAATAGGAAAAAAGTCATAACAAATAACATATTGATAACTAAAATTTTAAAAGTGAAGAAAAGTGTCATTCACTTCAGCAGTTTTAATGTTCCAGGTGAGCTGGTTTAGAACCCCCATCATCTCTTTTGTCTGCCAATTATAGGCTTCCTATTAGGTACTTAGGAGATAATGATTTCAGACACTGTCTTTTAGCTGTCAGTGCTTTGATTGAAGCTCCAAATGATCCACTGGTCCACTGCTTGTGTCTGACTCTACAGGTCTTGCCTGCAAGCAGGTGGGGCCAATCTACCCTCTTTGCCTGTCCACCAGCTGTCAATTTGACTCATTCAAGAGTCTGTTTCTGACAGGGCTTTAGGTGGGGTTTGTGCTGTTTCACTTTTAGGAAATATGATGGATGATTTTTTTTCTGTCCCAGAGCTACTCCTCCCCAAGTGACCCAAAATATTACTCTGACCTTGGTTACATAAAGATCCTTATAAGGAGAGCAGTGGGGTCTGCTGGAGTTATCAGTCTGATTCCCAAATAGCAGAATGGATGACCCCTCCTTGAGACTATTCTGACCAATACGCCTGGACTCTGCCTATTTTTCCTCTTTAGAGTTCAAAATATAAGATGTGACAGGCTATAATACCTGCCCTGAGGATAGTGGAAAGTGGTAGCTCCTTTGTGGAACAATGACCTTATGTTTAGAAGACTAAGAGCATCCTAATACTGGACTCCTGATTACTCTTACTCTGCCCTGCTTCCCACTCCCAGCCTTTCCAAGGGAACATCAAATACCAACATCCCCTATCCAAAACATTGGGTAAGTGGTTGCAACTGAAAAATCCTGTATTATGGGTTTATATTAGAAGATAAAAAGAAAGATAATACATAGAACTACCACAAAACACACAAGAAAATTGCAATTTTCTCTCCCTCTAGTACCGCTCTTCTTTCCCCTCCTGGTACGTTTCTAACACAAAGCCGCATGGGTTTGTGGTCTCAGGTCCAAACTCCAAGGCTACCATCGGCCCACTGGACTCAGTTTCCTGATCTCTCTCTCTTGGCTTGCCGGCCTGACACATCCCTTGTGTCCTTCCTATCAGTCTTCAGGCATTGTATGTCCTTCCTTGTTATAAGTTTCCTCCTCAAATGGCTTCATTCATTTATTTAGGGGGCAAATGTTCTCCAATAGATTTAGTTGTATTAACAGTCTGGCCCTGTACACTGTACATGACAAATCTGCCTATATGGTTGAAATACTTTCTCCCCAGTCTCCTTGATTTCCTCAGACTCCAGAGTAAAGAATTCAGGACATAAATAGATTTTTCTCAATGGTTCCAACCAGAAAAGAGAAAAATTGAAAAAGTTAGCAATATTGGAGAAACAGAGTATTTTGGGATTTGTCAAGAACTGGAAATAAATATAAAGGAAAACATACAAGTTTATCAACTGCAGTGATCTCTCTTTTAGCAGTTGACACATTAAATAAATCAAACATCTTGTAAATTGAAGAGGATAGTGAAGGCAGGAAAGAATATGTGAATCCTGATAAGATGTGCTGCTCTTTGGAAAAACTACATGAATACTGTAAAAATGCTGAAAAATATGGTCTCTGTGTGATAATTGATAAGGACAATGATCAAAGGATCACTTGGACAAGAGGGTACATTTTTATTTTGGACCAAGACATAGAGGTTCTTCACTTATATCTACAGGTAGCTTACTAAGAAGATGCTGAAAAGAATATTGGAATGCCTGGTTGAAAAATGCAGCCAAATACAACACAATAAATATGATATAAAAATGTCCCCTTTCTCTGTTTTAAATAAATAAGGGAGAGTTCTAAAGATTAAGGAGTATTATAATTTAGAGTGTATTTCTCATATTAATCCTATTGCCCATTTTTGGAGTCTCCACATGACATATATTTCAGAGATTGTAAATTATATAGATTACTGGAAAGGGCATATGTAAAGAGCTGTGTGAGGACTCAACTAGCAACACGAGATCATGGGATGAGAAGTCTGCCAAAGGGAAAAATCTAAATGTGATGAGAGACATTGGATACTTTGGTGACATAAGCAAAAGAGTATTGTATAATCACTGAACTAATGGTAGCTATGACAACAAAAAACCTAAACTAGGGTCTTGGACTCCCTCTACAATATTCACATAGGTGTTTGAGAACTTTGGAAATCTTTCTATAACATATTTTCCATGCTAAGTAGACATTCTTTAGCCATTCCTGATTATTATGGAGTATCTATAAATATGTTTTAATACTCATGTTAATACTTAAATGAAACCAGTATTTTGCTGTGGCTTCTTCTCTAGAACTCAAGCAGTGAGCATGTTAGAATGAGTGGTTTATTTCATACATTGCAATCTGGTACTCAGACATTTTGATTTATCAAAATTTGCCAATGGCAACACAATAACAAAAGTGTAAATTATCAGTGTGCATCATTGAATAACTGGTAACTCTAAAACCTGTGGGTGTTTCCTACCCTGGTAGTATACTCAAATTAGGCCTGTGAGATGAGCTTCAGCAACAAGGAACCTAGTCTAAACCTAAAGAGTGACTAGAACCAAATACTAGAGCATGTCTTTCAGTATCCAATCTAAAATCAGGGCCACTTAATATTGATCCCAGTACAATCTCTTAGAGAGACCAATCCAGAGCAAAATCCCCATTAGTCTGGATCATTATTCTACATCTCTGAAGGTCAAACAATGCCTTTCAAAATAATACATGTTAATTATATAAAATTTGGAAAATGGTGACCAGCAGGGAGGTAGGTAGTGTGAGAGCGCAAGGAAGTGATAGAGGAGTGTGTGGACGTGTGTGGTGTGTGTGTATGAGCTAGGGACAGTTAGATTCTGCAGGTCTTCTAAGGGGCTGCTAAACCGGGCAGTCTTAGGCGGTGGAGTCCCGCTCCCTGCACGGACACTCCTGGGTGGCCATCATAGGCACAGCGACCACACCATCTTGGGAAACAGAACTTGAGAGTAGGATCCTGGCCTCAGCACCACCCAGTCTGAACTCAAACGCAAACCAGGACCCTGCAGCCACTGGGGACAGAGACCTGTGATCACAGCTACAGACCTGCGGACACCAAAAGTTCAGAAATCCCCTCAGCAGATCTGTGAGTAACAGAGCCCATCCCCCCTTCCCACAGGCTCGCGGGCAGCACCAGAGTAACTAACTGATAGACCTATCCCTTGCTGGGGCCTCAGCGCTACAGGAACTTTGGCCTGGAAGTGCGAGAGCACCTTGGAACTGATCCCACATAGGGCTGGGTTCAGGAGTTCTGGGCTGGGAGCAAATGCAAACACAGGGAACTGATCATACGTGCACTGCCGGCTTCAGAGCCCTGCGCACTGCCGGCTTCAGAGCCCTGGGCTGGGAGCAATCCCAGGAACACCAGGAACTGGTCCTGTTCGCACTGCCTGCACCAGGAGCCCTGGGTTGGGAGCAAATGTGCGAACCCCAGGAACTGATCCTATGCGCACTGCTGGCTTCAGAGCCCTGGGCTGGGAGCAATCACGGGAACACCGGGAATTTGTCCCGCATAGCACAGGCCCAGGGACCCCGATTCTCTGGGGAGGAGGCAGCACCAAGCACCAGTGACTTGACTGTGTTTCTTATCACCTGCGCCTGAGATCCTGATTCCCTGTGTATTCATACTAAGAACCAGTGACCCAATTCCTGGTGCAAAGGCACACAGGGACCCTGATTCTCAAGGCGAGGTCCCGGTGAAGCAACAGAGACTCTGATACTGGATTCTTGGGTAACTGACTCCTGGCACACACTAGGGGGCTCTTGTTTTCAACACGCTCCAAGGGGGTCTATGTTTCAGCATGGTGCAGGCAGGGTCCCTGATTCTAAGGGCGCATACGAGGCCACATTGAGCGCTGACAACACTGACCCTGAGCGAGCCTGGTTCCCACCAACCCACAACAAACATACACTTCAGTGACACTAGGGAGGTGGGAGGCTCCCACTGCACATGGCCCAGGCCCACACAACACGACATTTGAACCATCAGGAGATAATCAGAATGAAGAGATGAAACAACACCCAGAGGAAAGACAATGAGGAGTCGCCAAGAAATGAAATTAATGAAGTTGAAGCATGCAAAATGACAGAAAAAGAATTCAGAATAATGGTTGTAAAATTCATTCACTGGATGGATGAGAAAATCAACAACCTATGCAAGAATCAGGAAGAAATGAAAAGTGATATAGCTACAATCAAAAACACCATGGAAAGTTTCAACAGCAGACTAGAAGAAGCAGAGGACCGAATTAGTGAGTTAGAAGATAAGGCAGAGAAACAAGCTCAATCCGAACAGCAACTAGAGAAAAAAATTAAAAAGCAGGAGGAGAGCCTAAGGGAGCTTCGGGACAATATGAAACGAAGTAACATATGCATAATAGGGCTGCAAGAAGGACAAGAAGAGCAACAAGGATTAGAAAATCTATTTGAAGAAATAATGTCAGAAAACTTTCCAGATATGGGGAAGAAAAAAGTTACACAAGTACAGAGAGTCCGAGGCAAGATGAACCCCAAAAGACCCACACCAACACACGTCATAATAATGATGGCAAATGTACAAGACAAAGAGAGAATCTTAAAGGCTGCAAGAGAGAAACAGAGAGTTACCTACAAAGGATCCCCCATCAGATTATCAAATGATTTCTCAACAAAAACACATCAGGCCAGAAAAGAATGGACAGAAATTTACAAAGTGATGCAAAGCAAAGGACTGAATCCAAGAATACTCTATCCAGCAAGGCTATCATTCAAAATTGAAGGGGAAATAAGAACCTTCACAGACAAAAAAAGGATAAGGGAGTTTATCACAACTAAGCCAGCAATGCAAGAATTGCTAAAGTAACTGGTGTAAAAAGAAGAAATAAAAAGACCAGAAAGAATCAGCCACAAACAAAAAATAGAAATGGCTGCAAACAGGTACCTTTCAATAATAACTTTAAACGTAAATGGACTAAATGGTCCAATCAAAAGTCATAGAGTGGCTGAATGGATAAAAAAACATGACCCATACATTTGCTGTCTACAAGAGATCCACCTCATTAGAAGGGACTCACACAGACTGAAAGTGAAGGTATGGAAAATATCTTTCAGGCAAATGGAAATGAAAAAAAAAGCTGGGGTAGCAATAAATATATCAGACAAAATAGAACTCAAAGTGAAGGCCATAACAAGAGAAAGGAAGGCCACTTCATAATACTAAAGGGATCAATACAACAAGAGTATATAACCCTGATAAATATATATGCACCCAATGCAGGAGCACCCAAATACATAAGAAAACTCCTGGAAGATATCAGGAGAGAGATCGACAACAATACAATCATAGTAGGAGACTTTAATACACCACTGACATCACTGGATAAATCCGCTAGACAAAAAAATAAGCAAAGAAACAGAAATCCTAAATGACTCACTAAATCAGATGTACTTAATCGACATCTTCATAACACTTCACCCCAAAGCCACAAAATATACATTTTTCTCAAGTGCTCATGGGACATCTTCAAAAATAGACCACATATTGGGTCACAAACAGTCTCCCCAAATTCAAGAAGATTGAAATCATACCAAGCATCTTCTGAGACCACAAGGCCATAATATTAAAAATAAACTACAATAAAAACAACTCAAAATACTCAAACACTTGGAAGCTTAATAGCATGTTATTAAATATTGATTGGGCTACCAATGAGATCAAAGAAGGAATTAAAAACATCCTGGAAAAATAATGACAATGAAAACACAACAATCCAAAACCTATGGGACACAATGAAAGCAGTCCTGAGAGGGAACTTTATAGCTCTACAGGCCTATTTTAACAAACAAGAAAAAATGGTAGTAAATCATCTAAATCTAGAGCTTAAAGAATTAGAATGAGAGCAACAAGAAAAGCCCAGAGTGAGCAGAAGGAAGGAGATAATAAAGATTAGAGCAGAAATAAATGACATAGAGACCAAAAAAACAATACAGAAAATCAATGAAACCAAGAGCTGGTTCTTTGAAAGGATAAACAAGATTGACAAACCTCTAGCCAGGCTCACCAAGAAGCAAAGAGAGAGGACCCAAATAAACAAAATCAGAAATGATAGAGGCGTAATAACAACAGATCCCACAGAAATACAAATGATTGTTAAAAAATACTATGGACAGCTCTACTCCAACCATCTAGACAACCTGGAGGAAACGGACATATTCTTAGAAAAATACAACATTAGTAAACTTAATCAGGAAGAATCTAAAAATCTCAACAGGCCAATAACTAAGGAAGAAATTGAAGCAGTCATCAAAAAGTTTCCAGGAAACAAAAGCCCAGGACCAGACCGCTTCACAGGGGAGTTTTACTGAACATTCAAGGAAGAACTAAAACCTATCCTCAGACTACTATAAAAATTCCAAGAGGAAGGAACACTTCCAATCTCATTCTATGAAGCCAGCATCACCCTAATACCAAAACCCGGTAAAAACAACACAATGAAAGAGAATAACAGGCCAATATCCCTCATGAACATAGATGCCAAAATCCTCAACAAAATCTTAGCAAATCGGATCCAACAGTACATCAGAAAGATCATACACCACGACCACATAGGATTTATCCCAGGGATGCAAGAATGGTACAATATCTGCAAATCAATAAACGTGATGCATCACATAAACAAATTGAAAGGAAAAAAACCACATAGTTATATCAATTGATGCAGAAAAAGCGTTTGAACAAAATTCAACACCCATTTTTGATAAAAAGTCTCAGCAAGGTGGGAATTGAAGGATCATACCTCAACATAATAAAAGCCATGTATGACAAACCCACAGCCAACATCATACTCAATGGACAAAAACTAACACCATTTTCCCTAAGAACAGGAACAAGACACTTAGGAACACCACTTAGGAACAGGAACACCACTCCTGTTCAACATAGTACTGGAAGTATTAGCCATTGCAATTAGACAAGAAGAAGAAATAAAAGGCATCCAAATTGGAAAAGAAGAAGTAAAATTGTCCTTATTTGAAATGACATGATATTATACTTAAAAAACCATAAAGACTCCATCAAAAACCTATTAGACTTATTAAAGAATTTGGCAATGTAGCAGGATACAAAATTAACGCCAAGAAATCTATGGCATTTCTATACACCAATAGTGAATTTGCAGAAGGAGAGACTAAAAAAGCAATCCCATTTACCATCGCACCAAAAAAAATTAAGCTACCTAGGAATACACTTAACTAAAGAGGTAAAAGACCTCTACTCAGAAAACTACAGGATGTTGAAAATAGTGATAGAGGAAGACATAAAGACATGGAAGAACATACCGTGTTCTTGGATTGTTAGAATAAACATCATTAAAATGTCCATAGTGCCCAAAGCAATCTATAGATTCAATTCACTTCCCACTAAAATACTGATGGCATATTTCACAGACCTAGAACGAACTCTCCAAAAATTCACCTGGAATAAAAATCGACCCCGAATAGCTGCAGTGATCCTGAGAAAGAACAAAGTAGGTGGGATCTCAATACCAGATATCAAGCTGTATTACAAAGCCACTGTTCTCAAAACTGCCTTGTACTGGCACAAGAACAGACATATAGATCAATGGAATAGAATAGAGAGCCCAGAAATTGGCCCGAACCAAAATGCTCAATTAATACTTGACAAAGGAGGCAAGAACATACAATGGAGTCAAGATAGTCTCTTCAGTAAATGGTGTTGGGAAAATTGGACAGATACATGCAAGAAAATGAAACTAGACCACCAACTTACAGCATACACAAAAATAAATTCAAAATGGCTAAAAGACTTAAATATACGACAGGAAACCATAAAAATTCTAGAAGAATCCAAAGCAACAAAATCTGGGCTTTGTGCACAGTCTTGTTGTAGTTAAGCCTTGTTTGTTGCAGTTATCACTGTGAGGAATTGACCTCCAGGCCAATTGGCTGTGAGAATCAGCTGTGTCTATAGTGGGAGAACTTCTGTCCTGGAGACACCCTTATGGGGCAAGACTTGCTTCAGTGGGGTTTTGGTGCTCACTTAGTCTGTCCCCTGAGTGTGTCCCTTAATGGATCTGAGTAGTTGTAATTGGATGGTCCCACTCTGACCACTGGGTAGACTGGCTCTTGGATCTAATGAGGTGCTAATCTAGCCTCTGACTGAGGCTACCCATCAGAAGCCAGCTGTAAAGCAATGCAAGTTGCCCTGGGGCCTTAGGCCAGCAGCAGTTTGTTAAGTAATTTTCAGATTACAAAGGGCCAGGCCTTTCATATGCAAAAGCATCCATGCACATCTAGGGCTGGGCGGGGTCCCAAGGGATCAACATGGTGGGTGGAACGAGCAGTATGGCTGCTATCAGTCCTTTCCTCAGAGGCGCCAGCAATTGCTGTTAGTGCCTCTGAGAGAAAGCTGCCCTCAAGTTCCGACCAATGCCAGACAGTCCTGTTTCTCCTGTATGAGTCTGGGCCCCCAGAGACTTGCCTGGAACTGGAGCTTAGAGCTTGTGACTTCCTCCCAATTGAAAAAGACAATCGTGTCCTCAGCCGCCAGCCCTCTCCACATGCACCTCCACACCTTTTTTATTTTACTTCTGCACCACACCTCAGCTGAATCTCGGTATGCTTTTCTCTTTCCTTCTAGTTGTAGAATTTCCACTCAGCCAGCCTTTCTTTGGTCCTGGATGATGTCCATTCCGTCTTTTAGTTGTATTCTTGAAGTGGTTGTGCGAGGCAGCGATCTCCGGTGTTTACCTATGCTGTCATCTTGGTTTCTCTCTTAGACACCTCTTCTATAATAGGTTTTCTGGTACCTCTACCAGGACAATGAAAACTAAGAAGAAAATAAATAAATGGGACTACATCAACATAAAAAGCTGTGGCCCTACTGGTATAGCTCAGTGATTGAGTATTAGCCTGTGAACCAGGAAGTTGAGGTTCTATTCCCAGTCAGGTCACATGCCTGGGTTGTGTGCTTAATCCCTAGGATGTGGCATGCAGGAGGCAGATGATCAATTATACTCTCTCATAGTGGATGTTTCTATCTCTGTCTCTCAATTCCTCTCTGAAATCAATAAAAATAAATTTTAAAGAATAAAAAATGTATAAATAAAAACCTTCTGCACAGCAAAAGAAACTATCAAGAAAATAAAAAGATAAGCTGATAAGGGTTAAACTTCAAAATGTACAGGTAAAATCATACAACTTAAAAAAGCAAGATAAGCAATTCAATTAAAATATGGCCAAAGAACCTAAACAGACAGTTCTCTAAAGAGTAAAACAATCATCCAAAAGGCATGTGAATAAATCCTCAGTCACTAATCATTCGAGATACACAAATCAAAATGACAGTGAGATACCACCTCACCTCTGTCAGAATGGCTATCAACAACATGGTGAAGATATGAAAAGAAGTGAACCCCTATAAACAGTTGTGGGAATGTAGGATGCAGCCACTGCTAAAAATAGTGTGTAGTTTCCTAAAAAAAAAAATTGGAATTCCAATTTCACCTAGGTATCCAACTTCTAGGAATAAATCACAAGAAATCAGAAACACCAGTCAGAAAAAAATATATATGCACCCCTATGTTCTTAGCACAATTAATAATAGCTAAGATTTGGAAACCATATAAATGCCATCAGCAGATGAGTACATTAAAAAATGGTTAATCTGTACAGTGAAATACTATGCAACTTTACTACTTGCAAAAGCCTAGATGGACCTAGAGAACATTATGCTAACAAAAGTGAGGCAGTCAGAGCAAAGGTAAGTATCACATGATTTCACTCATATGTGGAATCTAATGAAAAACAAACTGAGGAACAAAAATTAACTCAGAGACATAGAAAAATCAAATAGACCATAAAATCTAGGACAGAAGGCAGGTGAGTGGGGGAAATGATCAACCAATGAACTCATATGCATATATGCATAACCATAAACACTGACAATAAGGTGGTATAGTCCTGGGGGGCAGGTGGGAAAAATCAATGGGTAAAAACTGGACATAATACTTTCCACTGTAAAGATTGAAAAAAGAAATACCCCATGTTTCCTTTGATACATAAAGAAGGGAAGTTTAAAATCTTAGTGAGGTTTAAGATTAAGATTGGATTAAGTCATATGAATCCTATTGCCCAATCTTAGTGTCCATGTGCCATATCTTTTAGTGAGAATTATATAGTGGGTTGATGAACTATGTGAAACACTGTGTGATGACACCTAGGAAAAAAACAACAGATCTTAGTAATGGAAACTTCCCAATGAGAAAAATCTAAATGTGATGGGAGATTATACTTAGTTGAAGTGGGCATATTGTCACTGTCCAGTCACTAAATGCATAATAAACAGCAATCAAAACAGAAATGAATTATTATGCCTGGCTCAGAATTACAGTGGTGACTAATCAATTGTGTTACTACATGTAGTGAACAAACCCTATACCCTTTTCTTCAAACTATTAAGGCAGAAATGGCCCAACAGTGTCCAAGGGTCCCAGCTTCTTTTCCCTGTGACAATTCTTAGAGAGTCCTAGGGATGCCTCTTTACATAATGCAGAAAAATTTTATGAAATTCAAACTTACTTGTTACAAATAATGATTTATTCTAATAAAGAACATAGAGTGGCTACTCTGTAAAGACTCATGATGAAAATCAGAAGCAATGCATGAGTGACTGTTGAATATATGCAACTCTAGATATATCTCAAGGTGCCCATGCCAATACAATAACAATGACCAGTGGGCATCATTGTATAATGAAATACTGTTTCATGGTAGATAATATATCCTATCCTAGGAATCTACCCTAAATTTGATTGTATAAACTGAGAATCATCAAAAAAGAGACTTGTTTAAACATGAACTGCAATAACTTGCCCCCTAGACCTCAGCCTGTGTCCCAATAATGCATGATAATAAAAGGATCCACTCAGACTTGTCACCAGAATAAACTCTTAGCGTATGAGCCAGGTCAAATCCCCAGCAGCCTGGACAATTTTCTACTTTGAAGAAATAAAGTTGCCTATCAGGCTAATATGCCAATTATATGAAATTCACCTTCTGTCATCCAGAAATAAATTGTATGAATGCAAGCACATCTACTGCTTTACATATTGTCTATGACTACTGTCAAAAAATATGAAGTGCACTGAAATCAGTTTGGCTCGGTGGCTAGAGCATAAGCCTGCTGACTGAAAGGTCCCAGGTTTGATTCCTGGTTGTGGGCATATCCCCAGTAGGAGGTGTGCAGGAGGCAGCTGGTCGATGCTTCTCTCTCATCGTTGTTTCTAACTCTTTATCCCTCTCCCTTCCTCTCTGTAAAAAAATCAATAAAAATGTATTTTAAAAAAAATCTAAACATTTTTCAAAAAATGTGAAGTGAATAGTTTCAATGGAATCATACTTCAGTCACTTGCTGTTTAAGAAAATGCTTGTGGACCTCCCACATTAAGTTCTTGAATTTCGTTAATAAACTTTGCATGGATCTTAAATACTTTTGAGTAGTCTGCTTTAACACAAAAACTATGTCTCACAACAGTTCTCCATTATCTTGCCATTCCTGATTTTAGGGATAATATGGAACATGTATAAAAATTGATACATAATTGTGTGTATTTGTTGTAAACTTAAATGAACTAGTCTATTGAAGTTGCTGCTTTGTTTAAAGACATGATAGAACTCAGAAAGCATAAAGATTTAGGAATAAGTGCCCCTTCTCTGCAGTCTTCTAATCAAACATTTTACACTTAGTTTGTTACTGAAGCAAACATAAGACTAATGCCTAGAAGAACATAACATTTGAGAGACTCAGCAAATGACAAATATTTGTGAGCATATGGAAAAAATGTGAATCCTGAGGTGTTTATTGGTTGATCAATTCTCTGTCTCTGGATCAATCAGAGCATCAAACCACAGAGGGAAATCAGGGGATGGTAGAGGTAAGGGAAAGAGATCAAAGTATTTGCATGCATGCATATAAGCCTAAACAATGGACACAGATACCAGGGGGATAAGGGCCTGAATGGGAGGTGGGAGGTAAATCAGGGGATAAGAACATTTATGAAATACTTCAATCAATAAAGAAAGATAAATAAATTTTAATAAGAGGTAACCTTCCCAGTTTTGGAATGTTGTGTAATTCTAGTGGACTGTTTCATAGCTGTCTCACCTCAGAGGGGCTGAGATACCCAGGCTAATTATAGGCTAATTGGGCAAGCTATGAAGGTACCATCTATACATCTAACCAAAAAAGCACCTTTGGTACCATAGTATAATGGGACTCTTTCTGTTATCAGAGAGACTGACACTAAATAGAGATGAAATGGGACACCTTCTATGCAAGAACTTTAAATGAGGAATCACTGAATGAACAAAGCTTCAAAATAACAGCATACAGATTTTTCCCAAAAAACAGTGGGTTGTGCATGTCTTACCTTTTCTGTTGCAAGGACATCATGATATGCAGAAGATAAAGGGTTTGCTCTATATGGCCTGAAATGGACACTAGTGTTTCATACTTTACAACTTGAAGCCTGATTATCTTTTAAAAAATGCTTACCTACTGAATTGTCATAGTCCATCCATACCATCCTTTCCACCTTGCTTCATGAATATCATCTGCATCCATATAGAAAATGGCTATATATGGAGTACCCTAATTTTGTCTGTTTGCTGTTTCTCTTTCTGTGATTCATGTCCATCTACAGACTGAACATATTTATAGTTTCCTTGCAGGAGAAGGTGTTTTGGGGGATGTTCTTCATGGATCCTGGGGTCTTCCTCAGCTCCTCCTGCCACTTTCACACCATCTACTCTTTCACAGTAAGTCTCTCAGACATTTTCCTACCAGGATTATTAATGGTTTGCTCTACTTGTTATGGAAAGTTTTGTTTCCTGGCTCAATTCCTCCTTCTGCTACTACCAAAAATTATGGCACAACTACCTCCAGATCATCTTTGTTCTGTCCTTTTCAACATTCACTGGGGCTTAGTGGGACTGGTATGATATTTGCAAACACAGGCAGACAAAAGCAGGGGTTATTCCTGGGCATTATGCCCAAAATATATTTTACTCTTCGAAAGGGTTTTGTCAAAAACACAAATGTACCAAATGGACTGGCTCCTCCTCTCCAAGTCTGGTATCTGTGCTTGCTTGAATAACTGGGCACATATTTTGTGAAATGTATGACATATGGTTCCATTTCCATAATTTTCATTTCATAGTATTGGCAGCAGCTTTCTTCCTTAAAGAGGTCCTGGCAGAGAGACATTCTGTTGAGAACCTTGGATGACCTAGAGGTTAACTACAGTGTAGATACTCAGGACTTAAAATCAAGGACTTGTCATTACCCACAACTAACTATACTTTTTTTAGGGACAAATCTTGGCTTTATTTCAAATAAAATTTGGAAAAGAAAGTTTTTTCATAAAATTGGAGAACTGAAATTCCAATAAAACACAACATTCTAAATCACATCCATTCATAAAACAGAATGTATGCTTCCTCCTCATCTGTAACTTTAGTGTTTTTACTTAGAAAAGCAGGGATACTACAAGAGAGGGCATCAGGACTCAGTTTTCCTCTCTCATGGGTTACTGAAAAATTGCACAAACTAGACTGATACGTTGTCAAATTTAATCATGTTTCATTGCCTGGTAAGATATATAGGTGTAAACTAAATGTTGGGGCTTAGCTACATAGGTATCCTGATTACCTAGAGAGCTGTGGGAGGTCAAGGTTTCAAGTCTGAATGAGGTCCATCTGGCCATCACAGATGGCTGCCATCTCATCTAATCCTCAAGGTGTTCATGCTAGATGGGGCAAATATTCAGATGTGTGTTATATCACCACCCCTCAAAATGGTCTGAAATATATTCAAAAGTGTTTCTTTGCCTTTGAAAACTAAATGCTTCAGCATCGGCTGCAACATTATCAAGCAACCTGAGATTTCCCTTATGACCTGATGTCACCTACAGACTCATAAGAGACCATGTATGAAAGTATTATGTGGTCAATTAAAATTGGCAAGGTTTGGAAAAGTCATGGGTAAAACCTAGAAGACAAAGGAGATTTATAAGTAGTGGCTAAATTGCCCTCAGGAAACCTTGTTAACAAATAACCTGAGCTATCCATTGTACCCTGGTTTTGATTTAAACACAGACCAAAGGGCCATATGTGAAAGGATGACAAAGTCAACTTACAGTGGCAAGTACATGATCTTGGAGAATATTGGATGACAGATATATAAAAATTGGCAAAAAAATGGCTACAAACAAGAACAATTCAATAATAACTTTAACCGTAAATGGACTAAATGATCCAATCAAAAGAAATTGAGGAGCTGAATGGATCAAAAAACATGACCCACATATATATGCTATCCACAGGAGACCCACCTCAGAATAAGGAACTCACACAAAATTAAAGTGAAGAGATGGAAAAATATCTTCTAGGAAAATGGAAATAAAAAAAGCTGGGGTAGCAATACTTATATCTGATGTAATAGACCTTAAAGTGAAGGCCATAACAAGAGATAAAGAAGGCCACATCATAATACTAAAGGGATGGATACAAAAGAGGATATAACCCTGATAAATATATATGCACCCAAAGGACACAGACAGGGGGGGGTTAAGGCCATGTGCTGAGGGGTGAGAGCAACTGGAGAAAGGTCAACGGGGGAAATAGGTAACATATATATTATTTTCAACAAAAAATGTAAACAAAGAAAAGATAAACATAAATCTCCCATCCCCAAACAAATACATGGTGATTACAAGAAGGAAAAAAGCATGGGTGAGGATAAGGTGGCAAAGGTGTTAATATATAAGGTTTGAAAACTTGGGCAGTGAGCATATGTTGGCATGTTCTATGTTGTATTTTCATGTCATACAATTAAAATTTACATAATTTTATTAACCACTTGATGCAATATACACTAATAAAAGAGAAACATGGTAATTGGCGTATGACCGCTACCCTTCCCATTGGCTAATCAGGGCAATATGCAAATTAACTGTCAGCCAAGATGGCGGCCGGCAGCCAGGCAGCTTGAAACTAACATGAGGCTTGCTTGCTTCAGTGACGGAGGACTCCAACGTTCCCCGCTGGCCGCTGCAGGCCTCTGAGCCTGCAGTTTCAAACATTGTAACAAATACAGATGCTAAACAAAACCCCAGAAACCAGCTTTCAGCCGGCTGGGATCTCAGAGCTGGGGTTGATACGGAGTTTCGATTATAGAACACAAACAAACCAGATACCTTCTTTCAGGAGCGGAGGCCTAAGAGCTGGAGCCTCAGAGCTAAAGCTGGCCCAGAATAAAAAAGAAAAAAAGAAAAAAAAGGAGCAGTTGGGAGCTTCAGTCCCAGCCTGAAAACAGCCCTCAGCCCCTCACCCAGACTGGCCAGGCACTCCAGTGGGGACTCCCACCCTGAAGGGTGTGTGACCAGCTGCAAACAGCCATCATCCCCTCACCCAGGCTGGCCAGGCACCCCAGTGGGGACCCCCACCCTGATCCAGAACACCCTTCAGGGCAAACCAGCCGGCCCCCACCCGTGCATCAGGCCTCTATTCTATATAGTAAAAGGGTAATATGCCTACCAGCACTGGGATCAGCAGAGCCACGAGGCCTCCCGGCACCGGGATCAGCATGACAGGGGGCAGCACCCAAATCCCCTGATCGCCCTGCGGCTCTGTGTGTGACAGGGGGTGGGGCCACAACCTCCCTATCTGCCCTGCTCTGTTTGTGACAGGGGAATGCGCCCCAACCCCCTGATCGGCCCTGCTCTGTGGGTGGTAGAGGGCGGTGCCCCAACCCCCCCACAAACGGGCCCTGCTTTGTGTGTGATGGGGTAGAGCCATAACCTCCCCATCGGCCCTGCCCTGAGTGTGACAGTGGCGGTGCCCCAACCCCCTGATCCGCCCTGCTCTGTGTGTGACAGGGGGCGTTGTGCCAACTCCTCTATAGGCCCTACTCTGTGAGTGACAGGGGGGAGCTCCTCAACCCCCTGATGGGGCCTGCTCTGTGCATGACAGGGGGCATTCCCCCAACTCCCCAATCGGCCCTGCTCTGAGCCCAACCAGGGGCTGAACCTAGGGATTGGGCCTGCCTTCTGCCACCCGGGAGCAGGCCTAAGCCTGCAGGGCATTATCTCCCGAGGGGTACCATACAGCGAGAGGGCACAGGCCGGGCTGAGGGACCCCAACTCCCCTGCAGAGCACAAATTTTTGTGCACCGGGCCTCTAGTATTTAATAATTTAAAAATTTGTTTTAGATATTTGCCATTCCCACTGCTGCTCACAAGACTTGATTTTTTCGGTTTTAAAACGAGCCCTAACCAGTTTGGCTCAGTGGATAAAGCATTGACCTGTGGACTGAAGGGTCCCAAGTTCAATTCCGGTCAATGGCATGTACCTTGGTTGCAGGCACATCCCTAGTAGGGAGTGTGCAGTAGGCAGCTGATCGGTGTTTCTCTGTCATTGATGTTTCTAACTCTATCCCTCTCCCATCCTCTCTGTAAAAAATAAATAAAATATATTTTACAAAAAATGAGAGTAAGTGAGTTTTGTTTATAAACCAAGTGTTCAGTAAAGATTTGGAGAAACTTTTCAGACTGTGCAATAGCAGATGTCCTGCAGGGTGTTAGCACTCAATGAAAAAATGTTTTCTAACATAAGTAAAAAAAATAAAGCATTACATGTAGAAAAAACAATTTCTAATTCTTCATTACACTCAAGATAATATTTGTAGTAGTGGACGACAGCCTCAGTAGATGAAAGATTGAACTGGTGTGGCAATGCAATGGGCTTTCTTTTTACTAATTCCTATGTCTTTTGTGATAATATAGATCTTCTGAAAATTGTCTGGTAAGTTCAATATAGCAGACATGGATGGTTTAATTTTTATCCAAGACTACTGATTCAGATTGAAGAGACTCAGATCATGAATAGGTTTATTTCTCAATGGTTTCAATCAGAAAAAAAAATTTGAACAGTTCATGATAGAGTTGTTACCAATATTAGGGAAAATAAAATTAGGATTTTTACAGGAGTGGAAATATATATGAGGAAATGCACAAGGTTATAAACTGCAGTTTTGGCAATTGACACCTTAGGTAGATGGAAATGTAAAAAGGACAGTGACTGCAAAAGAGAAAATGTGAATGCTGAGATGTGCATTCATGAGTGCATGCTTTTACCTTTGCAGAGAAACATGGTATAAGTGTGAAAATAATGTTGAACACAACATTCAAAGGATCATAAACTTGGATTGTAAGGAGCATATGGATTTTGGCCCACCACACTGAAATTCTGCATGTATATTTACAGGGATAGATCACTACAGACAGCTTAGTATTCCATTGTGTAGATGTACCACAGTTTTCTAATCCATTAATCTGCTGGTGGGCATTGAGGCTGTTTCCAAATATTTGTTTTGGTAAATTGTGCTGCTATGAATATAAAAATACATATATTATTTCTGATTGGTGTTTCTGGTTTCATGGGATATATCCCTAGAAATGGAATCATTGGGTCAAATGGGAGTTCCGTTTTTAACTTTATGAGGAAACCCTATACTGTCTTCCATAGTGGCTGCACCAGTCTGCATTCCCACCAGCAGTGCAGGAGTGTTCCCTCTTCTCTGCATCCTCTCAAGCACTTGTCGTTATTTGATTTGTTGATAGCCATTCTGACAGGTGTGAGATGATACCTCATTGTTGTTTTGATTTGCATCTCTCAGATGATTAGTGACTTTCAGCATGTTTTCATATGTCCCTTAGCTTTCTGAATGTCCTCTTTTGAAAAGTGTTTATCTTCCTTTTGTTAAGTTGCATGAGTTCCCTAAAGTGTTGGAGATTAAACTCTTATTGGTGATAACATTGACGAATATGTTCTCCCATGCAGTGGGCTTTCTTGTTGTTTTGTTGATGGTTTCTTTGCTGTGCCAAAGCCTTTTACTTTGATGTAGTCCCATTTGTTTATTTTCTCTTTAGCTTCCAATGCCCTAGGAGCTGTATCAGTGGAGAAATTGCTTTGGCATATGTCTGAGATTTTGTTGTCTTTTATATCCCTAGTATTTTTATGGTTTCTGGTCTTACATTTATGTCCTTTATTCATTTTGATTTTATTTTTGTGTATGGTGTAAGTTGGTTGTCTAGTTTCATTTTATTGCATGTATCTGTCCATTTTGACATCCCCATTTATTGAAGAGACTGTCTTGACTCCATTGTATGTTCTTGCCTCCTTTGTCAGATATTAATTTGAGAATATTGGTTCGGGTCAATTTCTGGTCTCTCTATTCTATTCCATTGATTTATATGTCTGTTTTGTTTTTGATTTTTGCTAGTACCAGGCAGTTTTGAGAACAGTGGCTTTTTAATACAGCTTGATATCAGGTACTGAGATCTCACCTACTTTGTTCTTTTTTCTCTGGATCGCTGCTGCTATTCAGTCTTTTTTTATTGCAATTAAATTTTTGGAGAGTTTTTCTATATCTTTGAAGTATGCCATTGGTATTTTATTGAGGATTGCATTAAATCTGTAGATTGCTTTGGGAACATGTATAAGAACTTATACGTAATTTGGTGTATTTTTATTGTACACTAAAACAAAACCAGTCTATGGCTGTTGCTGTTCTTTGTAGAGAAACAAGATAGAACTCAGAAGACACTGGGTCTTGTAATGAGTGCCTGTTCAATGCAGGCCCATCTTAGACCTGTCATTCTCAGGGTAAGTAGCCACTACCAATAAAAGAATAATGCCTAGGCAAGCATAAAATTGGAAGTCTTACCAGGAGACTTATGTCCAGCTTTGGAATGCTGTGTGATGCTGGTGGGCTACATATAAGGCTGTTCCCCATTTTAACTCACAGAGGCTAAGAGACACAGGCTTTTGGGGGGCTTAAGGTGTACAGTGTGCAGATATTAGATATAGTTACTTAAAAAATAACAAAATACTGCTGTAATTGGATGAACAGATTGAGGATGGCTGAAATGGGACACTTGCTCTACACGAACTGCAAATGGGAAATTTCTGAACAGAACAAAGCTGCAGAAGACCAGTATGCACAGTTTTTAAGAAACACAGTAGCTTGGGCACTTCTTATGCTTTTTGATGCAAGCACACTCTGAGAGAGGCACTATAAGTGTTTCTCTGTGATGTATTACCATACTCAGACCAAACATACTTCATGAAACCCTGCAGGGAAAGGTGGTTTGGGGACATTTATCATGGTACCAACATCTACTTCAGCTCCTCCTGACAATTTCACCCATGTACTGTTTCACAGAAAGTCTCAGATATTTTTACCAGCATTTTTATGGTTTGCTCTACTACTTATGGGAATTTTTATCTTATGTTTTAATTATTCCTTGTATTGCTCCCCAATATTATAGGTAGTCTACCTCTATATCACCATTGCTCTGGTCATTAACATCTTCATTTTACCACAGAGCACCTGATTTGTGAATCCTAAATATGGCCATACAAGCCTAATGAATGTTTCTGGACCTTGTGCCCAACATATATTTTTCTCTCCTTGATGTATATGTCAAGGCCAAAAGTGTATACAGATGGTCCATTTCTTCCCCACCAGAGCTGGTATCTAAGCTGCTTGATTTAGTACACACTTAATTTCTAAAACAATGACATATGATTCCATTTGAATCAAATTATTTCATGTTTTTGTTGTGGCAGCAGCCGTCTACATACAAGTTTCCCTGTCATAGACATTCTGTTGGGATCCTTAAGATGACCTTGATGTTAACCACAGTGCAGATGCTCACAAGTTGCAATAAAGAACTTGATGTAACCCACACATACCTATGATTCTTTTGAGGAAAAAATCTTGACTATTATGTAAAACTTGGGAAAGGAATTTCTTTCACTTATTGGACCAGTGCAATTCAATTACAAGGCAACATTCAAAATCATCCCAATTCCCCTTATCTGTCATTTTAGTGTCTTTACTGAGAAAGTGCAGGAAGACCTTAACAGAGAATATCTGGACCCATCACAAAGTTCATTTATCCAGCTATGCTTAAAAATTGGATGCACTTGAACTAGACTATGTCAAACTTGATCATCATGGTTCACTGCATTATAGGTAGATGGGAGTGAATTAAATTTTGGGTCCTAGCTACATAGTTATACTGAAGACCCAGATACCCCTGGTAAATTGAAACTTTAAGTGTCTGGCTGAAGCCCATCTGGTCATTATAGATGTCACCTATCCCTTTTAAATCTCATAGTGCTTCAAACTATGTGGGAAAACATTCAGATGTGAGTCAAAATGATCAGAGATATATTCAAAGGGTATCTTTCATTTCAAATAAAAAAATGTTTAACAATGGGAAATCTCCTTATTATGCAACCTGAGCTCACCATTATGAAGTGGCTGTGTTGTGACCCACAGAACCATTAGTGTCCATATATTGGAGAATGTACATGTACTGTCCATGTAAGGCCAATAAGTACATGATCAAACCTGAGAGAACCCTGTATGACAAAGAATACTTATAAGTAGTGGCCAAATTTCACCTAGACCTTATTGCTATCCTCTGGATTCCAAATTTAGCTTAGATCTCACTTATCAATGGCTCCTTGGGAAATTATTTTTAATATATTTTATTGATTTTTTACAGAGAGGAAGGGAAAGAGATAGAGAGTTAGAAACATCGATGAGAGAGAAACATCGATCAGCCGCCTCCTGCACATCTCCCACTGGGGATGTGCCCGCAACCCAGGTACATGCCCTTGACCGGAATCGAACCTGGGACCTTTCTGTCCGCAAGCCGACGCTCTATCCACTGAGCTAAACCGGTTTGGGCTCCTTAGGAAATTTTCAGAGGGGAAGAAAAGACATGGCTTGGCTTAAAGATAAACTTTCATGATATTGACAATCAATATACAATGCTTATTGCATATATATTTCTAGATACTCATGCAGCACAATAAGGAAAATCATGGAAATGGGCTGAGTGTGGAGTAGTTCAATTCATTATTCATATTTCTTATATGACAAATGAACACAGAGAAAAGAACGATTGTTAATTCCCTTCCAATGAAATTGGAGAAGTGTGTGAATTTATGGGCAAATATATAAAAAGATATTTCTATATTTTCTAAGACTTATCACAAGGGACCCTCAAAGTAGAGAACTTATTTATTCAATAGGTTATGTTGGCACATTAAGTATATTATTTCACATGTGGAAAAATAGATTAAAACATAACACTCTTAACCCAACACAAATACCTAGTGGTTACCAGAGGGGAAAAAGCATGAGTGAAGAAAAGGTGGGAAAAGTGTAAGGAGACTAAACTTGGGTGATGAGCATATGTTGGAGTATGCTATGTTATATTATCATTTTATAAAATTAAAATTAATATAATTTTACTAGCCACTTGATATAATATTTAAAAATGAAATAGTTTGAGAGAAAAAAAATGGTGGAGGTTTAGATGGACGTGTCCGTTCCTTGTCCTGCAGCTGTTAGGGTGAGCAGCTGAAGCGGGTAACATACAGCCCGAATAAGCAGAGGACATTCAGATGAAGGTTTGCAGCTGGGAAAGGCAGAAGAATCCTGGAGAAAGCAGACGGTTGGAGATTGCAGCTGAAATCTCTCTGGGAGCACTAGCTCAGCTGTGGAGACTGTGCCATCTTGAGTGGCTGTTTTTTTGGAAATGTATACTGTACACCCTAAGACCCGACATCCAGAGATCGGCTGCTAACCCGGAAACACTGGATCTGGGACAGCGTTACTAGGTGGAGTCCTGCTTCTCACAGAAAGGTCAGGTCTTGCCTGAAGGTGGGGTTTGCAATTCAGGTTGGGGAGAGGAACAAGCGCATGGAGGTCTGTGCCCCACAAAGTCCGCGTCCTTTGGGGCCAGCATGATCCGCGAGTGTGGAAAGGCTCCCATAGGGCTGCTGGCAGAAGGGAACACTGAAAATAAGCCCATAGCTGGACTGGATGCAAAAAGGCAACCTTGGATTTTGCCAGTATGCCAGCTGCTTAGTGCCAGGGTAGAAAGGACACGCAGAGGAGACTGTGCACAAAGCTGGAAGGTGGAGGGTTGCGAATTCGCACAATTTCCCAGGCTCTTGTTTTTCCTCTCTTCCCCTTAAATCTTTCCATTTGATTATTAAACTCAGTGCATGGGAATCCCCAGTTGGGGACACTCACAGAGACTGCAGGGGAAAGTCGTTTTTGTGGAATCTGGGAAACAGAGCAGGGTTATGATTAAAGAACCAGCTCTGGGCAGTGGACTTCCCAAACCAGTTTTAAGTGTAAGAGAGAAAATAAACCCTAACTACTGGACAGAGAGGCTGTATAGCCTCCAAGGCCAATCCAGAAACACTGCTACCCAGAGGCTGAGCCACAAACTGACTCTTAGCTAAATACAAATTAAGGCAGTCTGAAAACAAATACGGCCTGCTTTAAAATCAGGACTGTGGTTTACAACACGGAGGAATAGTGTATCGCAGGGAAATGCAACATTCTCCTGAATACCTGACAGGACTAAGGCGTGCCAGACTGAAGAGTAGAAGAACTGAAGGACCTTCACTACTGCAAATTTTTATTTATTTATTTTATTCTTTTTTCACCTTTTAACTAAGAAACTGATTTTTTTTCTTTTTTAGTCACCTGATTTTCCCCTTTTAATTACCATGTTTTTATTTTTAATCACTATTATTACTGCTACCATTTTACCATTTTTTAAAGCGTCATTTTATTTTCTTTTTATTTTATTGTGGGATTAGTGTTCTACATTCTATTTTCATCATTCCTTTAACATCATTTTTCTCTACCTCGATTTTACCTCTATGCTAAACCCTCTTCCTCACTTTTCCCCTTTTGTTGTCCTGTTTCTCTTACACTATTCCTGCTTTAGATTTACCCTATTTCTTTTTTTTACCCCCTGTCAAAATTTCACCCTACTTAAATATCCTATTTCCAATTGCCTGCTCTAAACCCTCACACACCTCTCGCTTATCTTACTTCACTATCCAAATTTTTTTCTTTTTCTTTTCTCTCTTTATTGTTTTGTTGTTCTTTGCTTGATTGTTGAGTATATTGGTTTTTTTAGAATTGTTTGTGAAGTTGTTTTGCTTTTTCTTTTTAATTTTCTGTTGGTTTCCCCCTGGTTATTTTTGTGCTTCTGTTTTCCCTTGCCTTGCTTGATATTATTGGTTGTTTGTAGTTTGCATTCATCTCTAGGGATCTGTTGCTGGAATTTATTGGGATTGGTGGTAGTTCTGAGTTTTCTCCTCATATAAATAGTCTCTTCCCCTCCTCTACTTCATTCTCTCTTAAATTCTTTTACTCCCTTTTCCCAATTTCATTTTGGCACCCCTTTTTTTTTCTCTTTTCTCCTTTTCTCTTCTTTCTTCCTTATCCCTGAATTCTCTTAGCTTGGGTGATCACCTTTATTCAGGGTTATTAATATCATTAATGCATTTGTGTTCAGTGCCTGGTATGTTGTGCCTTGTGTTGTATTTTGCACCTTTAAATCAATGCATCAGACCGAAGCAACAGCAGCCTCGTGATCAGCACACCCTCTTGTGAAGAACAGCAGCTGTGTGTGAAGATTCCCCGCACCAGCCAGAAGAGCCAACACAGCTGTGAATAGCACCCACCAGAGGAGCTGCTGCCAACTGAGGAGCAGCAGTTACCACAACCACCTGGCGAGCAACCACAGTCCGAGGGGCCACTGTCACCCAGAGAACAGCCACTGAACAACTCAACATCTAGATATGTCGGTGAGGTCAAACATGGGTAGACAAAGAAACCCCCAAAGGAAAGAAAAGGAGGACTCAACAGAAAAGCAGATAAGTGAAAGAGAGGCATGCAACATGACAAAAAAAGAATTCAGATTAAGGGTCCTATAGTGCACAAACCGGATGTAGAAAAAAAACAACTTATGCAAGAAGCAAGAAGAAACGGATGCAAAAATCAACAAATTCTGTAAGAACCAAGAAGAAATGAAGAGTGATATAGCTGCAATAAAAAACACCATAGAAAGTTTCAACAGTAGACTAGGAGAAGCAGAATACTGAATTACCAAATTAGAAGACAGGGAAGCAGAACACACCCAAACTGAACTGAAATTAGAGAATGAAAAAGACAGGAGGAGAGCTTAAGGGGGCTATGGGACAACATTAAACAAATCAACATATGAGTAATAGGGGTGCCAGAACAACAGAAACACGAACAAGAGTTAGAAAACCTATTTGAAGAAATAATATCAGAAAACTTCCTTGAGGTTGGCAAGAAAAAGTTACACAAGCACAGCGAGTCCCAAACAAGGTGAACCCGAAAAGATCCACACCAAGACACATCATAAATACCCTGGAAAATATTCAGGACAAAGAGAGAATCTTACAGGCTGCAAGAGAGAGGTGGAAAGTTACATACAAGGGATCTCCTATTAGATTATCAAATGAATTCTAAACAGAAACACATCACGCCAGAAAAAAATGGACAGAAATTTAGAAAGTGATGCAAAGAAAAGGAATGAATCCAAAAATACTCTATCCAGCAAGGCTATCATTCAAAATTGAAGGGGAAATAAGAACCTTCACAGATAAAAAAAGACAAAGAGAGTTTATCACCACATAGCCAGCAATGCAAGGAATGCTAAAGGGTCTAGTGTAAAAAGAAGAAATAAAAAGCTCAGAAAGAAAACAGCCACACCAAAAAAGAAATGGCTGCAAACAAGTACCTTTCAATAATAACTTTAAAAGTAAATGGACTAAATGCTGTAACGAAAAGACATCGAGTGACTGAATGGATAAGAAAACATGACCTATACATTTGCTGTCTACAAGAGAAACACCTCAGAAGAAGGGACTCACACAGTCTGAAAATGAAGGAATGAAAAAATATCTTTCAGGCAAATGGAAATGAAATGAAACCTGGGGTAACAATACATATATCTGACAAAATAGACCTCAAAGTGCAGGCCATAACAAAAGGTAAGAAAGGCGACTTCATAATACTAAAGGGATCAATACAACAAGAAGATATAACCCTGATAAATATATATGCACCCAATGCAGGAGCACCCAAATACATAAAAAATCCTGGAAGATATCAAAGAAGAGATCGACAACAATACAATCATAGTAGGGGACTTTAATACACCACTGACATCACTGGATAAATCCTCTAGAGAAACAATCAGCAAAGAAACAGTAATCCTAAGTGACTTACTAGATCAGATGGACTTAATTGACATCTTCAGAACACTTCAACCTGAAGCCACGAAATACACATTCTACTCAAGTGCTCATAGGACATATTCAAAAATGGACCACATATTGAGTCACAAAGTCTCCCCAAAATCAAGAAGATTGAAATCAAAACCAAGCAACTTCTCAGACCACAAAGGCATAATATTAGAAATGAACTAGAATAAAAAGAACCCAAAATACTCAAACACTTGGAAGCTGAATAGCATTTTATTAAATGTTGATTGGGTTACCAATGAGATCAAAGAAGAAATTTAAAACATCCTGGAAAATAATGACAATGAAAACACAATAATCCAAAACCTATGGGACACAATGAAAGCAGTCCTCAGAGGGAAGTACATAGCTCTGCAGGCCTATCTCAAAAAAGAAGAAAAAATGGTAGTAAATCATCTAATTCTACATATCGTAGAACTAGAAAGAGAGGAACAACAAATCCCCAGAGTAAGCAGCAGGAAGGAGATAATAAGATTAGAGCAGATATAAATGACATAGAGACCAAAAAAACAATACAGAAAATCAATGAAAACAAGAACTGGTTCTTTGAAAGGATAAACAAGAATGACGAACCTTTAGGCAGGCTCACCAAGAAGCAAAGAGAGAGGACCCAAATAAACAAAATCAGAAATGATAGAGGCAAAATAACAACAGATCCCACAGAAATACAAATGTTTGTTAAATAATACTATGGATAACTCTACTCCAACAAACTAGACAATCTGGAGGAAATGGAAAAATACCTAGAAAAATACAACATTCCAAAACTCAATCAAGAAGAATCTCCAAAACCAGTTTGGCTCAGTGGATAGAGCGTCCGCCTGAGGACAGAAGGGTCCCAGGTTTGATTCAGGTCAAGGGCATATACCTGGGTTGCGGGCACATCCCCAGTGGGAGATGTGCAGGAGGCAGCTGATCGATGTTTCTCTCTCATCGATGTTTCTAACTCTCTATCTCTTTCCCTTCCTCTCTGTAAAAAATCAATAAAATATATATATATATATATTTTTTTTAAAAAAAGAAGAATCTAAAGATATCAATAGGCCAATAACAATGGAAGAAATTGAAGCAGTCATCAAAAAGCTTCCAGCAAACAAAATCCCAGGAGCAGGCAGCTCACAGGGGAGTTTTACCAAACTTTCAAGGAAGAACTAAAATCTATCCTCCTCAGACTATTCAAAAAAAAATACAAGAAGGAACACTCCCAAGCTCATTCTTTGAAGCCAGCATCACCCTAATACCAAAACCAGGTAAAGACAACACAATGGAAGAGAATTATAGGCCAATATCCCTCATGAACATAGATGCCAAAATCCTCAAGAAAATCTTAGCAAATTGGAGCCAGCAGTACATCAGAAATATCATACACCATGACCAAGTAGGATTTATCTCAGGGATGCAAGGATGGTACAACATCCGCAAAACAATAAATGTGATACATCACATAAACAAATTGAAAGAAAAAAACACATAGTATATCAATTGATGCAGAAAAAGCATTTGACAAAACCCAACACCCATTTTTGATAAAAACTCTCAGCAAGGTGGGAATAGAAGGATCATACCTCAACATAATAAATCCATATATAACAAGACCACAGCCAACATCATACTCAATGGACAAAAACTAACACCATTTACCCTAAGAACAGGAACAAGACAGGGATGCCCACTCTCACCACTCCTGTTCAACATAGTACTGGAAGTATTAGCCATTGCAATTAGACAAGAAGAAGAAATAAAAGGCATTCAAATTGGAACAGAGGAAGTAAAACTGTCCTTACTTGCAGACGAAATGATATCATACATGCAAAACCCTGAAGACTCCATCAAAAAACTACTTGA
This sequence comes from Myotis daubentonii, assembly GCF_963259705.1. NCBI lineage: Eukaryota > Metazoa > Chordata > Mammalia > Chiroptera > Vespertilionidae > Myotis > Myotis daubentonii. The sequence goes on along the minus strand of NC_081862.1, from coordinate 11,276,813 downwards.
CTTAATAAATGAATTTGGTAATGTAGCAGGATACAAAATTAACTCCAGGAAATAGGCATTTCTATACACGAATAGTGAACTTAAAGAAAGAGAGACTAAAAAAACAATCCCATTTACCATTGCACCAAAAAAATTAAGCTATCTAGGAATAAACTTAACTAATGAGGTAAAAGACCTCTACTAAGAAAACTACAGGATGTTGAAAAAAGAGATAGAGGAAGACATAAAGAGATGGAAGCCCATACTGTGTTGATGGATTGGTAGAATCAACATCGTTAAAATGTCCATACTACGCAAAGCAATCTATAAATTCAACGCCCTTCCCATTATAATACCAACGGCTTATTTCACAGCTATAGAACGATCTGTCCAAAAATTCATCTGGAATAAAAAGTACCCCAAATAGCTGCAGCAATCATGAGAAAAAAGAAAGTAGGTGGGATCTCAATACCAGATATCAAGCTGTATTACAAAGCCACTTTTTTCAGAACTGCCTGGTACTGGCACAAGAACAGACATATAGATCAATGGAATAGAATAGAGAGACCAGAAATCATCCTGAAACAATATGCTCAATTAATATTTGACTAAGGAGGCAAGAACATACAATGGATTCAAGATAGTCTTTCAATAGATGGTGTTGGGAAAATTGGACAGATATATGCAAGAAAATGTAACTAGACCACCAACTTACACCATACACAAAAATAATCTCGAAAGGGATAAATGACTTAAATGTATGACAGGAAACCATAAAAATACTAGAAGAATCCAAAGGCAACAAATTCTCAGACATATGCCGAAGCAATTTCTTTATTGATACAGCTCCTAGGGCATTTGAAACTAAAGAGAAAATGAACAAAAGGGACTACATCAAAATAAAAAGCTTCTGCGCAGCAAAAGAAACCATCAACAAAACAACAAGAAAGCCCACTGCATGGGTAAACATATTTGACAATGCTATCACTGATAAGGGTTTAACCTCCAACATTTATAGGGAACTCATACAACTCAACAAAAGGGAGATAAACAATCCATTCAAAAAATTGGCAAACGATCTAAATAGACAACTTTCAAAAGAGGACATTCATAAAACCAAGAAACATATGAAAACATGCTCAAAGTCACTAATCATTCGAGAGATGCAAATCAAAACAACAATGATTTACCATCTCACACCTGTCACACTGGATATCATCAACAAATCAACAAACAACAAGTGCTGGAGAGGATGTGGAGAAAAGGGTGCACTTGTGCACTGCTGGTGGAATGCAGACTGGTGCATCCACTTTGGAGAACAGTATGGAGTTTCCTCAAAAAGTTAAAAATGGAATTCCCATTTGACCCTGTGATCCCACTTCTAGGAATATATCCCAAGAAACCAGAAAGACCAGTCAGAAAGGATATATGCATCCATATGTTCATGGCAGCACAATTCACCATAGCTAAGATCTGGAAACAGCCTAAGTGCCCATCATTAGATGAATGGATTAGAAAACTGTGGTACATCTACACGATGGAATACTATGTTACTATAAAAAGGAAGGAACTTTCACCATTTGCAACAGCATTGATGGAACTGGAGAGCATTATACTAAGAGAAATAAGCCAGTCAATGAAGGAAAAATACCACATGATCTCATTCATTTATGGATAATAAAGACCATTATAAACTTATGAACAAATATAGATACAGAGGCAGAGCTGCCTCAAACACACTCTCAAACTGCCACAGGAAGTCCAGGAAGGGTAGGGGGGCAGAAGGGGGTGGTAAGAGAGCCACCAAAGGACTTATATGCATGCATATAAGCATAACCAATGGACATAAGACACTGGGAGTTAGGGAGGCCAGGGATTGTCAACGGTGGGGGTTTTCAGGAGACATATATAATACTCTTTGTCATACTTTAAGCAATACAAAAATGAAATAGTTTTGTGAAGGATTACTGTAATTTCCTCTTCTTGTTTCAGATGAGAAATTATTTTTATCTCTGTTTTTGAATGATAGGAAGGTAATTTTTTGTTGACATATCATGTTTAGTAAATATCAGAAGCTTCTATTTAGAACTGTGTTAAAAAATGTTAATTCCAGATTTCACTCAATATTTTTTTAAGAAATGAATGACATCAATAGTTGTATTGAGGACTGCTATGGCAATCCAAAGAGCTTTCTTTTTACCAGTTCCCATGCATTTTGTGATGACGTAGATCTGTAAATTATCTGGTTTTTCCACAACAGCAGACCTGGGTGTCATGTTTAATTTTTTTTATCCAATACATCAGATTCAGATTGAAGAGATTCAGGACATAAAGAAGGCTTATATTCTCAATGGTTCCAATCAGAAGTGAGGAAGGTTAATGATAGCATTGTTCAAACATTGGAAATATTACTTATCAAGGATAAGAAATACATATTTAGAGGAAACAGTTTTCAACTGAGGCAATCCCTCTAGTGACCTGTGCCACCTTAGGTAGATGCCAATCCAAAGAGGACAGTGAAGGCGTTAGAATTTTGAGCATCTGAGCTTCTCTTTGGAAAATTATGTGATTACAGTAATTTACAAGTGCAGAAAAATATCGTTAATGTATGGAAATAGTTGTTGGTGACAGAGTTCCACGGATCATAAACTTGGATGAGACGGAACATGAAGATTCTGAATTTATACCTGCAGGTTGTGTCACAACAAAAGAAAAAATATATATATATTGGAATGTTTGGCTGACAAATGCATCCAATTATAGTGCAATCAATATTACATAAAAGAATTTGAAGTTTTAAAAGAGTTGAAATGATAAGGAGGTGTATAATTAAGAATAGATTTATTATATGACTTTCATTGCCTACTCTTATTATGTCCACCTGACATATTTTTTACAAATTCATTGAGGAATATATTGGTGACTGGAAATGGCATTTGTTGGAAATGATGACTCATCAAGAAAAACCAAATCTTGGTAAAGGAAGTCTCTGAATAGGAAAATGCTTAATGAGATGGGAGACATTGAATACACAGGTGGCACAGGCACATAGTCACATTCCAGTCACTACACGCATGGTAGTGCTGAATAGCATAATAAACAGCAATCAAAACAGAAATTTGTCTAGCATTGGACTACTGGGGTGGATAGTCAAATCATGGTGTTCTTACATGTGAAAAACGCTAGCACTATACATTTTTCTTCAAACTATTCAGGAAAAAATGGCACATTTGTGCCCCAATTGACCAGCATCCTAGGCCCTGTGACTATTTCTTAGAGAGTCCATTGATACCTTGTTACCTAATATATGTCAAATACATGAAATTCACATTTCTATTTTCAAAAATACTCTATGACTTCTAACAAATTCTGAGGAAAGACTTGGAGTTTCTGCAGAAGTCATAAGCCATTGACTGTCAGGCTGTTTAAAAAGAAGCTTGAAAAACTCTACTCTTGCATTTGAATTCATTTTATAATATTTCCATAAGTACTGGAGATTTTGTAAATGATTTTTCCCTGAAACAATTTTTCAATACTAATTACCCATTTTTTAAATTAAATATTTATTGTTTAGATTATTGAATAAAGATTTAGGAGAACCAAGATGGCGGCATAGGTTAACGCCGGAGTTTGCTGCTTTGAACAACTACTTCAAAAGTGAAACTAAAAGACTGAACAGACATCACCCAGAACCACAGGAACGCTGGCTGAGTGGAAGTCCTACAACTAGGAGGAAAGAGAAACGCATATGGACACTCAGAGGAGGCGCAGTGCTGAAGTCAAATTCTGAGGTGCGGAGTGCACAGAGCGGGCTGGCGGCGGAGGATGCGGTTGTTGTTTTCAATCGGGAGGGAGTCACAGACTCTGAGCTCCAGATACAGGCGAGTCTTTAGGGACCCAGACTCAAACGGGAGAAGCGGGACTGTCTGGCTTCGGTCAGAGCGAGTGCAGCTTTCTCTCCGAGCTTTGCAGTGGGTCCTGGGACTCAGAGAGGCAGAGCCCCTGGGGACAGGACTGAGAGCCGCCATAACTGCTCTCTCCAGCCCACCCTGTTGATCCTGTGCGACCCACCCTACCCAAGCCCTGCACAGAGGCATTTGCCGGATAGCCTCAGGCAAAGGCTAAATTAGCACCTCCCTAGAGGACAGAAGTTCTCTCACTGCTGACACAGCTGCTTCTCATAGCCACTTGGCCTGGAGGTCAAACCCTCCCTGGTATTAGCTACAACAATCAAGGTTTAACTATAAGACTGTGAACAAAGACCACTAGGGGGTGCACCAAGGAAGCATAACAAAGTGCGGAGACAAAGAAACAGGACAAAATTGTCAATGGAAGATATAGAGTTCAGAACCACACTTTTAAGGTCTCTCAAGAACTGTTTAGAAGCTGCTGATAAACTTAATGAGATCTACAAGAAAACTAATGAGACCCTCGATGTTATATTGGGGAACCAACTAGAAATTAAGCATACACGGACTGAAATAATGAATATTATACAGACTCCCGACAGCAGACCAGAGAAGCGCAAGAATCAAGTCAATGATTTGAAATGCGAGGAAGCAAAAAACACCCAACCGGAAAAGCAAAATGAAAAAAGAATCCAAAAATGCGAGGATAGTGTAAGGAGCCTCTGGGACAGCTTCAAGCGTACCAACATCAGAATTATAGGGGTGCCAGAAGATGAGAGAGAGCAAGAGATTGAAAACCTATTTGAAGAAATAATGACAGAAAACTTCCCCCACCTGGTGAAAGAAATGGACTTACAGGTCCAAGAAGCGCAGAGAACCCCAAACAAAAGGAATCCAAAGAGGACCACACCAAGACACATCATAATTAAAATGTCAAGAGCAAAAGATAAAGAGAGAATCTTAAAAACAGCAAGAGAAAGTAACTCAGTTACCTACAAGGGAATACCCATACGACTGTCAGCTGATTTCTCAACAGAAACTTTGCAGGCCAGAAGGGAGTGGCAAGAAATATTCAAAGTGATGAATACCAAGAACCTACAACCAAGATTACTTTATCCAGCAAAGCTATCATTCAGAATTGAAGGTCAGATAAAGAGCTTCACAGATAAGGAAAAGCTAAAGGAGTTCATCACCACCAAACCAGGATTATATGAAATGCTGAAAGGTATCCTTTATGAAGAGGAAGAGGAAGAAAAAGGTAAAGATACAAATTATGAACAACAAATATGCATCTATCAACAAGTGAATCTAAGAATCAAGTGAATAAATAATCTGATGAACAGAATGAACTGGTGATTATAATAGAATCAGGGACATAGAAAGGGAATGGACTGACTATTCTTGGAGGGGAAAGGGGTGTGGGAGATTCGGGAAGAGACTGTACAAAAATCGTGCACCTATGGATGAGGACAGTGGATGGGGAGTGAGGGCGGAGGGTGGGGCGGGAACTGGGAGGAGGGGAGTTATGGGGGGGAAAAAAGAGGAACAAATGTAATAATCTGAACAATAAAGATTTAATTAAAAAAAAGATTATTACAGTTGTTCCTCTTTTTTTCCCCCCATAGCTCCCCTCCACCCAGTTCCCACCCCACCCTCTGCCCTTACCCCTCCCACTGTCCTCATCCATAGGTGTACGATTTTACTCCAGTCTCTTCCTGCACCACCCACACCCCTTTACCCACTTTACTCGCTTTCTATGCCCCTGATTCTATAATATTCACCAGTTTATTCTGTTCAACAGATTATTTTTTCACTTAGTTTTTAGATTCACTTGTTGATAGATATGTATTTGCTGTACATAATTTGTATCTTTACCTTTTTTCTTCTTCCTCTTCTTAAAGGATACCTTTCAGCATTTCATATAATACAGGTTTGGTGGTGATGAACTCCTTTAGCTTTTTCTTATCTGTGAAGCTCTTTATCTGATCTTCAATTCTGAATGATAGCTTTGCTGGATAAAGTAATCTTGGTTGTATTTTCTTGAAATTTATCACTTTGACGATTTCTTGCCACTCCCTTTTGGCCTGCATTCCTACTTGAGGAATCACATGACAGTCATATGGGTATTCCCTTGTAGTTGACTGACTGTTTTTCTCTTGTTGCTTTTAAGATTCTCTCTTTGTCTTTTGCCCTTGGCATTTAATTATGATGTGTCTTGGTGTGGTCATCTTTGGATTCCTTTTGTTTGGGGTTCTCTGTGCTTCCTGGACTTGTAAGTCTATTTCTTTCACCATGTAGGGGAAGTTTGCTGACATTATTTCTTCAAATAGGTTTTCAATATCTTGCTCTCTCTCTTCTTCTAGCACCCCATAATTCTGATGTTGGTTTCCTTGGAGTTGGTCCAAAGGCTCCTCCTTACACTATCTTTATAATTTTGGATTCTTTTTGCTTTTTGCTTTTCTTGTTGGGTATTTTTTGCTTCTTCGTATTTCAAATCTTATCTTGATTCCTATGATCCTCTTGTCTGCTGTTTTATCTATGCATATTATTCTGTATTTCAGTCAGTGTATGTTTAATTTCTAGTTGCTGGTTTTTTTGTTTGTTTTTGTTTGTTTTTTTTTTCATATCCTCCAGGGTCTAACTAAATTTATCAGCGTTTCTAGAAAATTCCTGAAAAACCGTATAAGTGTGCTTTTGAACTCTATATCCAGTCATTTGCTCTCCTCCCTTTCTGTCATTTGTGACCTGGTTCTTTATCTTGGCATTTTTTACGCTTCCCTGTGTTTGTAGAGTGGCTTTGTGTGCTAGGTGTCCTAGATGGCCCAGTGGTTCAGCATCCCCAATTACCTGAGGTAGACACTCTTGGTGCACCCCTTTGTGGGCTTTGTGCACATTCTTATTGTAAGCCTTGATTGTTGTAAGTATCACTGGGAGGAATTGACCCCTAGTCCAATTGGCTGTGAGAATCAGCTGTGTCTGCGGTGGGAGAACTGTGCTGAAGACACCCTTAATGGACTTGCTTTCGTGGGACTTTGGTGCTCACTGGAGTCTTCCCCCTGAGTGTTTCCCTTATGGATCTGAGGAGTTGTAATCTGGATGGTCCCACTCTGATCACTGGGTACACTGGCTCTTGGATTTAAGGAGGTGCTAATTTAGCCTCTGCCTGATGCTACTCAGAAGGATTTATGAAGAGATATGCAGATTCACCTTCTTTGTTTGTGGTTTGGAGGTGCCGAGATGAGGCTCAGCTGTGAAGCAATACAAGCTGTTGTGGGGCCTTGGGCCTTCTCTTCAAAGTTCTGGGTCTGTCTGGTCCAGCTGCAGTTTGTTAGGTAATTTTCAGATTGAAAAGGGCCAGGGCATTCAATATGCAAAAGCCTCTGCTGCAGCTTTGGTGGAGCGGTGTCTCAGGGAATCAACAGGTCAGAACAAGCATCTATGGCTGATCCTCAGCCATGCCCTAAGAGGCCCAGGCGGGTCTCAGTGTCCTGCTGTAATTGGTAATCACTGCAAGCACCCCTGAGAGAAAGCCACCATTGAGTTCTGCCCACTGCAAGACAGTCTATTTTCTCCTCATATGAGTCTGGGTCCCCAGAGGTTTGCCCAGAACTGGAGTCAGGGCTGTGGGGAGTTTGTGTCTCCCTCCTGATTGAAAAAGACAATTGCATCCTCAGTCGCCAGCCCTTTCCACGTGGCCTCCGTACCTCTGCACTTTACTTCTGCACCTCCTCTGAGTCTCAGATTGCTTTTCTCTTTCCTTCTAAATGTAGAATTTCCACTCAGCCATCCTTCCTGTGGTTCTGGATGATGTTCATTTTGTCTTTTAGTTGTATTTTTGAAGTGGTTTTGTGAGGCAGTCATTTCCAGTGTTTATTTATGCTGCCATCTTGGCTTCTCCACCTAATTACCCATTTTTTATAGCCATTAGTGAATATAGAGACACCATGGAGTATATGGAAATATGCTTTTATACTTCCGTGTAAAGTTGTTGAACACTCAAATTAAATGAGTCCTCAGAGTTGGCTTTTGTCTCTAGACTCATAAGGAAAATCAGAAAAAGTGGGTGTGTTAGGATGAGTATTCATTTTATGCATGTGAGTCTAGTGGTCAGCAACTTTATAACCAGTTGCCTATTCTAACACAGTAATGATAGTAATGATCAGTGTGAATCATTGTTTAATTAATGACTCTTTGAACCTTGAGAATGTAACCTACCATGGAAAATTACCATAACCTTGGCTGTATGAGCTTAGCATCAGCAAGAAATAGCCTAGTTCAGTGGTCCTCAAACTCATTAGTCAACATAGACAAATATCAGCTGTACAATGATTGAAATTTCTTTTGCGAGCCTAATTTTTTAAACTTAAACTATATAGGTAGGTGCATTGTTAACTTAATTTTAGGGTAATCCTAAACTGGACTTTGCTAAAAACATCCTCAATCTGATTGAGGTATGTTCGCTGAGGTCGATCCCTTCCAACTCTCTCATCCACACTCATCTTGTATACTTGTTTCGTCTATCTCCTTTCACTCATCCTCTCTGTATGCCCAAACCAACTCAACATACCTTTCTCAATCCTCAACACTACATCTTATTTCACTGCACAACATTCCCTAAAATTAACATAATAAAATTTAAAATGTTGTCTTGGTTAAACTATAGGTACTTTGAATAAAACTTTGTATCATACTTAATAACAATGTTATTTATTGATAAAAGTAAATTCCTTACAATTTACCTTACAATATCCATAAAAATAAATCATGACAATGACTAACAAACACTAATGTGAAAATGGCCTTGCATTTTCTTGGAAAGTTTGGGTAAATCAGGTTTGTATGTTGTTTTTAATTTAGGTATGATTCCAGGTTCTCATCAATAAGACGACTTCTCAATTTACTCTTGATAAGGTTCATGCTTGAAAATGATTGTTCACATAAATATGTAGCCCCAAATAAGGAAAAGAGCAAATGCTAGTTTTTTTCAGTTGATTATATGAGTCATGAATACTATTCCATGGGTTAAAAATCAACATATCTTCCTTCTACAGGTCTTTCAAAGCAACCACTTTGAACGCACAAAGAGGTTCAAATTTCAAGCTCCACAGTTTTTTAAATACAGCAATTGCATTTCAAAGTTGCCAATGTCAATATTAAAGGGAGAAAAATATAATACTGTTACAGTAGGTTTGAGAGGTTTCTTAACAAAGGCTAATGTCACTTTGCTGTTTCTGAATTCCTTAAACCTTTTGAGAAAAGCTTCCCTCATATTTAAAATTGTTGTTTTGAAATAGTCAATGTTAGTATCAGAATTATTTTCTTGGCAATGTTTCAACAGGCTTGGAAAGTGAATCAAAGTTTCCCTTTCAAAATCTTAAGCAAAAAGAGAATTTGTTTTCGAATGAAATAACTTCTAACAAGAAAAAAATTGCGTATCGCCATCTGTAGTTTACAATTAAGCTAATTTAGATAAGGGGTAATGTCTACCATGAAATAAAATTTGTGGATCCACTGATCATTCATCAGTTCTGTATAGTGAACATCCTTCTCAAGGAGAAATTTCTGTTAATAAGGAAGCAAAACATTTCAAAATGTTTCCTCTGAACCAACATACCTTGTTATGCAGCAGATCTGCATACTCACTCTCCATTTCAACTAAAAATTATTTAAATTGACGATGATTAAGAGCTTTAGCAATAATGGAGTTGATTATCACCAATTTCATAACTTTGCAAATTTCTTCTGGAAATGTCTGCACACAAAGCACTTTTTATGACTGATACAATGGTATCTCATGATTAATTTCTTTCAAAATAGCAACAAATGTTTCTTACGCTGGTCATACTTTTTGACCTGTCTGTTGAAATTGAGACAATTTTATCCAGTGGAATATGATGTTTTCCAATGCACTCAATTACAGCATTTGCTATATCCTCTCCATGTGTTTGACATTTGAGTGGCAATAATCCTAAAAGTTCTTCTTTAGGATCTATAGATGAAATAAATCATACAAAAAATGAAACTTGCGATGTATCATTTATTTCACAAGACTCGTCAACTGCTACTGATAAACTGAAACCAATTTAAGATCTTCGACTGTCTGTTTGGTTATATTTAAAGATATTTTGACTGTTCCATCTTTCACTGTTTTAGCAGACAATGGTGACTCTTTAATTTTTTTTTAGAATATCAGCTTCATTCTTGAAATCCCAAAATAACTCTGGATGCATTTCTAAAATAAAACAACGTTTTATGTATTCGCTATTTGTATGTGGTTTTCCTCTCAGTAATCTCTTGACTAACCACAAAACTTGCAATATTAGCATTGTTGGAAGATTGTATCCAATAAAATACAGAACTTGATTTCTTTTTACTCTCCTGAAGTTCCTCAACTGCTTTTCTTTCTTGGATCACTGACAGGATATTTAGTACTAAATGACACTTGTTTAGTTGTAAAGTGTCTCTCCAAATTTGATTTCTTGTTATGCGCCAATTTTTCCTGACAAATGAGACAGGTTGGAAGGCCATTAAAGTTTTGAATAAATGCGAAAGTCTCAGTCCATTCAACTTTAAATTCACGGTTTTTGTCTTCAATTTTTCTTTGCTTGTTTTTTGTAGTCATTTCAAACAGGGCACCTAAAAAAATGTTTCATTTTATAATGATAAAGCCACCAACACAAAATAATTACAATTCTTATATTGATGACAAAAATACCTGAAGGATTTGCAGCTGGTTGGAAAAATACAGGTAACTTTATGCTTTGAGTAGGTACTTTTTTCACCCACATGCTATTTGCAGGCACGACTACACTAACCACTGCAAAATGAGACTGCTAACTTACTGGCTTACTCAACTCATGCATGAATTGTGTGCGCCTCCCCACTCTGTGGATCCCACAGACCGCCTGCGCTGCGTCTCCCATGGCCTGACTAACACTTCCCACTTCTTCTAATGCCACTTCTTCAAAATAGACTCACCCAAGCTGAAAACCGACTTCTGTGAATGGGCCAGGACGTTTCAATTGCACTGTACATGTGCGCTTGCACATGGTATTTTGTGAAAGAGCCATCTCAAGGGGCCAAAGAGCCGCATGTGCCTTGTGAGCCACAGTTTGCTGAAAACTGACCTAGTTGAAACCTAAAGTGTAAAAGCTGGCCCCCAATAGTTGAGCCTGACTCCCAAAGTACAAACCAGAAACAGAACACTCAGTCTGGATCCCAGAATAATTTCTTATATAGTCGAAGAGCCAAGACCATTGTCCTATTTAAAATTATATATATATATATATATATATATATATATATATATATATATATATATATATATATATACATTTTTTTTATTTCAGAGGTGAAGTGAGAGGGAGAGATAGAAACAACAATGATGAGAGAATCATCAGTCGGCTGCCTCCTGCATGCACCCTAATTGGGATAGAACCTGCAACCCAGGCATGTGCCCTTGACCAGAATCAAACCAAGGATCCTTCAGTCTTCAGGTTAATGATCTATCCACTGAGACAAATCATCTAAGGCAGATCATTGTTTTTGTGGAAAGTGTCAAAGATGTCTTTCAGCCTAATACTAGTACAAGTCAAATATGTGAAACTTACATTCTAGTGTTCCCAAATAAAGTTTTATTTGAGCCCTAACCGGTTTGGCTCAGTGGATAGAGTGTTAGTCTGTGGACTGAAAGGTCCCAGGTTCGATTCCAGCCAAGGGCATGAACCTTGGTTGTGGGCACATCCCCAGTAGGAGGCATGTAGGAGGTGGCTTATTGATGTTTCTCATCAATGTTTTAACTCTCTATCCTTCTCCCTTCCTCTGCGTAAAAAAATCAATAAAATACATTTCAAAAAAGTCTTATTTGAATTAAACCATATCTTTTGCTTTACATATTGTCTGTTCCTAATATAAAACAACATGGAGAGGCTTTTAGTTTCAGTGGAAACAATAAGCAACTCTATGTGTTTTTGGTGTACACTCAAATTAAAAGTTTATTGTAGTTTCTGTTCTGTGTAGAGGGTCCTGATAGGACTCAGAAGACATATGTTTTAGTCATACTTGTTCCCACAAACATTCATGGTCAATATCAGAGGGGAAAAAGCAATGAGTGAGAAGAAGGCAAAAGTCTTTAAATAAAGGAGATCAGACTTGAATAGAGACATATACTGGAGCATGCAATGTAGTATTATCATGTCATACAATTAAAATGTATATAATTTTATTAAGGTTCTGATAGATTATTTAATAATGAAATAATTGTTTAAATAATCTTTGTCTTTCCCCTTCTGTTTTAAAGAGAATTGAGTTTTTTCTCATTTTGAAATTATAGGAGGATATTTTTTTACATACCATCTGTTTAATAAATATCAGGGAAAGATTTTGATAGGTCTGTATAGTAGCAGTAGTGCTATAGGGTTTAACCCATCAGATAATTAATGAGCAATAATTTTAAGAAAAAGAAAACAAAAATTATGGGTTTTAAAAAATCAATTTCTAATTCCAGTACCACTCAAGAAAATTTTTCAGTACTTGACCACAACAGCATAGTTGATGAAGAATTAAGGAATTCTGTGGAACTACACAGGGCTTCTTATTTACTAGTTCCCATAACTGTGGAGACGTAGGTGTTCATAAATTTTTCTGGATTGTTCACAATAGCAGACATGGATGTTTTCCTTAATATTTTTCCAAGACTCTAAATTTTGAACAAGGAAATTCAGGATAAGAATAGATTTTTTTTTAATGGTTCCAACCAGAAATTAGAACATTTGGAAAAGTTCATTGTAGAGTTTTTTAAAATATTAAAGGGAGAGGCAAAATGGTGGCAGTATAGACAGATGTGTCCCAAGCCTTGTCCTGCTGCAGATAGGGTGAGCAGCTTAAACAAGTAATATCCAGCCCCAATTGGCAAATGAGACTCAACTGGGAGATGGTTTGCAGCTGGAAAGGGCAGAGGATCCCTGGAGAAATGTAAAATCAAGGTTCTGGGAAGGATAATCTGCTAGACCTCTGAGCCCTGAGGGTCAGAAGGAATCTGCACACCACTGGCCCCAAGTCCAAGGAACACAGTATCTGGCTTTGAAAAGAAGATCCACAGAACTGCTGGCTGGCAGGGGATTACAGATCAGGGTCCACAGTCAAGAAAGGCTGAAGAGGAGTGCTGGTAGGAGAGGAGTATGCACAATGCAGTCTCTCCTGCCTCTCTGGCCTGTGCCTTCCTTCATTGAACCTAGTGCATAGGACTTTTTGGATACAGACACATACCCATAGCTGGAGTGTGGGAGAAAGTGCGGACTTGTGGAATCTGGGGAGAGAGGGAAATTCAGGAGAAGTGGCGGTGAGTTTGGTACTGAGTCATGCCTGAGCCTGGGACCTTGGCAGCCATTTTGTCCTAAAGAGATAGCCCCTCCCTTCTCGTATTCACACAACCAATACAGGCACTCCAAAATTCCACCCTCAGAGTCCAAAGGGACTGGCCTAGAGAGAGACCTTTAATCCCAGCATTAGGAACCTGAGAAAAGTATTGTACAGAGGACCGGGATCTTAAGCCAGCTAAAGGCACACTCATTTTTTTCATTTTTATTTATTTGTTTATTATTATTATTATTTTATCTTTTTTTTGTTTTCCAGTTTTTCTTGCTTTATTTTTTTATTTATTTTCACATTATTCTATGTTATTTGCTATTTTTATACCATTTTTGAAAGCAATTCTTTTGGAAATTTATTATTATTATTTTCTTCTCATTCTCTTTCCTCTTATCCACTCATCCCTTTCCTCTGAACTTAGATCCTCCCCATATTCATACAATTCTTAACCTTATTTTCTGTATAAAAGCTCAGTCTCTACAGATTCTGCCCCCACCCTCTTTGCTGGGGGTTTGGTGTTTGTATTTTGTTTTGTTTTGTTTATCTATTGATTCTGTTGTGTTTTCCACAAAAACTATATATATATATATATATATATATATATTGGTTCTGTGGAAAACATTGCATACTTTTTCATACTTTTTTCTTTTCTCCCTTATCTTTTTCTCTCTCTTGGATATAATTTAGGCTCTCTTTTCTCTCCCCTAATTCTTCTCAGGTGGTCACTTATAATGGGGTTGTCATTGTCATGAGTACATTCGTGCTTTGTTCCCTCTGTGTTGTGTATTATCGAGGTGAATTTTATCTTCCTGGCCAGGTGCTAGAGGGGGAGCCTCATAACCAGATACCTGGAGAGGAAATTACATCTACAAATGGGTCAATAACACCCCAAGCCCAATTACAGAGGCAGGAAGAAGGCAGTAGTGAGGGAGAGATCATGAGTGAGTGAGGGAGCAAAAGAGGAGTCTGTGGACATGTGGGATGTGTGTGTGTGTGTGTGTGTGTGTGTGTGTGTGTGTGTGTGTGTGTGTGTGTGTGTGAGGCACAGTTATGTCCTGCAAGAACTTTGGGGAGAGGCTAACTACGCTAGCCTAACTAGGCAGCCTCAGGTACTGGGAGGCGAACTCATCATCAGAGGCCTAGCCTTTTGAAGGGGAGAGCTTCTGTAACTGGGAGCCCAGCCTGCCTCCACCCAGTGTGCCCTCAGATAATACCTGGGACTCTACAGCCACCCCTGCCAGGCACCTGTTACATTGGCTGTGATCCCATAGTCAACAAGTCTCCAGCCATCCTGGGTGCAGGATCCTGTGAGTTCTGAAGCAGAATCCCCTCTGACTAGCCCAACACCTTAGCCCAGGGTACTGCAACCATACAAGCAGCAGGCATGTGAGAAGCCTGCTCCAGTCCAAGGAGCAGCAACCCCATGGGTCTGCCCAGGTCTATGAACAGAAGCCTCACGTGGCCTGCCCCTGTCCAAGGAGCAGCAGCTGTGTGAGTGTGCCACTCCCCTGTCCAAGGAGCAGCAACCACATGAGCAGCCTGCACCATCTGAGGAGAAGCAGCCGCAGGAGCAGCCTGCCCAAGATTGAGAAGCAGCAACATCCCCACACAGCCCATCCCTGTCCGAGGAGCAGCAGATGCGCAGCCCGCACCCTGCACATCTCTGAGGAGCAGCAGCTGTGAGAACAACCTCCCCACATTTGAGGAGCAGCAGCCACACAAGCAGTCTGACCCCGTCCTAGGAGCAGCAGCTTTGTGAGCAGCCCACACTCGTATGAGGAATAGAAGCACTGAGAGCAGCCCACCCCCATTCAAGGAGCAGGAACTTCCTGAGCAGCTCATCCCAGTCCTAGGAGCAGCCACCACACTAGCAGACCACCCATGTCTGAGGAGCAGCAGCCCTGGTCTGAGGAGCAACAGCCACACACAGCCCACCCCCATCCGAGGAGCAGCAGCTGTGCAGCCCACACCCTGCACCTGTCTGAGGAGCAGCAGCTCTGTGAGCAACCTGCCCCCATCTGGGGAGTAGCAGCCAAATGACCAGACTGCCCAAGTTGCAGAGTGGCAGCCCTGTGCAGCCTGCATTGGTCTGAAGAGCAGCAGCCCTACGCAGCCTGCACCTGTCCGATGAGCAGCAGCCGCACATGCAGCTCACTCCTGCCCAAGAAGCAGCAGTTGTGCAAGCAGCTCATCCCCCATCCAAGGAGCAGCAGCTGAACAAGCAGACTGCCCAAATCTGAGGATTGGCAGCCCTGCGCAGTTCACTCTGTGCATAGGGGTAGCCACACAAAGCCTACACCTGTATAATAAGCAGCAGCTGAGTGAGCAGCCCACCCCTGCCAAAGGAGCAGCAGCTGCATGTGCAGCTCACTCCCACCTGAGAAGCAGCAGCCATGCAAGCAGCCCATCCCCCATCTGAGGAGCACTAGCTGCGTGAGTAGCCTGCACCCATACATGGGTGCAGTAGTCCTGTAAGCAACCTGCCCCTGTCCAAGAAGCAGCAGCATCACAAGAAGCCCACCCCATCTGAAGAACAGCAGCAGTGTGAAGCCATCCCAATTCAAGGAGCAGCAGCCATGTGAGCAGTCCACCTCTGTCTGAGGAGCAGAAGCCACGTGGTCAGCCTACCCCCATCCAAGGAGCAGCAGCTGCACTAGCCTGCCCCCATGTGAGGATCAGCCCACCCCTGTCCAAGGAACAGGAGCTGAGCGAGCAGCCTCCTCCACCAGCCAGACATGACACCACTGCTGTGAACAGCACCCACCAGAGAAACCGCTGCCAACTGAAAAGCAGCTACTTCCGTGACCACCTAAAGAGCAACTGCATCCCGAGGAGCCAATGCCACCCAAGGAGCAGTCCCTGCACTACTCGACATCTAGATCAGTTGGTGAGACCCAAAATGGAGTGACAAAGAAACCCCCAAAGAAAAGAAAAGGAGTACTCGCCAGAAAAGCAACTTAGTGAAACTAAGGTATGCAATATGTCAGAAAAAGAATTCAGACTAAGGATCATACAGATCATAAAACAGATGGAGGAGAAAATCAACAACTTATGCAAGAAGCAAGAAGATATGGATGAAAAAAAACAATAACTTGGGTAAGAATCAAGAAGAAATGAAGAGTGATATAGCTGCAATAAAAAACAACATGGAAAGTTTCAACAGTAGACTAGGAGAAACGGAAGACTGAATTACCAAATTAGAAGACAGGGAAGCAAAACACACACAGACTGAACTGCAATTAAAGAAAAAAAATTAAGAGACAGAAGGAGAGACTAAGGGAGCTATGGGACAACGTGAAAGGAAGCAACATATGAATAATAGAAGTGCCAGAACAACAGGAAGACGAAAAAGGGTTAGAAAACCTATTAAAAGAAATAATGTCAGAAAACTTCCCTGAGGTGGAAAAGAAAAAAATTCACACAAGCACAGAGAGTCCCAAACAATATAACCCCAAAAAGACCCACACCAAGACACATCATAATTACTATGGCAAATGTTCAGGACAAAGAGAGAATCTTAAAGGCTGCAAGAGAGAGACAGAAAATTACACACAAGGGATCTCCCATTAGATTATCAAATGATTTCTCAAAAGAAACACATTAGGCCAGAAAAGAATGGAAGGAAATTTACAAAGTGATGTGAAGCAAGGGACAGGATCCAGAAATACTCTATCCAGGAAGGTTATCATTCAACATTGAAGGGAAAATAAGAAGCTTCACAGATAAAATAAAAGGCTAAGGAAATTTATCACCACCAAGCCAGCAATGCAAGAAATGCTATAGAGACTTCTGTAAAAAGAATAAATAAAAAGGTAAGAAAGAAAACAGGCATAAAAAATAGAAATGGCTACAAACAAGTACCTTTCAATAATATTTTTAAGTGTAAATGGACTAAATACTCCAATCAAAAGACATTGAGTGGCTGAATGGATAACATAACATGTCCCTTATATATGCTGTCTACAAGAGACCCACATCATAATAAGGGACTCACACAGAATGAATGTGAAGAGATGGAAAAAATATCTTTCAGGAAAATGGAAATGAAAATAAAAGCTGGGGTAGCAATACTTATATCTGACAAAATAGACCTCAAAGTGAAGGCCATAACAAGAGATAAGGAAAGCCCTTCATAATAGTAAAGGTATAAATACAACAAGAAGATTTTCCTTGAAAAACATATAGGCACCCAATGCAGGAGCACCCAAATACATAAGAAAAGTCCTGGAAGGTAAAAATGAAGTGATCAACAATAAAATCATAGTAGGGGACTCTAATACACCACTGACATCACTGGATAAAACCTCTACACATAAAATCAGCAAAGAAACAGCAATCCGAAATGACTCACTAGATCAGATGGACTTAACTGAAATCTTCAGAACATTTCACCCAAAATCTATGAAATATGCATTCTTCTCTAGTGCACATGAAACATTTTCAAAAATAGAACACATATTGTGTCACAAGCAAAGTCTTCCCAAATTTAAGAAGATTGATATCATATCAAGCATTTCTCATACCACAATGCATAATAATAGAAATAAACTACAATAAAAATGATCCAAAAATTCAAATTTTTGGAACCTGAAAAGCATGCTATTAAACAATGATTGGAGGAGACATATGTAATACTCTTTGTAATACTTTAAGCAATAAAAAAAATTTCAGACTTTTGAAATTTTTTGTGTGTGTTAAACTTGCAAAAAAAACAACAAAAAAACAAAACAAAACAAAACAAAAAACACCAATGATTGGGTTACCAAAGAGATCAAAGAAGAAATTAAAAACATCCTGGAAAGTAATGTCAATAAAAACCCAAAAATCCAAAATCTATGGGACAGAATGAAAGCAGTGTCGAGAGGGAAGTTTATAGGCATACCTCAAAAAAAAAAGAAACAACAGTAATAAATCATCTAACTCTACAATTCAAAGAATTAGAAAGAGAGCAACAACAACAACAAAAAGCCCAGAGTGACCAGAAGGAAGGAGATAATAAAGATCAGAGCAGGAATAAATGACATAGAGACCAAAAAACAATACAGAAGAACAATGAAATCAAGAGCTGTTTCTTTGAAAGGAATAATAGGACTGATGAACTTCTAGCCAATCTCACTAAAAAGTAGAGAGAGCTCCCAAATAAACAAATTCAGAAATGAAACAGGTGAAGTAACAGACCCCACAGAAATACAAAATATTATTAAAATATACTATTGACAACCCTATTCTAACAAACTAGACAACTTGGATGAAATGGACATATTTTTAGAAAAATACTACCTTCTAAATCTCAATCAGGAAGATTCTAAAAGTCTCAATAAGCCAATAACTATGAAAGAAATTGAGGCAGTCATTAAATCTTTAAGCAAATAAACACCCATGACCAGACAGCTTCACAGGGAAATTTTACGAAACATTGAAGGAAAAACTAAAATCTATTATCCTCAGATGATCCCAAAAAATTCAAGAGAAAGGGACACTTTCAAGTGCAAGAGTCCATGGCTTTTGTGGGTTCAAAGACTTGGAGGAAGGGCTGACATGCAAATGATACACAAGACAAAATGTTATTTTTGACTACCAGGGGAACCAGTGGAAACTCAACTAAAGAAGTCAAGTTCTACCTGTTGCTCCTTTCCCAGCTGCTTTTATTAGCTAGAATACACAATTGCCTTTAGGAATGCCAACAGACATATCAATGGTAATATTTAGTAAACAGTAAGATTGTCAGGTTTGGGGGGAGTTTGCTTTAGGCCATTGAGTCAGCAGCAGGTAATGAAATGTAGATATTCACCCTATGAATATCAAAAGGAGTCCTGGTCAGCTTTCTGCCAGACTCCTCATATTTATATCAATAACTGTTGATCTTGGTCTCCAGGATTTCCCACTTCTTTAAATTCTTAATAGAGGTTGATGTTGCTTATAGAATTTTAATTCTTATAATTTTTTTATTCCGCATCTGCAGACTAAAATTAAAGAAATAAGAACAAGAATGAGATAGGTAATAGTGGTCATGCTAAAAGGCAAAAGGTGAAATTCTTTCTTTTAAATTGTTGCCAGGCATCTAAAGAATTAGATTTTTCAGTTTTCCTGGGATAATTAGAAAATACTAGAGGCCCGGTGCACAAAAATTTGTGCTCTTGGGGGAGAGGTGGGGTCTCTCAGCCCGGCCTGTGCCCTCTCGCAGTCTGGGACCCCTCGGGAGATAACGACCTGCTGGCCTAGGCCTGCTCCTGGGCGGCAGAGGGAAGGCCCAATCCCTAGGTGCAGCCCCTGGTCGGGCTCAGAGCAGGGCTGATTGGGGAGTTGGGGCGCCGCCCCTTGTCATGCACAGAGCAGGGCGGATAGGGAGGTTGCAATGCCACCCCCAGTCACGCTCAGGGTAGGGCCAATTGGGGGGTTGGGGCACCGCTCCCTGTCACACTCAAGGCAGAGTCCATGGGGAGGTTGCTGTGCCACCCCCTGTCATGCACAGAGCAGGGTCCATCAGGGAGGTTGGGGCTCCATACCCTGTCACGCACAAAGCAGGGTTGATCAGGGGTTGGGGAGCTCACCCCTGTCACTCATAGAGTAGGGTGGATCAGGAGGTTGGGGCCCTGCACCCTGTTCCACTCAGGGCTGGGCCAATGGGGAGGTTATGGCTCTACCCCGTCACACACAGAGCAGGGGCAGTGGGGGGCGGTTGGGGCGCCGCCCTCTATCACCCACAGAGCAGGGCCGCTCAGGGGGTTGGGGCACCACCACTGTTACACTCAGGGCTGGGCCAATGGGGAGGTTATGGCTCTACCCTGTCACACACAGAGCAGGGCCTGTGGGAGGTGTTGGGGCGCCACACCCTGTCACACACAGAGCAGGGCCGCTCAGGGGGGTGGGGCACCGGTCCCTATCACACACAGAGCTGCAGGGCGATCAGGGGGTTTGGACGCTGGCCCCTGTCATGCTGATCCCAGTGCCAGGACGCCTAGCATCTCCGCTGATCCCGGTTCTGGGAGGCATATTACCCTTTTACTATATAGGACAGAGGCCTAGTGCACAGGTCGGGGCTGGCTTGTTTGCTCTGAAGGGTGCCCTGGATCAGGGTGGGGGTCCCCACTGGGGTGCCTGGCCAGCCTGGATGAGGGGATGATGGCTGTTTGCAGCTGGTCACACCCCCTTCAGGGTGGAGTTCCCCACTGGGGTGCCTGGCCAGTCTGGGTGAGGGGCTGAGGGCTGTTTTCAGGCTGGTGGGTGACTGAAGCTCCCAACTGCTCCTTTTTTTCTATTTTCTTTTTTCATTCTGGGCCAGCTGTAGCTCTGAGGCTTGGCTCCAGCTCTGAGGCCTCGGCTTCTGAAATCAGGCATCTGGTTTGTTTGGGTTCTATAATCAAAACACTGTTTCAACTCCAGCTCTGATATCCCAGCTGGCTGAAAGCAGGTTTCTGGGGTTTTGTTTAGCTTCTATAATTGTAACAATGTTTCAAACTGCAAGCTCAGAGGCCGGCAGTGGCAGTCAGGGAACTTTGGAGTCCTCCATCACTGAAGCAAGCAAGCCTCATGTTCGCTTCTTAGATAGGGTGCTGCTTTAATTTTAAAATATCAAGGGTGATGTTATTTTTACTTTAAGCACCAAGAAGGTGATTTTTTATTGAAGTTATTTTAAACTATATTATTTTACTGGTGCTAGTGCAGCAGCTGATTTTATTGAGTATTACTATATGCAGACCCGTAGGGGCTTCAAGCCACAAAAGTAAACACTGTTCTCAAGGTTGCTGCTAGTAGGTGCCATTCATAAGATTTTTCACATATCGGCTTAATGGGGGGAGGTCTTAGTAATGTTAAATTTTTCTAGGCCTCTCCCAGAAGCAGTGATGGTAAGTAATTAGCTTTTCGCTTCCCCTTCTTTTGGTGTGATGCTAGCCAGCTTTAATTCTACACACAAAGGAGCAGTAGTTTGATTCTTTTGTCATATAAAAAAGGAAAGTCAGGTGGGGACACCCGGGTAATTATACTTTGCCAACTAGTATATTTATTACACTAGTTGGGGGATCAGCCCACATAAGGGATTTTACGCAGGGAGGACATCCCATTAGCCCTTGGTTACTGCCAGCATGGCAAGAAAAACTTTTTCAAGCATTCTTGGGGTTCTGGTCTCTTCACAAATTCCTTCAGCTTTCTGGACTGTCTAATTTATCACTCCCCAAGTCATCTCTGGGCTGTTCATTGTCCTCCATGTTCAGCTTTCACTCCTTATTTTCAGTGTGTTGCCTGGGGCTGCTTTTTGTAGCTGGGATAGCTGATTGTCTACAGCTGCATCATGTGGCTCCAGGCTCAAGGTCTTCATTAATTTGGCTAGTTCCTCTCTTGGATCCATGTTGTAGTTTAATGTTTCTAGCAGGAAACCACACAGGTTTAGAAAAATTATCTGGAAATATACAAGCATACCCTCAACCAAAGGTTAATAATGGATTGGGTCCCTTCCATAAGACAGATTCAGGATGTTTCCTTTCAACTGGAGCATTTTCCTTTGTGTTATTTTGACACTAGTGTAACTCCATGGGTTTCTTGCCATTAGCATCACAAGTGAAAAAATTAAAGTAATTTCCCAGAGTCCATGGCCAGCGTGGCTTTTGTGTGTTCAAAGACTTGAAGGGGTGCACCAAGAGTGTCCACCTCAGGTAATTAGGGAGGCTGAGCCACTGGGCCCTATAGGACACCTAGCACACAAAGCCACTCTATCAACACAGGGAAGCATAAAAAATGCAGAGACAAAGAAACAGGTCACAAATGACAGAAATGGAGGACAGCAAACTTCTGAATACAGACTTCAAAACCACGGTTTTAAGGTTTTTCAAGAATTTTCTAGAAACTGCTGATTAATTTAGTGAGACCCTCAAGAAATCTAGTGAGACCCTTGAGGTTATGAAAAAGGACCAACTAGAGATTAAGCATACACTGACTGAAATAAAGAGTAATATACAGAGTTCCAACAGCAGACTAGAGGATCACAAGAATCAACTCAAAGATTTGAAATACGAAGAAGCAAAAAACACCCAACTGGAAAAGCAAAAAGAAAAAAGAATCCAAAAATATGAAGATAGTGTAAGGAGCCTCTGGGACAACTTCCAGCACATCAACATCTGAATTATGGGGGTGCCAGAAGAAGAGAGAGAGCAAGATATTGAAAAACCTATTTGAAGAAATAATGACAGAAAACTTCCCCTACCTGGTGAAAAAAATAGACTTACAAATCCAGGAAGTGCAGCGAACCCCAAACAAAAGGAATCCAAAGAGGACCACACCAAGACACATCATAATTAAAATGCCAAGAGCAAAAGACAAAGAGAGAATCTTAAAAGCAGCAAGAGAAAAAAACTTAGTTACCTACAAGGGAGTACCCATACAACTGTCAGCTGATTTCTCAACAGAAACTTTGCAGGCCAGAAGGGAGTGGCAAGAAATATTCAAAGTGATGAATAGCAAGAACCTACAACCAAGATTACTTTACCCAGCAAAGCTATCATTCAGAATTGAAGGTCAGATAAAGAGCTTCACTGAAAAGAAAAAGCTAAAGAAGTTCATAACCATCAAATGAGTATTATATGAAATGCTGAAAGGTATCCTTTAAGAAGAGGAAGAAGAAGAAAAAGGTAAAGATACAAATTATGAACAACAAATATGCATCTATCAACAAGTGAATCTAAAAATCAAGTGAATAAATAATCTGATGAACAGAAAACTGGTGAATATAATAGAATCAGGGGCATAGAAAGGGTGTAGACTGACTATTCTCGGGGTGAGGGAAGGGATGTGGGGTGTGTGGGAAGTGACTGGACAAAAATAGTACACCTATGGATGAGGACAGTGGGGTGGGGGAGTAAGGGCAGAGGGTGGTGTGGGAACCGGGTGGAGGGGAGCATAAGGAGAAAAAAGAGGAACAACTGTAATAATCTGAACAATAAAGATTTAATTTTTTTAAAAAAAAGGACTTGAAAGGAGGGCTGATGCACAAATGATACAAACAAGATGGAATATTAATTTTTATAATTACTGGGGAAACCAGAGGACAGCCTAACCTTAATGGTCAAGCTCTCTTCGTTGCTCCATTCCCAGCTGTTTTTATTAGCTAGAATACACAATTGCCTTTAGGAATGCAAAGAGACATATCAATGGTAATGTTTAGCAAACAGTAAGATTGTCAGGTCTTGGGGGAGTTTGCTTTAGGCCATTTGCATCAGTAGCAGGTAATAAAATGTAGATATTCACTCTGTGAATATCAAAAGGAGTCCTGGTCAGCCTTCTGCCAGACTTCTCACATTTCTATCAACTACTGTTGATCTTGGTCTGCAGCATCTCCCCCTCCTTTAAATTCTTAATAGAGGTTATGTCACTTGCAGAGTTTCAATTCTCTTAAGATTTTTATTCCACATCTGCAGACTAAAATTAAAGAAATAAGAACAAGAATGAGACAGGTAGTAGTGGTTATGCTAAAAGGAAAAAGTAAAGGAGCAAATTCTTTCTTTAAATTGTTGCCAGGCATCTAAGGAATTAGATTTTTCAGTTTGCCTGGGATAATTATACAATATGCTGCTTTAATTTTAAAAATATCAAGGATGGTGTTATTTTTACTTTTAAGCACCAAGAAGATTATTTTTCATTGAAGTTATTATTTTAAACTATATCATTTTTACTGGTGCAATTGCAGCTGCTGATTTTCATTGATATATGCAGACCTATAGGGGCTTCAAGCAACAAAAGAAAAAACTGTTCTCAAGGTTTCTGCTAGTAGGTGCCATTCATAAGATTTTTTACATAATAGCTTAATAGGGGGAGGTCTTAGTAATGTTAAATTTCCTTGACCTCTCCCAGAAGCAGTGATATTAACTAGGTTTTTGCTTCCCTTTCTTTTGGTGTGATATGAGCTAGCTTTAATTCTACACACAAAGGAGCAGTAGTTTGATTCTTGTGTCATATAAAACAGGGAAGCCAGGTGGGGACACCCAGGTAATTATACATTACCGCACAGCTGGTTACTGTCAGCATGGTAAGAAAGACATTTTCAGGCATTCTTGGGGTTCTGGTCTCTTCACAAATTCATTCACCTTTCTGGACCATCTTCTTTATCACTCCTCAAGTCACCTCTGAGCTGTTCATTGTCCTCTGTGTTCTTCTCCCACTCCTTACCTTCAATGTGTTGCATGGGCTGCTGTTTGTGGCAGGGGTAGCCGGTTGTCTACAGCTGCATGGTGTGGATCCAGGTGCAAGGTTATTAGTCTGGCTAGTTCCACACTTGGATCCATTTTGCAGTTTAATATTTCTAGTAGGAATCCACATGGGTTTGGAAATAATCTCTGGGAATATACAAGCATACCCTCGACCAAAGGTTAATAATAAGCCAAATTCAGGATCTTTCCATTTAACTAGACAATTTTCTTTTGTTTTATTTTGACACCAGTGTAACTCCATGGATGACATGCCATCAGCACCACAAGTGAAAAAATTTAAGGTAATTAAGGCTTGGTTCAGCCTTCCCACAAGTGATTTCTCCGTCATTCCCCCCCTTATTGTTTTTCAATTTGGGATTTTAGCCACTGATGCTGTCATTCAATAATGGCCTGTCCTTGGGAATTATATGGTATTCCTATAATGTGCTGACTATTCCACGTTTTACAAAATTGCTGGAAATGAAAGCTTGTGTAACCAGGCCCATTATCAGTTTTAATAATTTTTGGAATTCTCAAGACGGCAAAAGCAGCTAGGTATTGATTAATTACATGTTTTGCCATCTGCCCTGTAGATGCAGTAGCCCAAAGGATTTTTGCAAAGGTGTCTACAGAGACAAGCAATGCCCCAAGGCATCCAAAGGACGTATGTGTCACATCCATTTGCCAGATATGGTCCCTTCGCAAACCTCTAGGGTTGACTCCTGTGTTAGGCCCTTGAGGTAGATGTAACATGCAAGTGGGAGATTCTCTGAGAATATGTTTTGCCCTCTGGTGAGAGATTGAGAATTGTCTAGACAACACTTTGGCAGGCTGATGTAAAAGCTGATGAGATTCAGAGGCCTGTTTTAATAAAGCTACCAATTGATCAGCATGGGCATTTCCTTTTGCCAAAGCTCCAGGTAATAAACTGTGAGCCCTTATGTGAGTAATATAGAAAGGACATTGTCTTTGTTGCACAAACTGAGAGTTTTTATTTTGGAAGATGACTCCAGTGGTACTATTTGCAGTAGGATTAATCTGTCCCAATAAAGGCAATTCAGGCAGTATTTGTGCCACTTAGCTAAGGAGATTGCCTGCTCAATTCTTGGTAACTCCTTTCTACCTTCATTTGTCAATACTCGAGGAGAGGAAAGATTAGAGTCACCTCTAAATATATTAAATAAATTTTTCATTTCTCCTGTAGAGATTTTTAGATAAAGTCTTAACCAATTAATGTCCTCCAATAATTTTTGAAAGTCATTAAAGGTTTTAAGGCAATCTTTTCTTATTTCTACTTTCTGAGGTTTAACATAATGGCTTTCAATTATGGTACCTAGATATTTAAAAGGCATTTCTTTCTGTAATTTTTCTGGAGCAATTTTTAAGTTCCATTTAGGAAGTTCCTTTTCTAATTGAGAAAACATTGCTAAAGTCTTTTCTTCCTGTGGACTCTTACGAGTAAGTCATCCATGTAATGGACAATATAACACTGGGAATATTTGTCCCTTAAAGGCTGAATAGCTTGAGCTACATATTTTTGACATAAAGTAGGGCTATTAGCCATTCCTTGAGGCAAAACTTTCCATTGATATCTTTTCATAGGCTCTATATTATTAATAGATGGCAATGAAAAGGTAAATCTTTGTATATCTTGTGGTGCCAAGGGAATGGTGAAGAACCAATCCTTAAGATCTACTACTATAAGAGACCAATCTAGAGGAATTTGTGAAGGCGCTGGGAGTCCAGGCTGTAAAGCTCCCATGGTATTAATGGCTCTAAGATCATGTAACAATCACCATTTTCCTTCTGCCTTCTTAGGTATAGTAAATATAGGAGTATTTCAAGGACTACTGGAAGGTTCTATATAACCAGCCTCTATTTGTTCCTGTATTAATTCATGAATATGATTTCATTTCTCCTTGGTTAATGGCCACTGATCCACCCAAATAGGCCTATAATTTTTCCATTTATAGGCTCAGCATGGGGGTGAGGAGATTGAGCAGTGACCACTCCTAAAAAGGCTGATATTCTAATTCTTGTTTTCCTGTGTTTTCATTGGCCTGAATGGGTTCTTTAATTTTTTTTCCCCTATGGATTTTTATTTATTTATTTCCTTAAATCTTTATTTTTCAGATTATTATATTTGTTCCTCTTTTCCTCCCCACATCTCCCCTCCTTCCAGTTCCCACCCTACCCTCCGCCCTCACTCCCCACCCACTGTCCTCATCCATAGGTGCACGATTTTTATCCAGTCTCTTCCCACATCCCCCACACCCCTTTCCCCCTCAAGAATAGTCAGTCCAATCCCTTTCTATGTCCCTGATTCCATTATAATCACCAGTTCGTTCTGTTCATCAGATTATTTATTCACTTGAATTTTAGATTCATTGTTGATAGATGTGTATTTGTTGTTCATATTTTGTATCTTTACCTTTTTCTTCTTCTTCCTCTTCTTAAAGGAAACCTTTCAGCATTTCATATAATACTGGTTTGGTGGTGATGAACTCCTTTAGCTTTTCCTTATTTGTGAAGCTCTTTATCTGACCTTCAATTCTGAATGATAGGTCTTGGTTGTAGGTAATTGGCATTCATCACTTTGAATATTTCTTGCCACTCCCTTCAGGCCTGCATAATTTCTGTTGAGAAATAAGCTGACAGTTATATGGGTATTCCCTTGTAGGTAACTGACTTGCTTTCTCTTGCTGCTTTTAAGATTCTCTCTTTATCTTTTGCTCTTGAGATTTTAATCATGATGTGTGGTCCTCTTTGGATTCCTTTTGTTTGGGGTTCGCTGCACTTCCTGGACTTGTAAGTCTATTTTTTTTTTTTCATCAGGTAGGGGAAGTTTTCTGTCATTATTTCTTCAAATAGGTTTTCAATATCTTGCTCTCTCTCTTCTTCTGGCACTCCTATAATTCAGATGTTGGTACGCTTGAAGCTGTCCCAGAGGCTCCTTACACTATCTTCGTATTTTTGGATTCTTTTTTTCTTTTTGCTTTTCCGGTTGGGTGTTTTTTGCTTCTTCATATTTCAAATCTTTGACTTGATTCTTGCGATCCTCTGGACTGCTGTTCAGAGTCTGTATAATATTTTTTTTATTTCAGTCAGGGTATGCTTAATTCCTAGTTGGTCCTTTATCACAACATCGAGGGTCTCACTACATTTCTTGAGGATCTCACTACATTTACCGGCGATTTCTAGAAAGTTCCTGAAAAACCTTAAAAGTGTGATTTTGAATTCTATATCCAGTAGTTTTCTTTCCTCCATTTCTGTCATATGTGTCCTGTTTCTTTGTCTCGGCATTTTTTATTCTTCCCTGTGTTGATAAAGTGGTTTTCTGTGCTAAGTGTCTTCTAGGACCCAGTGGCTCAGCCTCCCAATGACCTGATGTAGACATTCTTGGTGCACCCCCTTGTAGGCTTTGTGCACAGTCTTGTTGTTGTTAAGCCCTGATTGTTGTAGGTAACACTGTGAGGATTTGACCTCCAGTCCAATTGGCTGTGAGAATCAGCTGTGTCTAAAGTGGGAGAACTTCTGTCCTGGAGACACCCTTATGGGGCAAGACTTGCTTCAGTGGGGTTTTGGTGCTCATTGAGTCTGTCCCCTGAGTGTGTCCCTTATGGATCTGTGGAGTTATAATTGGATGGTCCCACTCTGACCACTGGGTACACTGGCTCTTGGATCTAAGGAGGTGCTAATCTAGCCTCTGCCTGAGGCTACCCTGCAGAAGCCAGCTGTAAAGCAATGCAAGTTTCCCTGGGGCCTTGGGCAGCTGCAGTTTGTTAAGTAATGTTCAGATTACAAAGGGCTGGGCCTTTCATATGCAAAAGCCTCCGTGCATGGCATGGGTGGGGCAGAGCCCCAGAGTATCAACAGGGCGGGCAGAGTGAGCAGTATGGCTGCTCTCAGTCCTGTCCTCAGAGGCCCTGACAATCGCTGCGTGTGCCTCTGAAAGAATGCTGCCCTCAAGTTCCGAACAATGCCAGACAGTCCCTTTTCTCCCGTATGAGTCTGGGTCCCCAGAGACTCACCTGGATCTGGAGCTCAGAGCCTGAGGCTCCCTCCAGATTGAAAAAGACAATCAGGACCTCAGCCGCCAGCCCTCTCAGCATGCACCTTCACACCTTTGTATTTTACTTCAGCAACGCACCTCCTCTGAGTCTCGGTATGCTTTTCTCTTTCCTTTTAGTTGTAGAATTTCCACTCAGCCAGCCTTCCTGTGGTTCTGGATGTTGTCCCTTCCATCTATTAGTTGTATTTTTGAAGTGGTTGTGTGAGGCAGCAGTCTCCAGTGTTTACCTATGCCGCCATCTTGGTTCTCCCGGTTCTTTAATCTTTTGATTATCTTTTCCTAAACCTTGACTAGCTTGATATCCTGAGTCACTAACTGTTGTCTTTCGCCGGTAATAATACAAGCTGGTAAACCTTCTAAAATGTCTCGTCTCCATAAGTTGACAGCAATTCCAGAGATGATAAAAGGCTGAAACCATCTTGTTTGTCCTTCCTCATCTTTCCACTTTAACACTGCAGCTTCATTGAGTGTTATCAGGAATTCCAACACCTGTAATAGAGCCTTTAGCTTCTACCATGGACCAACTTGGAGGCCAGAATTCTTGAATGATTACACTAATATCTGCTCCAGTGTCTACTAGACCTTTAAACATGTTTCCTTCTATTTTTAGATTAATCATAGGATGGGTCTTGCTAATTTCCTGTATCCAATATATTTCTGAGCTCCCAAATCCTTGTGTCCTTCTCTTCCTATTTATAACTTCACCTTGCTGAATATAAGGTAAAAGCAAAAGCTGAGCAATTTTTTTTGTCCTTGAATAATATGTTTGCATTCTAGAATTTGATTTCTCCCTTATATTCTGAATCTATGACTCCAGAAAAAACAGTTAGTCCTTTTAGATTATTTTCACTTTTTCCTAGGGCTAAACCTGACATTCCTGGTGGCACCAGCCCCCAAATTTCTGTAGGAATAACTTGTCTAGCCATATCGAGGATCAGGGTGATTGTTATTCTGCTACTAAGATCAAAGTTAGCATTTCTTTCTGGAGTTACTTCAAGGAGAGAATCTATTGTGGATCTGGCAGGGTGGAACTTCCCCTTATTTAATAACGGGGCTGGGGGGAGCCCTTCAGGCCGTTTGCCTGCAGCTTGCTATTTCCTATGTCTTGATTTAATGGCTGGCCACTTCTATGAAATTTAGATCTATATTGATTGGCCCATTGACTCCCCTTCTTATATCTGGGATATAGATCTGCATTACCTGAATTGGGAGGCGGAATGTTTATGTCTTCTCCCTGAGTGTCATTTTTTGGTTGCTTACATTCCTTTTTAAAGTGTCCTTGTTGTCCACAATTGAAACATAATTTGTTTCTTGTTGTAATTGCAGCAGCTGGTAAGCTTGCCTGAAAAATGCCTGACCCTACATTCTGACATGCTCAAATCATTTCTGTAATGGTACTATTTTTTCTTAGAGGCAATAAACATTTCTTACAATGAGCATTTGCATTTTCATAAGCTAATTGCTGAGTCAAAATATCTATTGCTGTCCATTGTTGAATCTGCCTTCTCACTGCTTGAGTGAGGTGAGCCACAAAATCAGAGAATGACTTAGTGAGACCCTGCATGCACTTACTAAAGGCTTTTTCAGTTCCCCTTTTGCTGGTAAAGTCCACCTGGTTTTCGTCCACAGAGTCTAATTTGCTCATACGCCTGCTGGACATTCTGGAACTGATTTTAAACATCACTAAATTGTCCCTGTCTCAAAAGTTATGGGAAAATTCTGCCTGAGATTTGAAGAAGCTTTCTCTTCACATTTCTCTAAAAATTCTCCTTTCCAGAGCAAATAATCTCCTCCATCCAGAGTTGCACAGGCTAGAGAATACCAATCATATGTAGCTAGGAACACTTCAGAAATGTTAGTTGTAATTTCTCCAGTAAATGGAGCATTTGCACCATTCTGTATTACACTATCACACAGGGCCTTTATCATTTTAAAGTCAAATCTTTAATGCTGCCTTATTATTTGATTTGGGAATTGTGGATTAGCTACCTGTATAATAGGAAAAGCAAATCTACCTTCTACTGTCATGTCCTTTAATCCTTTTCTGATGGCTTTTTGCATAGGTGATTCTGTTAGTGGCTATTTAAATGTTTCAGAATCAGGACATGAAGGCCACTCCTCCAATTTATCTTTCTGGTTCTCTTTAGGATTGGAGGGAGGGTGCAAGGGGAGGATGTCTTTCTTCTTTGTAAGGCTCTAGCAAATGCAATACCGTTTCCCACAAGAAGAAACAATTTGGAGGCAAAATTTTTCCCTGCTGCTGAGCTCCTTTCAAGTTCTGACCTATACATTTACAACATTCAATATCCAACGTACCCTCATCAGAAAACCATGGATTATATTCTATAACAATATTTAGAAACTGTAAACAAGATCTTCTGAAACTGCAACTCCATCATCCTTTAATAAGCAAGTGAGAAGCCTGTAGGAAAGTCTCTCTTCTCTCTACAAATTCTGTCTAATTTTTATCTGGTTGAAACAAAAGAAATCACTTGAGCACTTACAAATCCCTGGGCTTCCGCAGCTGACACAAGTTGTGCACTCAATTAAACTTCCACCACCAGGTCTGGTGATATTTGTCGGCTAGGGTGAATCCTTTCCCTCCAAGTTCCTTGTTTCAAATGCCAATTGCGAGAGTTCATGGCCAGCGTGGCTTTTGTGGGTTCAAAGACTTCAAGGGAGGGCTGACACGCAAATGATACAGAAGATGAAATATTATTTTTTGACTACCGGAGGAAGTAGAGGACAACTCAACTAAAGAAGTCAAGTTCTCTTTGTTGCTCTTTCCACAGCTGCTTTTATTAGCTAGAATACACAATTGCCTTTTGGAATGCAAACAGACATGACAATGGTAATGTTTAGTAAACTAAGATTGTCAGGTTTGGGGCAAGTTTGCTTTATTCCCTTGAGTCATTAACAGGTAATAAAATATAGATATTCACCCTGTGACTATCAAAAGGGGAGTCCTTACATTTATATCAATCACTGTTGATCTTGGTCTGCAGCATTCAAGCACATTCTTTGAAGCCAGAATCACCCAAATACCAAAACCAAATAAAGACAAAACAATGAAAGAAAATTACAGGTCAATATTTCTCATGAACATAGATGCCAAAATCCTCAAGGAAATTCTAGCAAATCAGATCCAACAATGCATCAGAAAGATCATATACCATGACCAAGTAGGATTTATCCCAGCGAATCAAGGATAGTAGAATATCCACAAATCAATAACCGTGATACATCACATAAATTTAGAGATAAAAATCACAGTTATATCAATTGATGCAGAAAAAGCATTTAACAAAATCAAACACCGTTTCTTGATTAAAAACTCTCAGCAACATGCCGAAACCAGTTTGGCTTAGTGGATAGAGCATCGGCCTGCGGACTGAAGGGTCCCGGGTTCAATTCCGGTCAAGGGCATGTACTTGGGTTGCGGGCACATCCCCAGTGGGAGATGTGCAGGAGGCAGCTGATTGATGTTTCTCTCTCATCGATGTTTCTAACTTTCTATCTCTCTCCCTTCCTCTCTGTGAAAAATCAATAAAAATATATTTAAAAAAAAAAAACTCTCAGCAACGTGAAAATAGGATCATATCTCAACATAATAAAAGCTGTATATGACAAACCCACAGGCATCATCATACTCAATTGGTAAAAACTAAAACCAACCACTTAAGGACAGGAAAAACACAGGGATGCCCACTAACACCACTCCTGTTCAACATAGTACTGGATGTATCTGCCATTGTGACCAGACAAAAAGAAATAAAAGGCATTCAAATTGGAAAAGAAGTAAAACTGTCCTTATTTGCACATGACATGATACTGTACATAGAAAACCCTAAAGACTCCATCAAAAAATTATTAGACTGGCCGAAACCGGTTTGGCTCAGTGGATAGAGCGTCAGCCTGCGGACTGAGAGGTCCCGGGTTCGATTCCAGTCAAGGGCATGTACCTGGGTTGCAGGCACATCCCCGATGGGGGATTTGCAGGAGGCAGCTGATCGATGTTTCTCTCTCATCGATGTTTCTAACTCTATCTCTCTCCCTTCCTTTTTGTGAAAAATCAATAAAATATATTAAAAAAATTATTAGACTGAATAAATGATTTTGGCAATGTATCAAGTTAAAAAATTAATGTATAGAAATGCCTATACAACAGGAAGGAACTCAGAGAGGGACTAAAAATCAATTCCATTTACCATCGCACCCCCAAAATTAAGATACCTAGGAATAAACTTGATTAAAGAAGTAAACTATATGTGCATACTACAGGACACTGAAAAAAGAAATACAGAGAGATATAAACAGATGGAAGAACATACTGTGTTCATGGATTGGTAGAATCAACATCAGATTTCAATACAACCCAATGTGATCTATAGATTCAATGCACTCGTACCAACGGCATATTCCACATATCTAGAATGAACTCTCCAAAAATTTATCTGGAAGAAAAAGGACCCTGAATAGCTGCAGTGATACTGAGAAAGAACAACAAAATAGGTGGGATCTCAATTCCTGATATCAAGCTTTATTACAAAGCCACTGTTCTTAAAACTGCCTGGTATTGGCATGAGAAGAGACTTATAGATCAATGGAATAGAATAGAGAACCCAGAAACCAACTGTAACCACTATGCCCTATTAATATTTGACAATGAAGCATAACCATACAATGGAGTCAATACAGCTGAGAAAATTGGACAGATACATGCAAAAAAATGAAACTAGACAACCAACTTCCACCATACAAAAAACCTATAATGAATAAAGGACTTAAACGTAAGAAAAGAAACCATAAAAATACTACAGGAATCCATAGGCAGCAAAAGCTCAGACATATTCAGAAGCAATTTCTTTACCAATACTGTTCCAAGGGCAGCAGAAACTAAAGAGAAAATAAACAGTTGGCACTACATCAAAATAAAAAGCTTTTGCACAGCAAAGGAAAACATCAGCAAAACAAGAAAGCCCACAGCATGGGAGAACATATTTGCAAATGTCATCACTGATGAGTTCAATCTCCAGCATTTACAGGGAACTCATACAATCTAACAAAAGGAAGATAAACAATCCAATCAAAAATGGGCAATCGACCTAAATAGATACTTTTTGAAAGAAGACTTAAGAAAGGTTAAAAGACATGAAAACATGTTCAAAGTCACTAATCATCTGAGAGATGCAAATCAAAATAACAATGTTGTACCATCTCACTCCTGTCAGAATGGCTATGATCAACAAATCAACAAATGCAAGTGCTGATCAGAATGCAGAGAAAACAGAACCCTTGTGCATTGCTGGTGGGAAAGCAGAATGGTGCAGCCACTGTGAAGAAAAGTACAAAGTTAACTCAAAAAACTAAAAATGGAACTCCCATTTGACCCAGTGACCCCACCTCTAGGAATATATTCCAAGAAACTGGAAACACCAATTAGAAATGATATCTGCGCCCCTATATTTATAGCAGCACAGTTCACCATAGCTAAAATTTGGAAACAGCCCAAGTGCCCATCAGCAGATATGTGTATTAAAACACTGATACATCTACACAATGGAGTACGCTGCTGTAAAACAGTAGTTCTTACCATTTCAACAGCATGGATGGAACTGGAGAGCATTTTGCTAAGTGAAATAAGTCAGACAGAGAAAGACAAATATCACCTGATCTCATTTATGGAATATAATGAACAATTAAAGCAATACATACTTCTTTACCTATATTTTATTATTGTTGACAAACTATGAGGAATGCCTTAGAGTTTCTACAGATGCCATCAGATATTGAATCTTTTGAAGAATAATCTCACAGACCTCTGACCTAGTGTATGAATTTTCTTATTATATTGTATAGTTATGAGAGCTTGGGAAAATTTGTTTTTCTAAAACCATCCTTTCCATGCTATGCTAATTATCTATACATTAATCATTTGTCATTATAAGTAAGTATATGATGGACAGTTTGTAAACATGTTTCATACTTCTGTGTAAAGTTTTTGTGTGCTCAAGTGAAACCAGTCCAATGTACTGGCTCCTTTCTGTAAAACCTCATGATAAAATGGAGAAGCAAAGGGTTGGTTGGAATGAATATTTCTTCCATGCATGTCCATCTATTCTCAGATTCTTAAGATTCATTACAAGTTGCTAATTCTAAAGGAATAGCAAAAGTGTAAAATATCATTGTTTCACACTTGGGAGTGTAATCTACAGTGGGACTATAACCTAATTCTGAGCCTCTGAGCTGAGTCTCAGCAACTAAGCCCAGTTTAAACTGGAAGAGCAATGATTAATCCTCAAGACTGGATCCTGTTTCCCAAGATGTCAAGCTACAATCAGTACCCAATTGGTGAGGATCCCAAAATAATCTCTTAATATTATCTTGAGAGCTTGGGCCATGTCAAAATCACCAGCAATTCAGACCATTTTATTATACATGTCAGTTATATAAAATTCACATTCTGGTGTCCAAAAATAAAGAGTTATTTGAATACAAGCACATCATTTGCTACATATTATCTATGACTACTGTTACTGTAAAACCATGTGAAGAGGTTTGTAGTTTCAATGCAAACCATATGCCATCCCGTCTATTTCTGTTGTATACCTCCAATCCTTGAATTCCCTTTATACATTTTGCATAAATGTTTAAGTACTTTGGCAAGGTCTGCTTTTAATAAACAAAATATTTTCCATACAATTTGCAATTCTCTTGCTAATTCTAATTTATAACAACACTATGCTATATGTAAAATGATTACAAGTAATTCTGTATATTTTTGTTCTATACTCAAATAAAACCAGGCTGTAGCAGTTTTCAGCTCTCTGTGGAGATTCATGATAGAACTCAGAAGTGACGGGATGTAGGAATGAGTGATTATTCCTTGCAATTCAGTCTTGTACTGAGACCCTTTAGTCACAATGTAAATTGCCAATACCAACACAAGAATAATGCCTAAGAAAGTATAAAATTGGGACACACAGCAGGAGACCATCTTCCCAGCTTTGGAATGTTGTGCAATGCTGGTAGAATTCTTTGAAGTTAGTTCCCTGGCTTAAGTTATCTCTCAAATGCTGAAAAAACCAAGTAGTTTACAAGCTGAAGGTGCAAGGTTAGGCAAGAAACCAGCTGGATATCTAATCAAAAATGCAATGATTGTATCCTAATGCAATGTGGCTATTGTAACAGGGAGAGTGGCACTATAGAGAACTGATCTCAGACACCTGCTGTATGAGAACGAAAATAGTAAATAATGGAAGCAAACAAAGCTACATATTA
The DNA here is from genome assembly GCF_963259705.1 of Myotis daubentonii. NCBI lineage: Eukaryota > Metazoa > Chordata > Mammalia > Chiroptera > Vespertilionidae > Myotis > Myotis daubentonii. The sequence goes on along the minus strand of NC_081862.1, from coordinate 11,241,027 downwards.
TTTGTACAATTTCCAAGGTAAAGCAGTTATGCATACCCTACACATTCCACAAGCACATCATGTTATGCAGAAGATGGAAGTGTACATCTAGGTAGTGTAAGGGGCACACTGGAGTTTCATGCCCTATCACATACTCCCTGCCTGTATTGTGGAGAATGCTTTCCTTGTGAGTTGTCACAGACCATCAATGCCATCCTTTAGAGCTTGCATCAGGAACAACTTCTATGTCCGTACATAAAGTGGATATATATAGAGTACTTTGGTTTTTATTAGTTTGCTGTTTCTTTCTGTGATTCATGATTAAGCTCAGACCAAACGTAATTCGTGGGCCCCTGCAGGAGATCTTTTGAAAGATGTTCTTCACGGATGTAGATTTGCCTCAGCTTCTCCTGACAATTTCACACATTCTACTCTTTTGCAGAAGTTCTGTCAGACATTTTTCTGTTGGAATTGTTCATGATTTGTTCTACTGATTATGGAAATTTTGTTCCTCTGATTCCACTACTCCTAGTATTTCCCCAAATTACAGTCCATACAACTCTAGATAACCATTTTTCTGGTGTTTACCTCCTTCATGTGGCACTGGAGAATTGGTTTATGATTCTCCACTGTGGACAGACAGTGCAGGGGATGTTCTTGAGTATTGTGCCCTATATATATTGTTACTCTCCCTTAGGTACTTTTCAAGGCCAAAAATGTACGCAAATTGGCTGGTTCTTCCTCATGGCTGTGATGTACATCACCAGAAGTGGTATATATGCTCCTTTAATAACTGCACATTAATTTTCTGGAAAGTATGGTGTATGGTTTTATTTTAATCATATTGTTATGGTTTCATTTCAATTATATATTTTTAAGTAATGGTTGTAGCAGCAGCATTCTTATTACATATTTCCCTGTCAGAGAGATGTTTGGAGCTTAAGATGACCAGCAGTTAACTATAGTGCAGATTCTCTAGAGTTTTAACCAAAAACTTGACAACACCCCAAATAACTATGGTTTTTTTGAGAAACAAATCTTTACCTTTTACGTCAAAAATTTTTTCATAAAATTGGAGCATTGATTTAATCAGCATGGAACATTCAAAAAAATCTACACCCAGAAGACAAGCTTGTTAGTTTACTTCTCCTTTGTCCTCCCACTGAGAAAGTACAAGGAAACCATAACACAGGGCTTCAAAACCCCAAAAGTGTTCCTTTGTCCTGGGTTACTGATAAAGTGTATGAACTGGACCTAGACTTTGTCAATTGTAATAATCATGGTTCATTATCTTGTAGATAAATGGGTGTAAACTAAACTTGGGTTAGGCTACATAGTTATCATGATTATAAAAAGACCTGCTGGAAATTGAAGGTTTAAGTCTCTGGATAAATAAAGTCTGTTTGGATATCACAAAGGATGGAATTTCCATCCCATATAAAACTCAAGACAGTTCAACTGAGGTGGGGCAAATATTCAGATGAAGGTTATGTCACCACTTCTCAAGAGGGTCTGAGATTATTTAAAAGGGCTTTCCTTGGTTTCAAAGGTGAAAATCTTACTAAGCACCCCAGGTTGTGTCCTGTCTGTGATATCCACAGTTATAAGAGGACATGTATGGGTGAGTGACAATGTCAATCTAACTTGGCAAGTACAAAATGCAACCTGGGAGAATCCTACAGTACAAATCATATTTGTAAGTAGAGGCAAATTTCTCTTGGGCACTAAAGCTCTCCTCTGGATTACTCCTTCAAATTAAACATATGTCATCGTGTACTGCTCTCTAGATACTCTTCGAGAGGAAAGAAAAATATGGATTGGCTTAAGGATAACCCATAATATTGACCATTAAGAGAGTGCCATCTGCAGCATGGCAGACCATTTTGGGATATTCAGGTAGCAGAGTTGGTAAAGGAAACCACATAAATGGGCTTATATGGGGCAATATATTCAAGTTGCTTGTTGCTCAGGGATAGTGAAGAAAAATAATTGGAATTTTCCTCAAAATGAACTTTGGGCAGAGGTGTGTAAACTGATTTTACCCAATAAGCAAACATATACAAAGATATAACTCTGTGGATGATACCACAGGTTACATTTCATTACACAAGATGACATGTTGGCAGATTATGTATATTCTCACATGTGGAATGCAAAAGCCACAAAAAAACAACAACAAAATAAACAAAGGAGAAACAACCCACTCACACTCACTCAAATCCATGGTGGTTATCAGATTGAAAAATCATGAGTGGGATAAGATTGAAAAACTGTTCAATTATTTGGAGGCTAGAGTTAGGTGATAAGCATACACTGAAGTATGCTTAGCTGTATTATCAAATTGTACAATTATAATTTATATTTTATAACCACCTAACTTAATTATTAGAATTATTGTCATTACCACTCCTGTTTTTGAAGGGTAATTCTGTTTATAGATGACAGGAAGATTTTTTTATATAACATGTGTTCATTAGAGATCTGGAAAAGCTTCTGTGCAGACTTGACATGGCATTTGTTTTTTGTTTTTTTTTTAAGTATATTTCATTGATTTTTTACAGAGAGGAAGGGAGAGAGATAGAGAGTTAGAAACATTGATGAGAGAGAAACATCAATCAGCTGCCTCCTGCACATCTCCTACTGGGGATGTGCCTGCAACCCAGGTGCATGCCCTTGACCGGAATCGAACCTGGGACCCCTCAGTCTGCAGGCCAACGTTCTATCCACTGAGCCAAACCGGTTTCGGCTTGACATGGCATTTGTACTGTAGAGTGTGAGACATTAGTTAATGAGGATTAGTTTCTAAGAAAATGAAGCATGAAGAATTAGAAAGTCAATTTCTAATTCCAGAGACCATTCAAGAAATGTTTTCAGTACTGGATCACAATATCTGTAAATGGAAGATTGAAGACTGTGGTGGCAATCCAATGAGCATCCCTTTTACTTGTCTACCTGTCATTTGTGATAACATATATCTTATAAAAGTTTTCTCAGTTGTCCACAGCAGCAGACATGGATAGTTTCCTAGATGAATTAACTTTATAAATTTTGCATAGATATGTAAGAAATTTGGAGAGGTTTTCCTCATTAAATAAAATCTTTCCCATATGAGCCATTCTCTTGCCATTCCTGATAATAGAACAATATAAAATATGTATGAAAATTTATACATAATTATGTGTATTTATATTGTATACACACAAATAAACCAGTCCATGGCATTTGCTAAGAGGCTCAAGATAGCACTCAGAAGCCTTAGTTTTTGAAATGTGTTCCTTGAAGTACAGTGTTGTACTTGCACCATTTAGACTCAGAGGAAGTTGCCTCTGCCAACACAAGAATAATGCCTAGAAGAGCATAAATACTGAGAGATTCAGAAGGAGACCACCTTCACAACTTTGAAATGTTGTGCCATAGTGGTGGACTACATAAGGTAGTTCACTGGCTTTCTTACCTACAGGCAATGAGACACCTACGCTGTTTCCAGGCTGAATGTGCAAGGTTTGCTTATACCAGATAGATGTCAACTCAAAAAGGCACTGGTGGTGTTATAGTGCTAGTAGTATCAGAAAGACTGACACTTTGAAGAGGGCTGAACTGGGACACCTGCTGTACAAGAACTGCAAATAGGGAATACTAAACCAAACAAAGCTGCAGAAGAACAATGCATAGTTCCCAGAAAAAGCAGTAGACTGTGCATGTCCTACCATTTCTGCTACTAGCACACCATGCTATACAGAACATGGAGGAGTTGCTCTATATGATCTAAGAGGGACACTGGAGGTTCATATTGATCTTGTGCTTGCTGACTGCCTTATGGAGAATGCTGACCTAAATTGTCACAAACTATACATGTCTTGTCTTCCTTTCTAGTTTGCTTCAGGAAAATCATCTGTGTTCTTGGTTATGGTTAGGGATAGGGTTAAGGTTAGAGTTTGGTGTTTGTATATAAAAGGGCTATATATGTTTTACCCCTTTTTTGTTTGCTTGCTTGTTATTTGTTTTTCTGTGATTCATGACCATGCTCTAATCAAACATATTTTATGGGCTTCTTTAGAAGAAAATGATTTGGGTGATGTTTTTCATAGGTTCCATAAGACTGCCTCTGCTACTCCTCACACTTTTACACTACTTACTCTTTCACAGAAAGTCTTTTAGACATTTTCTTACTATGGTTATTCATGTTTTGCTCAGCAAATATGGAAGCTCTGTCCCCTGGTTCAATTACTGCCCCCTAAAAAAACAAGTAATATATACATCTAGATCATATTTTCCTATCTTTTAGCACTTTTATTGTTGTAGGATTATACTGGTTAAACACTCTCAAACCCAGGCAGGCAAGGGCAGGTGATATAACTGAGCATTGTTCCCAACATATATGTTACTCTCCCTGAGGAATTTGTCATGCCAACAAAATGTATTCAAATGGGTGGGTTCTTCCTCACCAGAGCTAGTTTCTAAAATAATTAGTTGACTAATCACTTTTGTTTCTGAAAAGTATGACATATAGTTCCAGGCCCATCAGATTATCTTTCTCATGGTCATGGCAGAAATCTTTCTACAACTTTCCCTGTAAGAGATATTTTTTTGAGAACCTTTGGATGACCTAGAGGTTAACCACAGGTGTTCCAACTAAGTACTTGACAATCACCTACAGCAACTGTGCTTCATTTGAGAAACAAAACTTGGACTTCTTTAAGTAAAACTTGAGAAAAAAAAGTTATTTCATGAAGTTGGTGCAATAAAATTCATTCACCACACAACATTCAATATCACCTCCACCTGTTATGAGTTCACTCAGCGAGATAGACCACCACCTCAGAATTTAAATTTAAGAGCCTTTATTATGCTGGCCAGCTGACTAAAGTTACAGCACCCTGCTGAAGCAGAGGCTGAACTGCAGAACTGACTATAGAAGTGATATTTTATTATTAAACTAGAGGCCTGATGCACAAAAATTTGTGCACTCGGGGGGGAGGAGGGGTCCCTCAGGCGGCCTGTGCCCTCTCCCAGTCTGAGACCCCTCAGGAGATAATGACCTGCTGGCTTAGGCCTGCTCCCGAGTGGCAGAGGGCAGGCCCAATCCCTAGGTGCAGCCCCTGGTCAGGCTCAGAGCAGGGCCGATTGGGGAGTTGGGGCGCCACCCCCTGTCATGCGCAGAGCAGGGTGGATCGGGAGGTTGCGATGCCACCCTCAGTCACACTCAGGGTAGGGCCGATTGGGGGGTTGGGGCGCCACCCCTGTCACGCACAGAGCAGGGTCGATCAGAGGGTTGGGGAGCTCCCCCTTGTCATGCACAGAGCAGGGCCCATCAGGGGGTTAAGGAGCTCCCCCCTGTCACACAAAGAGCAGGGCCAATAAGGGGGTTGAGGAGCTCCCCCCTGTTACTCACAGAGTAGGGCCAATAGGGGAGTAGGGGCATCGCCCCCTGTCACACACAGGGCAGGGCCGATTGGGGAGGTTATGGCTCTACCCCGTCACACACAGAGCAGGGCCCAGGGGGGGCGGTTGGGGCGCCGTCTTCTATCACCCACAGAGCAGGGCTGATCAGGGGGTTGGGGCGCCTTCCCCTGTCACGAACAGAGCAGGGCGGATAGGGAGGTTGTGTCCCCACCGCCTGTCACACACACAGCTGCAGGGCGATCAGGGGGTTTGGGCGCTGCCCCCGTCACGCTGATCCCGGTGCTGGGAGGCATATTACCCTTTTACTATATAGGATAGAGGCCTGGTGCATGGGTGGGGGCCAGCTGGTTTGCCCTGAAGGGTGTCCTGGATCAGGGTGGGGGTCCCCACTGGGGTGCCTGGCCAGCCTGGATGAGGGGATGATGGCTGTTTGCAGCTGGTCACACCCCCTTCAGGGTGGGGGTCCCAACTAGGGTGCCTGGCTAGCCTGGGTGAGGGGATGATGGCTGTTTGCAGCTGGTCACATACCCTTCAGGGTGGGGCTCCCCACTGGAGTGCCTGACCAGCATGGATGAGGGGATGATGGCTGTTTGCAGCTGGTCACACACCCTTCAGGGTGGAGGTCCCCACTGGGGTGCCTGACCAGTCTGGGTGAGGGGCTGAGGGCTGTTTTCAGGCTGGCGGGTGACTGAAGCTCCCAACCTGTCCTTTTTTTTTTTCTTTTTTATTCTAGGCCAACTTTAGCTCTGAGTCTTGGCTCCAGCTCTGAGGCCTCGGCTTCTGAAATCAGGTATCTGGTTTGTTTGGGTTCTATAATCGAAACACTGTTTCAACTCCAGCTCTGAGATCCTGGCTGACTGAAAGCAGGTTTCTGGGGTTGTGCTTTGCTTCTATATTTGTAACAATGTTTCAAACTGCAAGCTCAGAGGCCGACAGCGTTAGGCGGGGAACATTGGAGTCCTCCATCACTGAAGCAAGCAAGCCTCATGTTCGCTTCAAGCTTCCTGGCTGCCGGCCGCCTTCTTGGCTGGCAGTTAATTTACATATTTCCCTGATTAGCCAATGTAAAGGGTAGCGGAGGTATGGCTAATTACCATGTTTCTCTTTTATTAGATAGTATTCTGTGGAGGCTCAGAGAATAATGTGTCTTTCAAATTCTGGGCCCCCAATATGGAGGAAACTCTCTTTATTTATACTTTTTCCAGTCCTTTGTCTCCCAAGTTTGTAATGAGACTTCCGGGCCTTTGGAGAAAGAAGTCCTGTGTGCTGGTAAGGGGCCATGAGAACATATCTCAAGGCCTGGCCTGATGTCAGTACCTTCCTATCTGTGTGTTTTAGGAACAGACAGCACAGCATGACCCGTCTGGACAAAGCACCAGATATGCAGCCCAGCACACACCCAAGAAACAAGCATGTTAGAGGGCTACTCTTCTGACACTTTATGTCCTTATAGAGAAACTGCAGGGATACCATTATAGAGTACATCAAAACGACAAAATAGTCCTTTCTGCTGGGTTACTGAAAATTGCAGGAACTGGACTCAGACATTGTCAAACGATAATTATGGTTCAATGCCTTATCAACACAAGCTAAAACAATTGGGGCCTATCTACATTTACTCAGCTTTTGCTGAGGTCCGTGATGTATCACAGGGAGTTTTCATTCACTATACCAACAAAGTGATTCAACCTGGATGGAGCAAACATTCAGATAAAGGTCAGGTCAACTCAAAATAGTTTGAGATATATTTAAAAGGGTTTCCTGTCCTGTATGGTTTGGCTCAGTGGATAGAGTGTCAGCCTGCGGACTCAAGGGTCCAGGTTCAATTCTGGTCAAGGGCATGTATCTTGGTTGTGGGCACATTCCCAGTAGGGTGTGTGCGGGAGGCGGATGATTGATGTTTCTCTCTCATCAATGTTTCTGACTCTCTGTCCCTCTCACTTCCTCTCTATAAAAAAAAAATCAATAGAATAGATTAAAAAAAAATAAAAGGGTTTCCTGGCTTTCAAGGATTAAATGCTTAATACTTTAAGCACCACACCTTTCTGTTTAGCCCATGATAACCAATTTCACTGATATGCTGGTGGCTAGAGATCTGTTTAAGATTGAGATAAGACTGCATGCATATCTTCAGATTATCTCTTGTATGTATTTGTCAGTCTGTGGTTCATATTTCAGTGTTTAAAAAGTTTTTCTTTACTTGTAACAGTGACAATGTCAGAAGAAGCAGCTGAAAGTGTTTAAACAGAAATTAGTTTTCCTAAGCAATGTCAGAGTTGTTCTTTATTTTTCATTAGAGGATGAGGATGAGGATTTGATCTGAGAATGGCATGATACAAGAGGTGTTCAACCAAAGATTATGCCTTTCACCTATTCGTCTGGCTTTAGGATTGAAGACTTGAGTGTAAAGTCATGTACAATGGTAGAGAATTTCTATGAACTGTTTGTGCCTAATGAATTGTTTGAGGATATTGCCAAATGAATTTATATGTGTAACAAAAAACTAGGGGTTGAAAACTCACAGCGTTTGTGTAGGTGGACTGTAACAAAAATAAAATGAAATCATTTTTTTTTGGGTTGATTGTACGGACGGGACTAGTTAGACTACAATATTTATGTTTTTATTGGTCCCATGATCCTAAATTTATGCAAACTTTCTCCCAATAAATGTCAATAAATATATGTGAAACATTATTATGAACGCTGCATTTTTCAAAAAATAGGAAGACAGATGTTTTTAATTGTTTATGCAAAATATAACTAATAGATAACAGGAAAATAAATTTCAATAAAACATGATTCATCTGAAGCTATATGTATCAATGAATCTTTGATACCATTTATTGGCCGCATATTTAGGCAATATTTACAACAGAAATGTCACAAATATGGTATTAAATTATTTAAGTTGTGCTGCAGATATGAGTCATGTATGCTTTTGTGTATATGCAGGGAAAGTTTAGGAAAAGAAAATATGATACCAACTGATGTAATGCATCTTTGTAGAGATGTATTCAATAATAGACTCACATTGTACACAGATAACTGGTACACAAGTTTAGATTTAGTATATAAATTAATATAATACTCATTTAGTAGGAACATTATGTTAACATTAATGGGGAAATCCTTTTGAGGTAACACCAAAGAAATTAAAATGGGGAGAAATTATACCAAAAGAAAACAAAAAAAAGAATAGCCATTTTAAAATGGAAAGATAAGCAGAACATCTTCTTTCAACAAAACATACATTAGAGAGGTCGAATGTTGAAAATAGGTCAGGTTAGTTCTTGAAACCAAAAATTGTAGTGGATTATAATGCAGGAAAAGCAGCAGTTAATATAGCTGATCAAATGAGTGCCTATAATTGTTATGAATATCCATGAAATGGTATAAAAAGCTAGCCATTGAACTCCTGCTAAATACTGCAGTTCTCAAAGCTCATATTTTATTTTAAAATATTAGCAAGAAGAATATGAGTATCACAGAATTTCGGAAGAAATTAGCTGTCCATCTAACAAATTGTCAGGATGAAGAAACTCCAAGTAGAAGTGCTATAAATATACCTAAAATATTTCATCACAAAGTGCAACAAAAAATTGGGAGTATCTAAAATTTGAAGACATTGTCAAATGCTACAAAGGTAATGCAGCAGCATTTCGATGGGATATTGCCAGAAAGTTCACAAAACAAGCTATAACATTCTGTGAAACCTGCACAGAACAACCATAATTGCGCTTACCACTAATGGCGAACCTTTGAGCTCAGCATGTCAAAATTTTAAAAAAGCCTAACTTAACTCTGGTACTGTGTCACATATGGAAATATTCATAATTTTTTATATATTTGCAGCCATAGTAAAAATATTTATATTTTTCATATTTATTTTATATATTTAAATGCCATTTTAACAAAGAAAAAATCAACCAAAAAATATGTATAAAATGAACTAAAACAGAAAAAACAAAGTACATTTAGGAAAAAATAATAATAAAAACAATGATAATCAAATGGTATGATAACTGGAAATTAGTGACTTTTTTTGGTGCTGAAGTTTGCTAATTCTTCAATTGCAGATTCATACTTGGTGCACTTCAAGGCCAAGCAAGTGCCACTAACTTCATCTGTTAGCCGTCTCTTTTGTTTGTTTTAATATTATTTAATGCTGAGAACAAAGTCTCACAAAAATATGTTGATGAAAAAATTGTTAGGAAAGCCATCGCTAGATTTTTTATGTCGCTAAAAGTGTCAGGTACAAAAAAAAAAAGTGACAGGAACAAATTTTTTTGTTCATAGTTGCACTCTTCTTCATTATTCAAACGATTTTGTTACAATTTTTAAGTTGACAATCACATGAGTCCAAATGCTACCTTGAAAATCTGCAAGTTGCATCTCTAAATCATCAATTTGCATCCATTGGAAATCCTTTAATTTCAAAGTACTGTAAACAACTACATCCGGATACTTAATCATTTTAATGGTCTGATCTAGGCTTCTAAATTGGTTGAATCTTTCATTGAACTGTTCAAAGAACGAATTTACTATATTCTGGTACATAAGTATGGACTCCATTACACTTATTGTAGTGGCCTTCCTTAAATACCTTTTTATCCTAGGAAAATACTTATGAGTTTTAGTTTCAATATCTTGCTTAAAAATTTTAAGTTCACTTTCAAAAGATTTGATGTTTCCAAACATAGAATCAATACTTTTGCCAAAACCTTGTAATTTTAAGTTCAGTTCATTCATATGAACAGAGAGATCTGTAAAAAACATCTAATTGCTGACCCACATGATCATTGACCTGAGGAAAGTTTGCCAGATCCTTATTCTCAGTAAATACCATAATTTCTTCAAAGCACTCCACAAATTGCTCAAGAACTTTACCTCAACTCAGCCATCTCACATTATTGAACATCACTAGTTCTCTGTAGATTGAATCAACTTCCTGTAAAAGTGCAGAAAATTCTTGCTTGTGAAGGGGTTGAGAAGCTATAAAAATCACAATTTTTGTTACAGCTGACATTAAATCATTTAATTCTGAGAATCCCGATTTGGCACACTACACCTCCTGATGAATAATGCAATGAAAAGGTACAAGTGGATGTATTATAACTTCCATAAACAATTTCAGGAATCCCACACTTTTCCCCACCATATTTGGTGCCCCATCTGTAGTGACTGACACAATTTTGGAGATACCAATGTTTAGGTCACTGAATGTTTTTATAACAACCTTACATATTTCATTTCCTGATGTACTTATTGGCACTGATTCTAACTTTATCAACTCTTCTCTCATTGTGAGACCATCAGAATATCTAGCAATAATGGCCAACCGAGCATTTGATGTGATATCAGTGGTTTCATCAAGAGAAATTGAAGCCCTGACCGATTTGGCTCAGTGGATAGAGTGTCGGCCTGCGGACTCAAGGGTCCCAGGTTCGATTCCGGTCAAGGGCATGTACCTTGGTTGCGGGCACATCCCCAGTGGGGAGTGTGCAGGAGTCAGCTGATGGATGTTTCTCTCTCATCAATGTTTCTAACTCTCTATCCCTCTCCCTTCCTCTATGTAAAAAAATCAATAAAATATATTTAAATAAAAAAAGAGAAATTGAAAAATATTTACAACTATTTGTCTTTTTTTAATTGATGTTTTACGTTTTTGTTAAGATCTAATGTTCTGTCTTTGATAGTATTTCTACTGGGTGGTAACTCAGAAATTTTCTAAATAATATCATCTTTATTTTTCATATCATGAAATAGAGCTGTTGCACATCTTAGAAATGTTTCCTTAATAAATTCTCCACCACTGAAGGCTTTTCCATGCTGAGCTATGGAGTGAGCAATACAGTAACTTGCTGATGTTAGATTTGTAGAGCATCTTAGAAATTTAATGATGGAATTGGATTGACTGTTATAGAGGTGTAGCTGCCTAGAAATGTATTCCTTCCTTTCATCGATACTTTTTTTCAAGAGCTGATGATTAGTTTCAAAATATCTCTTTACCTTCCTTTCATCGATACTTTTTTTCAAGAGCTGATGATTAGTTTCAAAATGTCTCTTTACATTCCATGTTCTACTTACTACCATTTCATTACACAGTATGCACAATGATCTGTTGTTTCTGTCGACAATCCCATACATCTTGGTCCATATGTCTTGAAAGGGTCGGCTACTGCTTCTTCCACGTCCTTTATCATTCAATCTTGCTTTTTAAAAAATTTTTCATCACAAGGCTGCAAAAATAAATAAATATAAATCACAGCATTTTTTTATAAAAGATTGATAAGTTTCTTACCTATTAACTTTTTGCATTGTTGCTGCACTGACTCCTGGTGCAAAACAATTCAAATATAGTATGTATAACCAACAAATACATGGTGCTGTAATCAATTATCCAACAAGGAGAATGTCTCATCAAGCACTGTTTCACTGTATATCTTTTTCTTCTAATCCTCCTACTCCTGTCTTCTAACGAACATGGTGATCAAGTGTGTCCATTTGCTGAATGCACCCGAACGCATGGGAAGCTTACCTGAGGCACATGTTGACAATAACGAGACCGTTTCCAGAATTGGGCATTTTGTCAATCGAGTAAAAATAAAATGTCATGAGTAAAGATTAATCTCTTAACCTTTTTATATTAATGTTAATATTGCAACAATGTATCTTGGATGTTTTCACTATGTATCTTTGCTACACAACACTGATATACATGTTTACATCTGGTTTTAGAATTGCATTATCGATCATGAGTAATGTGAGTAATAATACTCAAGTGATGTCCAACTCTGGCTGTTGCGAGAGAAAAATAATAGGTTTGTTATCACAGGTGTATGCTATGTTTTATTTTTTTAATTTATTTTTAATATATTTTATTTATTTTTACAGAGAAGAAGGGGGAGGGATAGAGAGTTAGAAACATTGATGAGAGAGAAACATCAACCAGCTGCCTCCTGCACACCTCCTACTGGGGATGTGCCTGCAACCAAGGTACATGCCCTTTACTGGAATCGAACCTGGGACCTTTCAGTCCATAGGCTGATGCTCTATCCACTGAGCCAAACTGGTTAGGGCCATACATCACACTTTAAATTAATATGCTATATATCTGGAAAATATTTTTGTAGTAATACACTTTTTAAAAAAATAATTTTTATTTCTTAAATTATTACAAAGAGTGTTACATATGTCTCCTTCACCCTCCCCCCCTTGACATTCACCCGGCCTCCCCTACCCCCCAGTGTCTTGTGTCCATTGGTTATTCTTATATGCATGCATATAAGTCCTTTGGTTGATCTCTTACCCGCCCCCCCCCCCACCTCGCCAACCCTCCCCAGGCTTCCCACTGTAGTTTGACAGTCTGTACAATGCTGCTCTGCCTCTGCATCTATTTTTGTTCATCAGTTTATATTGGTCTTTATTTTTATTTTTTTTTATATTGGTCTTTATTATCCGTTTCAACCTCACCAGGGCTGTCCCAACCTCACTGGGGCTGTTCCAACCTCACTGGGGCTGTTTTGGCCTCACCGGGGCCATTTCAACCTCACTGGGGCCATACCGACCTCACTGGGTCCGCCCCGACCTCATTGGGGCTGTCTTGACCTCACTGGTGCTTTGTTTTAATAATATTCATTAAAATTATATTGGCAATAATATTTAGGTACATTCTTTTATGACCTCCGAATTATTTAAAATTTATTAAAAGAATATAATTTTTAAAATACATATTGTTAGTCAACAGTGACTGATGAGGACCGGATGAAAAGTTTGGTGTCAGTCACCAGTGACTGAAATAGTGCTTAATGTGTTAACCAAGGATCACCTCATTAAAATGAACCTGAGTTACCCATTATGATCTGACTGTTATGTCACCCACAGTCTTAAGAGGCCATATATAGAACTGCAACATCAATATAAACCAGAAAGTACATAATCAAACATGAGAGAATGCTGGAGGACAATGCATATTTACAAATATTGGCCAAATTGCCCCTGGCCTCTAAGTCTATCCTCTTCATTACTCCTTCAGCCAAGGCCTGTGGATTCATGGACTGCTCCCTAGGACCTCTTGAGTGGAAAAAAAGAGACATGGCTTGGCTTTAAGATAATTTTTATGATATTAACAGCCAAGAGATAGTGCTCTGCTGCAATATAGCAGGGAATTTCTGGATATTTATGTAGCACAGTGGATTAGGTAAACCATAAAAATGGCAGTTAACTTCATTTTTCATCTTTCTTGTATTCTATTCCTACAATGAAATTTGGGCAGAGGTGTGTGATTGATTTTACTCAATGGGCAAAAATATACAAATATATTTTTGTGTCTTTTTAAGCTTATTATAGGGGAGTCTCTAAGTAGGGGATTCCATTAATCAAGAGGAAATGTTGGAAATTTCTGTATATACTCTGCTTGCAAACACAGAAAACAAAACAGAAACCTATCTGCTCACATCCACACATATCCAAGTTGGTTTCAAAAGAGGGAAAAGCATAAATAAAAATAAGGTGGCAAAATGTTCAGATAGAAGAAGAGTAGTCAGGCTGACAAATACTGGAGTATCATATGTAGTATTATCATGTCATACATTTGTATGTATATAATTGTATTAACCACTTGATACATCTACACTAATAAAAGAGAAACATGGTAATTGGCGTACGACCGCTACCCTTCCCATTGGCTAATCAGGGCAATATGCAACTTGACTGTCAGCCAAGATGGCGGCCAGCAGCCAGGCAGCTTGAAACTAACATGAAGCTTGCTTGCTTCAGTGACGGAGGACTCCAATGTTCCCCGCCTGCCGCTGCAGGCCTCTGAGCCTGCAGTTTCAAACATTGTAACAAATATAGACGCCCAGAAACCAGCTTTCAGGCGGCTGGGATCTCAGAGCTGGAGTTGATACAGAGTTTCGAGAACCGAAACAAACCAGATACCTGCTTTCAGGAGCGGAGGCCTAAGAGCTGGAGCTTCAGAGCTAAAGCTGGCCCAGAATAAAAAAAAAGAAAAAGAAAAAAAGGAGCAGTTGGGAGCTTCAGTCCCAGCCTGAAAACAGCCCTCAGCCCCTCACCCAGACTGGCCAGGCACCCCAGTGGGGACCCCCATCCTGAAGGGTGTGTGACCAGCTGCAAACAGCCATCATCCCCTCATCCAGGCTGGCCAGTCATCCCAGTGGGGACCCCCACCCTGATCCAGAACACCCTTCAGGGCAAACCAGCCGGTCCCCACCCGTGCAACAGGCCTCTATTCTATATAGTAAAAGGGTAATATGCCTCCCAGCACTGGGATCAGCGGAGCTGAGAGGCCTCCCGGCACCAGGATCAGTGGTACAGGGCGCAGCGCCCAAACCCCCTGATTGGCCCTGCTCTGTGTGTGACAGGGTGCAGTGCCCCAACCCACCCCCACGGGCCCTGCTCTGTGTGTGACAGGGGGCAGGAACACAACCTCCCTATCGGCCCTGCTCTGTTCGTGACAGGTAAAGGCGCCCCAACCCCCTGATCGGCCCTGCTCTGTAGGTGATAGAGGGCGGTGCCCCAAACCCCTGATCCTCCCTGCTCTGTGTGTGACAGGGGCGGTGCCCCAACTCCCCTATTGGCCCTACTCTGTGAGTGACGGGGGGAGCTCCTCAACCCCCTGATGGTCCCTGCTCTGTGCGTGACAGGGGGCAGCGCCTCAACCTCCCAATCCGCCCTGCTCTGTGTATGACAGTGGGCGGCACCCCAACTCCCCAATCGGCCCTGCTCTGAGCCCAACCAGGGGCTGCACCTAGGGATTAGGCCTGCCCTCTGCCACCAGGGAGCAGGCCTAAGCCAGCAGGTAGTTATCTCCCAAGGGGTCCCAGACTGTGAGAGGGCACAGGCCGGGCTGAGGGACGCCCCCTCCCCCCCGAGTGCACAAATTTTTGTGCACCGGGCCTCTAGTTATTTAATAATGAAATAGTTCTTTAAATAATATTTTTATTCCTCCCCATATTTGGAAGAGAAGCATTTTTTTTTACATGATAGGTAGGTATTTTTGTTTATACACCATATTTTCAGTAAAAAATCAGGAGGATCTTCTGTTCAGACTGGGAAGGATCAGATGTACTGTAGAGTGTTAGATATCAGATAGTTAATGAGCAATATTTATTTAAAAAATAAAGAAAATCAAGCACTAAGTGTTAAAATAAACACCCAATTTCAGCTTCCAATCAAGAAAACTTCTCAGTACTAGACCACAAAATCAGTAGATATAAGATTGAGGGCTGCTGTGGTAATCCAATGATCTGCATTTTTACTAGTTCCCATTGTTGCAGAATTTACCAGTAAACCAAAAACACACAATGGCAACTCAGAAGATTCAAGGTTTCTCCTGAATCACTAGTTCAGTACTCAGGGGAGTATATTTTCAAATTCTGAATGATCAATGTGGAGGAAACCTTCCTTTTATTCCTTTTAGTTTCTTTGTCCACCAAATATTGATGATGTTTCCAGACTTTTTGCGGACTTTGCAGATTGAGATTGGGGGAGTGAGATTACACCTAAAGGCCTAGCCAAACCTCTGGAGGCTGTGTATGGTTTATAATTTATGGCCTCTGTAAAATGTATTTTTGGGAATAGGTTCTGCAAGGCAGCTTTTTTCCCTTTCACCCTGTCTTTTGTGATGAAGTAGATACTCTGAAAAAATTCTGGGTGCTCCACAACTACAGACATTAATGGATGCCTTGACTTTCATCCAAGACAGCAGAATAAGAATGAAGAGATACAGAATACGAATAGATTTATATTCTCAATGGTTCCAACTAGAAGTGAGAAAACTCATATGCTTCCATATAGGAAGGAAGTAGGATAATTCTGGATTTGTCAAGGACTAGAAATATATAGACACGTGGTTATCAAATATATATACACACAGTTATCAAATACAGTGATATCTCTTGTAGCAGTTTAACTCTGAAGTAGATGCAAATCCAATAAGAACACTGAAGGCAAGAGAAAAAAAGTCAATTCTTAGGTGTGCTTGTCTTTGGAAGAACTATTACATTACTTTGCAAATGTCCCTGTCTCTTGTTTTAAATACAGAAGGTGCACTGCAAAAGATTATGGAGGCTTATAACTTAAGAGTGGATTGGTCATAGGAATGCTATTGCCCACTCTTGGAATCCATGTGAAATATATTACACAGATTCTCTGAACTACATTGATAACTGGAAATTGTATATGTGAAACCACATCTTGCGAATGGAAGCCTTCCAGTGGGGGAAAATAATCTAAATGTGATGGAGACATTTGATACCTTGTTGGCAAGGGAAAATGGGCATTATCCAGTCACTAAACTCATGATCATTATCATAAACAGCAATCAAAGCAGAACTGTATGAGTCTGTCTGGAACTGAATAATGTTTCTACATGTGAAGTGAGTAAGCTCTATGCCTTTTTAAAAAACCAAAGAGAAATGGCCTATTTCCCAGGGGTCCAAATCATGGGCTCAATTAGTATTTCTTAGGGAGTCCCAGGAATGTGTTGTAATGTAATATAGGACAGTTATGTGAATTTTACCCTCCCATGTACACAAATAATTTATTATAATAGATCAACATGTACACCTTTACCTATATTCTATGCCTTCTTCCAAATTAATTTCATAGGTTGGAGATGATAAAAATAGCACTGGGGACATGCAGAAATGGAATATTGAGGAACCACTAGAATTTAAAAATGCAGTGATCAGCCCTGGTCAATGTTGCTCTGTTGGTTGGGCATCATCCACCAGAAGATTACTGGTTTAATCCCAGGGCACATGCTGGAGTTGTGGGATAGATACGGGGTAATGGGCATAAAGGAGGCAGCCAATCAATGTTTCCCTCTCTCATTGATGTCACTTTCCCACTCCCTCTTTCTCTCTAAATATCAATTTTAAAAGTCTTTAAAATGCATTGGTCAAAGGTACAATTGTCCTCTAATATCTTGTTGTATAAAACTGTTCAAGTCCTATGTTTTTAATGGGTAAGTCATTGCATCTTTATAAATTGTGTAAAAGTTGAATATATTATTGTTTTACTTCTTCACTTTTGTGAGTAATCCTGGACCTATTTTCATCAGCTATTAAATGAAAATAACAGTATATATCTCACAGGATTGTATGAGGATTATAATGAAATAATAGAATATTCAACACCCAGCAGCCAAAAATGATGGAAGCAATTTCTGTATGTTGGAACTAGCTCTGAGTTTACTCCTTATGGGGAGTCAACATAGACCATGATTTTAGACTTTTATAGAGCAAATAATAAGAACAAAATTAGAATATACAACTTCTATAATTTTCAAAGGAGGAAATAAAATAGAATAAGGAAGAAACCATTACACAGTTTGTAAAATGACAATAATGGAGAAAACAGAAAACACAAAGAAAATTATAGAAATGAATTTATATAAAGCAGTGATTAAAATAGACTAGAATTTTGTTGAAGATTGTAGCATCTATGTAATTCTTTTTCTTTGTGGTGTCTTTATATGGTTTTGGAATTAAGGTAATGCTGGCTTCATAGAAAGAATTTGGAAGCATGCATACCTTTTGAATTTTTTGGAATAGTCTGAGAAGGATTGATTTTAGTTCTTTGAATGTTCGGTAAAAGCTATCTGGTACAGGACTTTTGTTTGCAGGAAGCTTTTCGATTAATGTTTCAATTTCATCAGTAGTTAGCCTATTTAGGTTTTTTGATTCTTACTGATTGAATTTTGGAAGCTTGTATTTTTCTAAGACTGTGTCCATTTCATAGAGGTTGTCCAGTTTTTTTGGAGTAGAGTTGTTCATATTATTTATTTCTTTTCGTCTTGTTCTTATTTTATTAAAAAATTAATTTCTTTATTGGTTAAGGTATTACAAATATGTCCTCATTTCCCATTAAACCCCAACCTCCCTGCTCCCATACTCATGCTCTCCTATTGTTTGTGTCCATTGGTTTGGCTTATTGCATGCATACAAGTCCTTTGGTTGATCTCTCCCCTTTACCAACTCCCTCCACTAGTTTCCCTCTGGTGATTGATAGTCTGATCTCTATTTTTCTGTCTTTGGATCTGTCCCTGTTCATCAGTCTATGTTGTTCTCTATATTCCACAAATCAGTGAGATCATGTGGTATTTATCTTTCTCTGATTGGCTTATTTCACTTAGAATAATGCTCTCCAATTCCATCCATCCTGTTGCAAATGGCAAGAGTTCCTTCCCTTTTATTGCAGTGTAGTATTCCATTGTGTAGATGTACCATAGTTTTTGGATGAATTCATTGGCTGATGGACACTTAGGCCGTTTCCAAATCTTAGCTATGGTGAATTGTGCTGCTAAGAACATAGGGGTGCACATATCCTTTCAGATTGGTCTTTCTGGCTTCTTGGGATATATTCCTAGAAGTGAGATCACTGGGTCAAATGGGAGTTCTATTTTTAGTTTTTTGAGGAAACTCCATACTGTTCTCCACAGTATGTGCATTCCCACTAGCAGTGCAGAAGCATTCCTTTTTCTCCACATCCTCTCCAACACTTGTTGTTTGTTGATTTGTTGATGATAGTCATCCTGCCAGGTGTGAGATGATACCGCATTGTTGTTTTGATTTGCATCTCTCATATAATTAGTGACTTTGAATATGTTTTCATATGTCTTTCGGCCTTCTGTATGTTCTGTTTTGAAGAGTGTCTGTTTAGTCCGTTGCCCATTTTTTGATTCTATTGTTTATCTTCCTTTTGTTAAGTTCCATGAGTTCCCTGTAAATGTTAGAGATTAAACCCTTATAGGTGATAACATTGGCAAATATGTTCTTCCATGCTTTCTTGTTGTTTTGTTGATGGTTTCCTTTGCAGTGCAAAAGATTTTTATTTTGATGTAGTCCCATTTGTTTATTTTCTCTTTAGTTTTTATTGCCTAGGAACAGTATCAGAAAACAAATTGATTCAGCATATGTTTGTGATTTCGTTGCCTGTGGATTCCTCTAGTATTTTTATGGTTTCCTGTCTTACATTTAAGTCCTTTATTCATTTTGAGTTTATTTTTGTGCATGGTGTGAGTTGGTGGTCTAGTTTCATATTTTTCTATGTATCTGTCCAATTTTCCCAGCACAATTTATTGAAGAGACTGTCTTGACTCCATTGTATGCTCTTGCCTCATTTGTTGAATATTAATTGGACATAGTGGTTAGAGTCGATTTCTGGGTTCTCTATTCTATTCCATTGATCTATATGTCTGTTCTTGTGCCAGTACCAAGCTGTTTTAAGGACAGTGGCTTTGTAATATAGTTTTATATCTGGTATTGAGATCCCACCTACTTTGTTCTTCTTTCTCAGGATTGCTGCAGCTATTCGAGGTCTTTTTTTTATTCCAGATGAATTTTTGAAATGTTGGTTCTAGATCTGTGAAATATGCCATTGGAAATGGGGATTGCATTGAATCTATAGATTGCTTTGGGTAGTATGGACATTGTAATGATGTTAATTCTACCAATCCATGAACACGGTATGTTCTTCCATTTGTTTATGTCTTCCTCTATCTCTTTTTTCAGTGTCCTATAGTTTTTCGCATATAAGTCTTTTACCTTTTTAGTTAAGTTTATTCCTAGGTATCTTAATTTTTTTGTTGCAATGTTAAATGGGATTGCTTTTTTAGTCTCCCTCTCTAAAGTTCACTATTGGTGTAAAGAAATGCCTGAGATTTATTGGCATTAATTTTGTATCCTGCTACCTTGCTGAATTCATTTATTAAGTCTAATAATTTTTTGATGGAGTCTTTAGGGTTTTCTATGTACAGTACCATGTCATCTGTAAATAAGGACATATTTTCTTTTTTTCAATTTAGATGCCTTTTATTTCTTCTTGTCTGATCACAATGGCTAATACTCCCAGTACTATGCAGAACAGGAGTGCTAAGAGGGGGCATCCCTGTCCTGTTCTTGTTTTTAGGGGAAATGGTTTAGTATTTCTCATTGATTATGATGTTTGCTGTGGGTTTGTCATATATTGTTTTTATTATGTTGAGGTATGATCCTTCTATTCCTACCTTGCTGAGAATTTTTATGAAGAAAGGGTGTTGAATTTTTTAAAATGCCTTTTCTGCATCAATTGATATGACTATGTGTGTTTTTTTTCTTTCAATGTGTTTATGTGATGTGTCACATTTAATGATTTGCAGATATTGTACCATCCTTGCATCCCCAGGATAAATCCTACTTGGTTCTTGTGTATGATCTTTCTGATATATTGCTGGATATTATTTGCTAGAATATTGTTGAGTATTTTGGCATCTATGTTCATCAGGAATATTGGCCTGTAATTCTCCTTCCTTGTGTTGTCTTTTTCTGGTTTCGGTATTAGGGTGATGAGCTTGGAAGTGTTACTTTCTCTTGAAATTTTGGAATATTCTGAGGAAGATAGTATTTTTAAACAATTCTTTGAATTTCTGTGGTGTCTGTTGTTATTTCACCTCTATCATTTCTGATTTTGTTTATTTGCCTCCTCTCTCTTTGCTTCTTGGTGAGCTTGGCCAGTGGCTCATCAATCTTTCAAAGAACCAGCTCTTGGTTTCATTGATCTTTTGTATTGTTTTTTTGTCTCAATGTCATTTATTTTTGCTCTGATCTTTATTATCTCCTCCCTTATGCTCACTCTGGACTTTTCTTGTAGTTCTCTTTCTAATTCTTTGAGCTGTAGAATTAGATAATTTACTATCATTTTTTCTTGTTTTTATGATCTAGGCCTGTAGGGCTATAAACTTCCCTTTCAGGACTGCTTTATTGTGTCCCATAGATTTTGGATTGTTGTGCTGTTATTGTCATAAGTTTCCAGGGTGTTTTTAATTTCTTCTTTGATCTCATTGGTAACCTAATCATTATTTAGTAGCATGCTATTCAGCTTCCAAGTGTTTGAGTTTTTTGGATTGTTTTTATTGTAGTTTATTTCTAATATTATGCCATTGTGGTCTGAGAAGATGCTTGGTATGATTTCAATCTTCTTGAATTTGGGGAGATTTTGCTTGTGACCCAATATGTGGTCTATTTTTGAAAATGTCCCATGTGCACTTGAGAAGAATGTATATTCTGTGGTTTGGGGCTGTTCTGAAGATGTCAATTAGGTCCATTTGATTTAGTGAGTCATTTAGGATTGCTGGTTTTTTGCTGATTTTTTTTTCTAGAGGATTTATATAGTGATGTCAGTGTTGTGTTTAAGTCCCCTACTATGATTGTGTTGTTCATCTCTTCCTTATTATTTTTCCAGGAGGTTTTTTTTTTTATGTATTTGGGTGCTCCTGCAATTGGTGCATATATGTTTATCAGGGTTATATTTTCTTGTATTGAACCCTTTTGTATTAAGAAGTGGCCTTCCTTATCTCTTGTTATGGCCTTCACTTTTAGGTCTATTTTGTCAGATATAAGTATTGCTACCCCAGGTTTTTTTCATTTCCATTTGCCTGAAATATATTTTCCATCCCTTCACTTTCAGTCTGTGTGAGTCCCTTGTTCTGAGGTAGGTCTCTTGTTGCTCTCTCTCTAATTCTTTAAGTTGAAAGGTTAGATAATTTATTACCAGTTTTTCTTTTTCTTTTTTTTAAAGGTAGGTTTGTAGATCTATGACTTCCCTCTCAGGACTGCTTTCATTGTGTCCCATAGATTTTGGATTGTTGTGTTTTCATTGTCATTTGTTTTCAGAATGCTTTTTATTTATTTTATCTCTGTGGTAACCCAATCATTGTTTGAATATCATGCTATTTAGCCTCCAAGTGTTTTATTTTTTCCACTGTTTTTACTGTAGTTGATTTCTAGTTTTATGCCATTGTTATCTGAGAAAATGCTTGTTATAATGTCTATCCTCTTGAATTTGAAGAGACTTTGCCTGTGTCCTAATATATGGTCTATCTTTGAAAATGCGCTGTGTGCACTGGAGAAAAATGTATATTCTGTAGTTTTGGGGTGAAATATTCTGCAGATATGAATTAAGTCCATCTGATCTAGTGAGTTATTTAGAATTGCTGTTTCCTTGCTAATTTTTTGTTTAGAGGATTTATCCAGTGGTGTTAGTGGGTTATTAAAGTCTCTTACTGTGACTGTATTGCTATCTATCTCTCCTTTGATATCTTCCAGAAGTTGTTTTATGTATATGGGTGCTCCTGTATTGGATGCATATATTTTTACCAGAGTTATATCATCTTGTTAAATTGCTCCCTTTAGTATTATGTACTAGCCTTCCTTATCTCTTGTTATAGCCTTTACTTTGAGGTCAATTTTGACAGATATAAGTATCACAACCCCAACTTTTTTCTCATTTCTATTTGCCTGAAAAATTTTTTCAATCCCTTCACTATTAGTCTGTGTTAATCTTTTCTTCTGTGGGTCATGTTTTCTTATCCATTCAGCTACCCTATGTCTTTCAATTAGGGCATTTAATCCAAATACATTTAATATTATTGATAAGTACTTGATTGTTGTCATTTTTATTTTTAATGTTTTTGTTTATTCTTGCCTTTCTCTTTCTTCTTTTTACAGCAGTTTCTTTAGCATTTCTTGCATTGCTGGCTTGGTTGTAATAATCTGTCAGAGTTTTTTTTGTCCATGAAGTTCCTAATTCCCACCTTCAATTTTAAATGATAATCCTGCTGGGTATAGAATTATTGGATTCAATCCCTTGGTTTCCATCACTTTGTATATTTTATTTCATTCCCTTCTTGCCTGGTGTGTTTCTGTTGAGAAGTCA
Source organism: Myotis daubentonii (assembly GCF_963259705.1). NCBI lineage: Eukaryota > Metazoa > Chordata > Mammalia > Chiroptera > Vespertilionidae > Myotis > Myotis daubentonii. The sequence goes on along the minus strand of NC_081862.1, from coordinate 11,217,927 downwards.
GCTGATATTCTAATAAGAGATACCTTGTAAGTAACTCTGTCTCTCCCTGGCAGCCTTTAAGATTCTTACTTTTCATTTTTTTTTATCAATTTAATTATGATGTGTCTTGGTGTTGGTCTTTTGGGATTCACATTGTTTGGGACACTCTGTGCTTCTTGGACTTGCATATTTTTTCTTGCCAGTATCAGGGAAGTTTTCTGTCATTATTTCTTAAAACAGGTTTTCTATTCCTTGCTCACCTTCCTCTCCTTCTGGTATCCCTATTATGCGAATATTGTTTCATTTTGTGTTGTTCCAAAGCCCCCTTAGGCTCTCTTGCTTTTTAAAACTTTTTTCCAGTTGCTGCTGTTTGTGTGTTTTTTCCTACCTTGTCTTCTAATTTGCTAATGGGATCCTCAGCCTCTTATACTGTACTGTTTAAGCTTTCTGTTGTGTTCTTTATTGCAACTATGTCATTCTTCATCTCCTCTTGGTTTCTTTTCATGTTGGTGACATTCTCATTCAGCTCCTTATAATTCTCATTGAGTTGTGTATATTTGTCATTGAGTTGTGTGTATTTTTGATCAAGTCATTTGAGCATCTTTATAACCATTACTCTGAATTCTATCTCTGTTATATTGCTAGGCCAGTTTCATTTAACTCCCTTTCTGGTGATATTTTTTTATTTTGGAGTATTTTTTTGTCTTTCCATGTTTTGCTGTAATGTTTTAATTGTAGATCTGATTGCTTTGCTACTCAAGTTCTTTTGTGGATGGTGCTACTGGTGTGACCTTTCACGTCTCCTGGGCTTGGTAATCTAGTGTAGCTCCCTCCTTGAGCTATTTGGTTCTCTTGATGTAGGCCTGTGAGCTGTAAATGTTCAACTGCAGTGTTTAGATGTCAGCAGCAGCCATGGAGGGAGGTGTCCCAATTTTTGCTTATGCTCTTGGATGAAGTTGAGCATGCCCAGTGGGGACTCATAGTGGCACTGGAAAAGTGTGCAGAGTTCTGCAGCTGTGGGGTGGGCAGACTCAGTTTTTGCTGCTTTACCTGTGGTGGATAGGCACATGCTCCCAGTGGTGACTCACAGTGGCACCAGCAGTGTGTACTGAAGCACTCTGAAAGACCCTGGCACTGAAGCCACATAATTAAGGAGTCTGTGGGCAGGTATCCAGGGTGAGTGAATTCAGAATTTCTACTGCTGGGGAGAGGGCATCTCTGTTTGTCTAAGATCACACCTAGTAGGGGCTCGCTGTGGCTCCCTAGTGCCCTGTGAATAGATGAGTTCTGGGTGCCTGCTCACTTGAAATGCATGACCATGGCTGTGAGTTTGCCAGCTCAGAGCTTTGATGTAATCTGAGGGGCCCAGGTGCTAAGAATGTGTAGCTGGGTTGTCTGTGAGCAGTTATTCAGGAAGAGGGAATTTCTACTGCAGGGCAGCACACACCCAGCAGGGGTCACAGAGGCATCCAAGAGCTGCATATGGAGTGGTGAGACCTGGAAGTCTGTGCACTGGAAATGTGAGGATGTTGGAAATGCACGAATGTTGGAAATGTGCAAATGTGGCATTTGGATTTCTGCAACTGGGGAGGGGAAAGTTGCACTTACTGCTGTAGAAGCAGTGAACCTTTGGAGGTGGAGTTCCCAGGGTTCATGGATCTGTGGGTGGGGCAGCAGGATTTTGGCTGGAGTGGCTGCCAGGTTGTGGGCAGTGTCCAAGGCCTGAGTGGGTGGTGGTACTGATGAGTTCCTAGAAGAGGCTGCTCTCCCCTTCAAGATGGTGTGGGCTCTGTGCCTGAGTCCTACAGTCTGGGGAGTGCCTTCAGTGGTGGTAATATCTCCCTGTCCAAGAGAGCCTCGTCTGCCAGCCTCACTGCTTCTGCCGGATTTAACTATCCCTCACTCACTCACACACACCCCACACACATCCAAATACTCTCCTTTCATCCCCTCACTCTCTCATTTCCTATCCCTCACCTCTGTCCTGTAATTTTCCATCTTTCTATCTCCAACTGGCTCATTTTGCTTAGCTTATGAGCTCCAGTTCTATTCATGCTGTTGCAAATGACAAAAGTACCTTTTTTATAGCAGCATAGAGTTCCATTGTGTAGATGTACCACAGTTTTCTAATCCACTAATCTGCTGATGAGCACTTAGGTTGTTTTAGAAATGTAGCTATTGTAAACTGTGCTGCTATGAACAGAGGGATGCATATATTCTTTCTGATTAGTGTTTCTGGTTTCTTGGGATATAGTCCTAGAAATAGGATTACTGGGTCAAATGGGAGTCCATTTTTAATTTTTTGAGGAAACTGCATTCTGTCTTCCACAGTGGCTGCACCAGTATGCATTCCACCCGGAGTGCAGGAGGGTTCCTTTTTATTCACATTCTCACTAGCACTTTGTCAATGATAGCCATTCTGACAGGTGTGAGATGGTATCTCATTGTTTTGATATGCATCTCTCAGATGATAAGTGACTTTGAGCATATTTCCATGTGTCTCTTGGCCTTCTGTATATCCTTTTTCAAAAAGTGTCTAGGTTCTTTGCCCATTTTTTTAATTGGATTGTTTACCTTCCTTTTGTTGTTAGGTTGTATGAATTCTCTCTAAATTTTGGAGATTAAACCATTATTTGATATAGCATTGGAAAATATGTACTCCCTTGCAGGGGCTTTCTTATATTTTTGATGGTTTCTTTATCTGTGCAGTAGCTTTTTATTTTGATGTAGTCCCATTTGTATATTTTCTCTTAGTCTCCATTGTCCTAGAAGCTGTGTCAGTAAAGATATTGCTACAACATACATCTGCTATTGTACTGGGCTGCATATCGGGGCACGCTATACTGTCTGTTCCTGGAACAGACAGATAGGAAGGTACTGACATCAGGTCAGGCCTTGAGATATGGTCTCATGGTCCCTCCTCAATATACTGTGCTCTCTGTTCCCGGAAAACATAGATAGGAAGGTGATAATGCTATACTGTGTCGGGAACAAATTGCATAAACAAGGTTTTGTAACTGTAGTTTTTGCAAATAAATAGGCTGTAACACTTGCAGTCATTGCTGCAGTTCAGCCTTTGCTTTGGCAGAGTGCTGGGACTGCAGACAGCTGGCCAGCTTAATAAAGGTTCCTAAATTTAAATTCTGAGTCGGTGGTCTATCTCGCTGAGCCAACCCATAACACTATTTTGCTGCCAATAGAGTCTTGTAAGATTTTTATGATTTCCCATCTTACATTTAAGTCCTTTAGCCTTTTGAAGTTTTTTTGTGTGTGTCTGGTGTAAGTTGGTTATCTAGTTTCATTTTTCTTGCATGAATCTGACCAAATTTAGAAGCACCATTTATTGAAAAGACTGCCTTGAATCCATTGTGTACTCTTGCCTCCTTGACTTGAGTAGATGTCTGGGTCCTCTATTCTGTTCCATTGGTCTACATGTCTGTCCTTATGCCAGTAATATGCAGTTTTGAGAATGGTGGCTTTGCAATATATAGTTTGATATCTGGTATTGTGATCCCAACAACTTTGTTCTTTCTTTCTCAGGATTGCTGTGGCTATTTGGGGTCTTTTTCATTCCAGATGAATTTTTGGAGTTACTTCTAGATCATTGAAATATGCCCTTGGTATTTTAATGGAATTGCATTGAATATGTAGATTGCTTTGGGTGGTATGTACATTTTCATGATGTGGATTCTACCAGTCCATGAAAATGGTATGTTCTTCCATTTGTTTATGTCTTCTTCTATCTCTTTTTTCAATGGCCTCTAGTTTCCCAAGTACAGGTGTTTTACCTCCTTAGTTAAGTTTATTCCTAGGTATCCTAATTTTTTTTGGTGCAATGATAAATAGATTTTTTTGTTTCTCTTTCTGTGAGTTCATTATTAGTATATAAAACCCCATATATTTCTGGGTATTAAATTTGTATCCTGGTACATTGAACAATTCTTTTATTAGGTATAGTAGTTTTTGATGGAGTCTTTGGGGTTTTCTACATACAGTGTCATGTCAACTGCAAATAAAAACAGTTTTACTTATTCATTTTCAATTTGAATGTCTTATTTCTTCTTGTCTGGTTGCTATAGCTAGCAATATATCAAACAGGAGCAGAGAAAGTGGGCATCTCTGTCTTGTTCCTGTTCTTTGGGGAAATGAATTTAGTTTTTGCCCATTGTGTATGATGGCTTTAGGTTTGACATATAAGGCTTTTATTACGTTGAGGTATGATCCCTCTCTTCGCACTCACTGTAAGTTTTCATAAAGAAAGGGTGTTGGATTTTGTCAAATGCTTTTTCTGCATCAATTGCTATGATTCTGTGATTTTTGTCTCAATAATATTATGTGATGTATCACATTCATTTGCAGATACTGTATCATTCTTGCATCTCTGGAATAAATTGCACTTGTTAATGGTGTGTGATCTTTCTAATGTAATGCTAGATCTAACTTGCTAGAATATTGCTGAAGATTTTAACATCTATGTTCATCAAGAATATTGGCCTGTGGTTCTGTGTTTGTTTGTTTTTGTGCGTGGTGTCTTTATTTGGTTTGGGAATTAGGGTAATGCTAGCTTCATAGAAAAAGCTTGGTAGTGTTCCTTCCTCTTAACTTTTTTGGAATAGTCTGAGGAAGATACATTTTAGTTTGTTTTTAAATGCTTCTTAGAACTCCCCTGTAAAGCTGATGTAATAAAAGGCTAATATTCAAATCGACCAAACAGCAGAATGACCAGTTTCTATGATGCTCACTGATCACAATGCAGATGCTTGATGCAGGAGGAGTGCTGCTCAGCCAGAGGTTAGGCTTATAGCTGGGGAGCACAATGGTGGTAGTGGGAGCATCTTCTGCCACCATGGTAGTGCTAAGGATGTCTTACTGCCAGAGCATGCCTAAGTCATCAGTCAGACATTTCCTGAGGGCTCCCAGACTGCAAGAGGGTACAGGCCAGGCTGAGGGACCCACCCATGGGCATGATTTTCATATATATATATATGTATATATATATATGAAATAAAATATATTTCCTCTTTCTTGAGAGCTTGTTTGGAGGTTCTAGCAGAGGAGTGCAGCTACTCATATACCCTTGACTGAAGACTGGTCCTCTCCTCTGGGGGAAGGTTGTCCTCTTTAACTGAGTGCACAGCTTCAGGAGGGACACACATGGATTTATGATGGAGGAGGGGGACACCTGCCTAGCCAACCAGATCAGCTGAATCAACCCTGGTGATCAATGGGGTGACAGATGTCACAGCCAGATCACCCTCACATCCTATTTCCCTTTTCTTTTATCTATCTATCTATCTATCTATCTATCTATCTATCTATCTATCTATCATCTATCTATCATCATCTATTCATCTAGTTTTGGTAAAGGAGAATAAAGAGCAGATAGGCCTGAGTTGGTGATTGAAACTAATTAAGCTATTAGTAGAAGAAGAGAACAAGTGTGAAGAGGAAAAACAGAAGCATAAAAAATAAAAAATAAAGAATAGAAAAAAACAAACATCAACAACAAGAAGGAAAGAAAGGAAGAAAGAAAGAAGGAACAAAAGAAAGAAAGAAAAAAGACAAAAAATTGGCTAGTGAAGAATGAGAAAAGAGAAGTGTGCATGGACTTGAAGCAGGAGAGAGTAAATTAGATATATGAGTAAGATCAATTTTTAACAGGGAGTAAAAAGGAAGGATAGAGAAAAACTATAGTAGGAATAAGGGGAAAGAAACAATATGAAAAGGGGAAGAGTATAGAAGAAAGTGTTGACATAAAAAATTGAGATATAATAAAATAATGATAAAAATAAATATAGAATGTAGATCATTAAGCCAAATAAAATAAAACTTAGAAATGGTAAAAATAATAGTAATAATAATAAATAAAATATAATAATAAAAATGTAAAATAAAGTGAGAAAACATTTTAGTTTAAGTAAAAATAAAAAAGTGAAGTTTGTTCACTTCAACAAAGCTTCAATGACCCCTCATTACTGTTTCTCCTGGCATGTCTGTTTCCTGTCAGGTAGTCAGCACAGTGTTGAAGTTTCCAGCCATCCACCACTCCTCTGTCATAAGCCACAACTTTGGTTTCAAGCAAGCAGGATCACTCTGCTCACTTGTTTCTATGCCTTCCTTCAGTTGTATTTATACAAGCATCTATTTCTGACAGTCCCTGGGTGATGGTGTTTCTATATTAGTTTATGGGACCAAATGGTTCCTCAATCCATTCCCTCAGGGCTCCCTGGGGGAGTTTAGACATTTCCTTATCCTGCCACACTCAAGACTGGGTTGAGGGGATGGACTGTCCCAGAGCTAGTTTCCTGCTTGTCTCTCCCTACTCTGCTCCCCAGTTTCCACAAAAAACACCTTCCCCTGAAGTCTCAGTGAGTATTTTTAATTGAAAGAGCTTATGCACTGGGTTTAGCAAGTAAAAGCAAGGAAGTTATAAAGACAAAGAAACTGTGCCTCCTTGCATTTTTCTCCCCCTTGCACTGCATGGCTGGTGCAGAACTTCCTTCTGCTCTTTTGGGCACAGTCTCCCATGGCTGTGGGCTTAGAGCTAGAGTCTCCAGCTGCCAGCAGTCCTGTGGACCTCCTTCCTCATTTGAGGGCACACTGACTCCAAGGGCTGTGGATTTGGTGCAACACCGTCTCCTTCTTAGATTCTAGTCCTGGCTGTGCACATTTCTCCCTACAGCCAAATCCCAGATCCCACCTCTCTCCAGCTGATCTCTGACCTTTCTGTCCATGAATTGCCTCACCAGCTGGGTTTAATTTTCCAATTCCAGGTGAATTTTATTTGATTCAGCTGTTTCTTCTATCTGCTCTGTGAGAAGATGCAGGACCCATCTTTGTATTTGCTTTCCACCTTGTCTTCCTCTGGACAAACGTTAGGTACCATGGCCAGGGAGTCTGGACTATAGGTGTTTGTGGGTTCATAGCTGAGGCAGCTGGTTGTTGGGCATTGTGGCTGTAGGGTTCCAGGAGGTAAGGCTGGGCTTCTGATCAGAGCTCCTCTCCTCTTCAAGATGCCACAGTCTCTGAGGCAGAGCAGCTGCCCCAGGAGAGATTTCAGTGGTAGTAGAGGCTTCCCGTCCAGGGGAGTCTGGTCCACCAAGACTCAATAGTCCTGTGGAATATAACTGTCCTTCACTTACAAATACACACACTCCCTGAATATTCACACACTCTCCTTTTGCTCTCTCACTCACTCATACTATCTTGCTGACTGTTGTCCATCAGCTGCCACCTTGGATCTCCTAGAATAGAAATTTATTTCATTAAAAATCATCTCACATTAATACCTTTACTTAGAGAGTGCATGGAGACCATACCAGAGGATATCAGGAGCAACAACAATGTTCCTTTCTCCTGGACTGCTGAAAAATTGGATGAACTGAACAGGTGTTGTCAAACTGTATTATTATGGTTCACTGCCTTCTAGATAGATGAAAAGAATTAACCTTTGAGTCCTAGCTACATATTATCCTTATTACCCAGAGACCTGTGGGAAGTCTAAGGTTTCAATCTCTGGCTGAGGTCTATCTGACATCACAGGTAGCTCCAATCCCTAAGCAGTTCAACCTAGGTGGACCAAACATTCAGAAGAGGGTCAAGTCACCACATCTCAAAGTGGCCAGGGATATATTCAACAGGGTTTTCTTGGTTACAAAGATGAAATACTTAACCATGAACAACTTCATAAACAACCTGAGTTATCCATTATGACCTCGCTATGATGTCACCCACAGAGTTATAAGAAGCCAGGAATGGAAGGAAGACAACTTCAATTTAGATTGACAAGTAAATGATCAAACCATGGAGAGCCCTGGAAAACAAAGCAGATACATAAATAATGGCCAAATTTCCAGAAAGCCCAAATATTATCCACTGCATCAGTCTAGAACTGTAGACTCTTGGATGATGCTCTAGGAACTCTTGATAGAGAAATTGTTGAAGAATTTATCAGACAACCAGAAAACACACAATGGTACTCAGAAGATTCAGGGGGAAAAAAGAAACCTTTATTCAAAACAGTGCTTCTGGCTCAGGGTATTCAAAGATCCAAAACCGGAACCCCTTAAACAATGAGATTACTCATTGGATAATATATATAATATATATATATATATACCTAAAATTCTTTGTTTCTTAATTCATGGGCTTTTGTGATGGGCTTTTTTTGTTTGTTTGTTTGTTTGTTTGTTTGTTTTTATTATTAGTTAAGGTATTACAAATGTGTCCTCATCCCCCCCATTAACCCCCAACCTCCCCACACACACACAAACTCATGCTCCTATCCCCCGTTGTCCATGTCCATAGGTTTGGCTTATATACATGTATACAAGTACTTCTGTTGATCTCTTCCCCTTACTCCCGCCCTCCCCTACTTTCCTTCTGGGGATTGATAGCCTGATTGCTGTTTCTCAGTCTTTGGGTCTGTCCCTTTTCATCAGTCTATGTTGTTCTCTATAATCCACAAATGAGTGAGATCATGTGGTATTTATCTTTCTCTGACTGGCTTATTTCACTTAGCATAATGCTCTCCAGTTCCATCCATGCTGTTGCAAAAGGCAAGAGTTCCTTTTTTTTTTACCGCAGCATAGTATTCCATTGTGTATATGTACTACAGTTTTCTAATCCACTCATCTGCTGATGGGCACCTAGGCTGTTTCCAAATCTTAGCTATGGTGAATTGTGCTGCTATGAACATAGGGGTGCATATATACTTTCTAAATGGCGTTTCTGGTTTCTTGGGATATATTCCTAGTAGTGGGATCACTGGGAGTTCCATTTTTAGTCTTCTGAGGTAGCTCCATAGTGTTCTCCACAGTGGCTGCACCAGTCTGCATTCCCACCAGCAGTGCAGAAGGGTTCCTTTTTCTCCACATCCTCTCCAACACTTGTTGTTTGTTGATTTGTTGATGATAGCCATTCTGACAGGTGTGAGATGATAACGTTTTGATTTGCATCTCTCGTATAATTAGTGACTTTGAGCAGGTTTTCATATGTCTTTCGGCCTTCTGTATGTCCTCTTTTGAAAAGTGTCTATCTAGGTCCATTGCCCATTTTTTTATTGGATTGTTTATCTTCCTTTTGTTAAGTTTCATGAGATCCCTGTAAATGTTGGAAATTAAACCCTTATCGGTGGTATCATTGGTAAATATGTTCTCCCATGTAGTGGGTCTTCTTGTTGTTTTTTTGATGGTTTCTTTTGCTGTGCAAAAGCTTTTTATTTTGATGTAGTCCCATTTGTTTATTTTCTCTTTAGTTTCCATTGCCCTAGGAGCATTATCAGAGAAGAAATTTCTTCGGCATATGTTTGCGATTTCGCTGCCTGTGGATTCCTCTAGTATTTTTATGGTTTCCCGTCTTACATTTAAGTCTTTTATCAATTTTGAGTTTATTTTTGTGTATGGTGTGAGTTGGTGATCTAGTTTCATCCTTTTGCATGTATCTGTCCAATTTTCCCAACACCATTTATTGAAAAGACTGTCTTGACTCCATTGTATGCTCTTGCCTCCTTTGTCGAATATTAATTGGGCATAGTGGTTTGGGTCGATTTCTGGGGTCTCTACTCTATTCCATTGATCTATATGTCTGTTCTTGTGCCAGTACCAAGCTGTTTTAAGAACAGTGGCTTTGTAATACAGTTTGATATCTGGTATTGAGATCCCACCTACTTTGTTCTTTCTCAGGATTGCTGCAGCTATTCGGGGTCTTTTTTTATTCCAGATGAATTTTTGGAACGTTCGTTCTAGATTTGTGAAATATGCCGTTGGTAATTTAATGGGGATTGCATTGAATCTATAAATTGCTTTGGGTAGTATGGACATTTTAATGATGTTGATTCTACCAATCCATGAACACGGTATATTCTTCCATCTGTTTATGTCTTCCTCTATCTCTTTTTTCAGTGTCCTGTAGTTTTCAGCGTATAAGTCTTTTACCTCCTTAGTTAAGTTTATTCCTAGGTATTTTAATTTTTTTGGTGCAATGGTAAATGGGATTGCTTCTGTAGTTTCACTTTTTTTAAGTTCACTATTGGTGTAAAGAAATGCCATGGATTTCTTAGCATTAATTTTGTATCCTGCTACATTGCCGAATTCATTTATTAAGTCTAATAATTTTTTGATGGAGTCTTTAGGGTTCTGTATGTACAGTATCATGTCATCTGCAAATAAGGACAGTTTTCCTTCTTCTTTTCCAATCTGGATGCCTTTTATTTCTTCTTCGTGTCTGATCGCAATGGCTAGTACTTCCAGTACTATGTTGAACAGGAGTGGTGAGAGGGGGCATCCCTGTCTTGTTCCTGTTTTTAGGGGGAATGGTTTTAGTTTTTGCCCATTGATTGTGATGTTGGCTGTGGGTTTGTCATATATGGCTTTTCTTATGTTGAGGTATGATCCCTCAATTCCTACCTTGCTGAGAGTTTTTATCAAGAAAGGGTGTTGGATTTTGTCAAATGCTTTTTCCACATCAATTGATATGACTATGTTGTTTGTTTCTCTCAATTTGTTTATGTGATGTATCACGTTTACTGATTTGCGGATATTGTACCATCCTTGCATCCCTGGGATAGATCCTACTTGGTCATGGTGTATGATCTTTTTGATGTGCTGCTGGATCCGATTTGCTAGGATTTTGTTGAGGATTTTGGCATCTATGTTCATGAGGGATATTGGCCTATAATTCTCTTTCATTGTATTGTCTTTATCTGGTTTGGGGATTAGGGTGATGCTGGCTTCATAGAATGAGCTGGGAAGTGCTCCTTCCTCTTGGAACTTTTGACATAGTCTGAGGAGGATAGGTTTTAGTTCTTCCTTGAATGTTTGGTAAAACTCCCCTGTGAAGCCATCTGGCCCCAGGCTTTTGTTTGCTGGAAGCTTTTTGATTACTGCTTCGATTTCCTCCATAGTTATTGGCCTATTGAGATTTTTAGATTCTTCCTGGTTAAGTTTTGGCTTGTTGTATTTATCTAGGAATATGTCCATTTCCTCCAGGTTGTCTAGTGTGTTGGAGTAGAGTTGTTCATAGTACTTTCTAACAATCCTTTATATTTCTATGGGGTCTGTTGTTATTTCTCCTCTTTCATTTCTGATTTTGTTTATTTGGGTCCTCTCTCTTTGTTTCTTGGTGAGCCTGGCTAGAGGTGTATCAATCTTGTTTATCCTTTCAAAGAAACAGCTCTTGGTTTTGTTGATCTTTTGTATTTTTTTTTGGTCTCTATGTCGTTTATCTCCACTCTGATCTTTGTTATTTCCTTCCTTCTGCTTACAGTGGGCTTTTTTTGTTGCTCTCTTTCTAATTCTTCGAGTTGTAGAGTTAGGTCATTTATTCTCATTGTTTCTTGTTTCTTGCAGTAGGCATGTAGAGCTATGAACTTCCCTCTCAAGACTGCTTTTGCTGTGTCCCATAGGTTTTGGATTGTTGTGTTTTCATTGTCATTTGTTGCCATGATGTTTTTTATTTCTTCTTTGATCTCACTGGTGACCCAGTCGTTGTTTAATAGAATGCTATTTAGTCTCCATGTGTTTGATTTTTTTGGATTGTTTTTGTTGTAGTTGATTTCCAGTTTTATGCCTTTGTGGTCTGAGAAGATACTTGATATGATTTCAATTTTCTTGACTTTGAAGAGACTTTGTCTGTGACCCAATATATGGTCTATCTTTGAAGATGACAAATGTGCACCTGAGGAGAATGTATATTCTGTGGCTTTGGGGTGAAATGTTCTGAAGATCTCAATTAATTCCATCTGATCTAGTGAGTCATTTAGGATTGATGTTTCTTTGCTGAGTTTCTGTTTAGAGGATTTGTCCAGTGGAGATAATGGGGTGTTAAGGTCCCCTACTATGATTGTATTGCTGTCAATCTCTCCCTTGATCTCCTTCAGAAGATTTCTTACGTATTTGGGTGCTCCTATATTGGGTGCATATATATTTACCAGAGTTATTTCTTCTTGTTGGACTGCTCCCTTTAGTATTATGAAGTGGCCTTCTTGATCTCTTTTTATGTCCTTCACTTTGAGATCTAATTTGTCAGATATAAGTATTGCTACCCCGGCTTTTTTTTCACTTCCATTGGCCTGAAAAACCTTTTTCCATCCCTTCACCATCAGTCTGTGTGCGTCTTTTTTTCTGAGGTGGGTTTCCTGTAGACAGCAGATATATGGATCATGTTTTCTTATCCACTCATTTACCCTATGCCTTTTGACTGGGGAATTTAATCCATTTACATTTAAAGTTATTATTGATAGAAACTTGTTAGTTGCCATTTTTGTTCTTTACTGCTGTGTTCCTTCTTTGTTTCCTGTTTTTTTCTATTTACAGCAGACCCTTTAGCATTTCTTGCATTGCTGGTTTGGTTGTAATAAACTCCCGTAGACCGTTTTTGTCTGAGAAGCTCCTGATTTGACCCTCAATTTTGATTGATAGCCTCTCTGGGTATAGTATTCTTGGATTCAGACCCTTCCTTTGCATGACTTTGTATATTTCATTCCATTCCCTTCTTGCCTGATGTGTTTCTGTTGAGAAATCGGTCGCTAGTCTGATGGGGGATCCTTTGTAGGTAACTTTCTGTCTCTCTCTGGCTGCTTTTAAGATTCTTGCTTTGCCGTTGGTGTTTGCCAATGTAATTATTATGTGCCTTGGTGTCAGTCTTTTCGGGTTCATTTTGTTTGGGACTCTGTGAGCTTCTTGGATTTGTGTGAGTTTTTTCCTCCCTATATCAGGGAAATTTTCTGTTACTATTTTTTCAAACAGGTTTTCTAGTCCTTGCTCAGTTTCCTCTCCTTCTGGCACCCCTATTATTCGGATGTTGTTTCGTTTAGCATTGTCCCAGAGTTCTCTTAGGCTCTCTTCCTGCTTTTTAATTTTTTTTTCTAGAAGCTGTTCTGTTTGGGTATTTTTTTCTACCTTGTCTTCTAGCTCGCTGATGCGGTCCTCTGCTTCTTCTAGTCTACTGTTGATGCTTTCTATTGAGTTCTTTATGGCAGTTATGTCGTTTTTCATTTCTTCTTTGTTTCTCTTCATTTCCTCTTGGTTCTTCTTCATTTCCTCTTGGTTCCTACACATATTGTTGAATTGGTCTTCCATTCTTTTCATCCACCTTATGGCCATTACTCTGAATTCTTTCTCTGACAGGTTGCTTGCCTCCATTGCCTCGATTTCATTTACTTCCTTTTCTGATGATGCCTGTTTTTCTTTCATATTTGGGTTGGTTCTTTGTTTCACCATGATTTCTCTTCTCAAGGTGTTTGGTTATGTAGTTCTCTCTCTGCTGCGCTGATTCAAAGGCACAAAATACAACACAACAAGGCACAACGTACAAGGCACCGAACTAAATGCATTAACGATATTAATAACCCCAAATAAAGGTGACCCCCCAAGCGAAGAGAATTAGGGGATAAAGAAGAAAAAAGAGAAAAAGATTGAAGAGAAAAATAAAAAACAAAAAGGAGTGCCGAAATGAGATTGGGAAAAGGGAGAGAGAAAGAAGAAGAAAAAAAAAAGACAAAAAAAACAAAAACAAAAAACAACAACAACAACAAAATTAAGAGAATGAAATAGAGGTGCGGAAGAGGCTATTTGTATGGGGAGAGCGAGGGATTGGAAATTAGATATATAAGTAGGGTGAAATTTAGACAGTGGGTAGAAAGAAGGAATAGGTAAAATCCAAAGCAGGAATAGGGTAAGAGAAACAGGACAACAAAAGGGGAAAAGTGAGGAAGAGAGTTTTGGCTTAAGGGTAAATGTGAGATAGAGAGAAATGATGCTAAAGGAACGATGAAAATAGAGTGTAGAACACTAATCCCAAAATAAAATAAAGAAAAATAATAAAAATAATAATAAAAAATAAAATGATACTTGAAAAAATGGTAAAAGGATAGCAATAATACTGGTTAAAAAATGTAGTATTTAAAAAGGTAAAATCAGGTGATGAAAAAAATAAAAAATAAAAATAAAATAAAATAGGTTCTTGATGAAATGGTGAAAAAAGAATTTAAAAAATATATATATAAAAATATTCGGAAGTGAAGGTGCTTCAGATCTTCCACCTTTCTTTTTGGCACGCCTCAGTCCTGCCAGGCATTCAGGGGAGTGTTGAACTTCCCTGCGATACACTGTCCCTCCGTGCAGTAAACCACAGACCTGATTTTAAGGCAGGTTGTATTTGTTTACCAGACTGCCTTTATTTGTGATGGCAAAAGAGACAGTTCGTGGCTCTGCCTCTGGGTGGCAGTGTGTCTGGATTGACCTCCGAGGCTATTAGTCCTCTCTATCAGTAGGGTTTTGGTTTTTTTTTTTCCTCTATGGTATTCGGAACTGATTCAGGAAAGACCACTGCCCAGAGCTGGTTCCTTGCCACTGCCCACTGTTTCCCAGGCTCCCCAAAAAGAACTTTCCCCTACAGGCTCTGCGAATGACCCCAACTGGGGAATCCCATGCACTGGGTTTAATAATCAAATGCACGGATCAAAGGGGAACTGTAACAAGAGCCTGATAGTTGTGTGAATTCGCAAGCCTCTACCTTCCAGGTCTGCGCACAGTCTCCGCGCACAGTTTCCGCGCGCCCACTTGCCCCTGGCACCAAGCAGCCAGCAGATTGGCAAAGTCCAAGGCTGCTCATTTACATCCAGTCCAGCTATGGGCTCATTTTTTCGCATTCCCTTCTGCCAGCAGCCCTGTGGGGCCCCTTCCCCACTCGCGGGTCACGCTGTTCCCAATGGCTGCGGACTCTGTGGGGCGCAGATTCTGCCCTGGGTGCGCGCAAGCTCGGTCCTCCCTCCAACCCTAACTGCAAACTGCACCTTTAGGGGATGTCCAACCTTTCCGTGAGAAGAAGCAGTGCTCATCTGAGTTCACGCAGTCACGCTGCTTGAGATCCCTTTGTGTGATGGGCTTTTGAAGCCCTACCTAAGTTAGTTAGAATGGGGAAGTAAGAATACAGCTAAAGGCCTAGCATTGGTGGTGCCTGAGACTGCCCCTCTGGCTAAGGTGATCAATTCTTGGTTTGTGACCCTTGTAAACTGGGAGTATTTAGGAAAACAGATTATTTCCAAAGGAAGGGGCAATGACTTAATTATAGGTTAACAAGAATGTGCATTAGGATACTGGTTCCTGGCACAGAGTCAGGTTGATATCCCTCCCTCCCAGTTGCCCCCTATATTCTCCTTCAAAAGGAAAGACATGGATGGGTTTAGAGATAACCTTTCATGTTATTGATATTTAAGTGACAGTAGTTAGCTGCAGCATGGCAGAACATTTATGGATTTTCACAGTGAATAAGGAAAACCATCAAAATGGGTTGAGTATTGGGTAGTTAACTTCCTTATGCATGTTGTTTATATGGCAAATAAAAAAATAGATAAGAAGCCTCCAAGTGGGGTATTTCATTATCAAGAATACATGTTCACACATTCTGTTTATTCTCACACATGGGGAATGCAAAAGCCTCAGACAAAACACATAGAGAAACAAAACCACCATAACCACTTTAATACAAATCCATGGTGGTTACTAAAGGGAAAAACACATGAGTGGTTAAGGTGGCAAAAATGCTCAACTACAAAGAGACTGGACCTGGTTGGTAAGTATATACAGTGGTATGCTATGTTGTATTATGATATCATACAATTATAATTCATATAATTTTATTAATCACTTGATGATGCAACATTTAAGAATTAAATGTTTTTAAGGACCTCTGTCATTGCTCCTTCTGTTTTAGAAAAGAAGTAACTTTTTGTTTTTTCAAATGTTAGGAACATACTTTTGTTTTTGTATCATGTGTTCAGTAAAGATCAGGAGAAGCTTCTGTTAAGACTGAGGAGTAACATGTGTGCATAGGGCACTAGCATCAGAAAATTAATGAGGAATAGTTTGTAAGAAAGGTACAGAAGCTCAAGCATTAAAGATTAAAAAACAATTGTTAATTCCAGAATAAACTCAAGAAAAATTTTCATTACCTAACCAGAGCATCAGTATATGGAAGTTTAAGGACCAATGTGACCATCCAATGGTTTCCCTTTTTTACTAGGTTTTTATGTCTTTTGTAATGACATAGCTCTGAAAATATTCTGAGTTGTCCACAAATGCAGACATAGGTGATTTCCTTTATTTTTTCCCAAGATTCCATATTAAGATTGAAGAGATTCAGGACATGAACACAATTATTTTCCCAGTCATTCCAACAAAAAGTGAGAAAAATTAGAAAGGTTCATGATAGAGTTGTTACTAATATTGGAAGAAAGTAGAATAATTTGGGATTTACAGAGGACTGGAAGTATATATCAGAGGAAACAAATAAGATAATCAACTGCAGTAATCTCTCTTGTGGTAGTTTACATCTTAAGTAGATGAAAATCAAAGAAAGACATTGAAGGCAAGAGAGAAAATGTGCATCCTGAGAAGATGTGCTGCTCTTGGAAGAATTATGAGACTCGAGTACTTTAGAAATACAGAAAAATATGGCATATGTCTGAAAAAATTATTGGGGACAATGTTGAAAGATTCTAAATATGGATGATGGAAAACATATTGATTTTGGCCTACCAAACAGAGATTCTGCACTTATATCAACATGGTAGATCACTACAAAAATGTTAAAATTATATTGGATTATGTTGTCAATAAATGCATCCAATTATGACATCATAAATATGAAATGGAAAATCCCATCTTCTGTTTTAAATAAGGATTGGGCAGTTCAAAAGAGTAGGGAGGTTAATAATTTAGAGTGGGTTGGTTATATTAAACCTATTTTCAATTCTTTAATTGTTCATGTGACATATCTTTCACAGGTTCATTGATAATTATACTGATTATTGGAAATGGCATATGTGAAGTGCTGCATGATGACTCATCTGGGAAAATAAGATCTTGGAAATGGAAGTCTTCCAATGGGAAAAATTTAAAAGTGATGGGTGACATAGAAAAATGATGGGTGACACACCTTGGTGACACAGAAAAATGAGCATTGTCTGGTCATTAAAGTCATGATAGATCTGATCAACATAACAAAGAGCAATCAAAGTAGAAATTAATGAGCCTATCTGGCACTGAACTGCAGTAGTGGCAAATCAATTATAGTGTTTCTACATCTAAGGAGAGAAAGCCCTATACCTTTATCTCAAAACTATTGAAGTACAAATGGTCCAACTGTGTTCCAGGGGCCTGGCAATCTATGCCCTATTATTTCTTATAGAATCTCAGAGATGCCTTGTCACTTAATATAGAACAATTGTAGGAAATTTCCACTTCCATGTCAACAGATTTATTCTAATAGAGCAACACTTCTCTACATATCATGTATGACTACTGATAAATAAGGAGGTAAAACCTGAAGTTTCTGCAGATGCCATAAAATATTGACTGTTACAGAAAACGCTCACAGACCTCTGATATAGGGTCCTAGAATCCCTTTATAATATTTTCATAGGAGTTTGAGAACTTTGGAAGTGTTAATTACCCTAAAACCATCTTTTTCAATCTAATTAGCTATTCCTGATTATAGGAACACTGTGGAGCATCTGAAAATATATTTTCATACTTCTGTGTAAAATTGGTGTATGCTCAAATGAAGCTAGTCCATGGCAGTGACTGTTCTTTGTAAAGGCTCATGATAAAATTCAGATTCAATGGGTGGGTTGGAATGAGTGTTTTTTCCATTCATGCCAGTTTAGTTCTCAGACTCTTTTGATTTATGACAAACTGATAATACTTTACTGTAACACTCTACATCTCCCACTGTCCATACTTCACTGTTTCTCTCTGAGCCCTCAGAGTACAAACTGCTCTGTGGCACTCCAAGGCTACTAGAGACCACAATTTCATTTTTGCTACTCACTAGGCTCCATCTGCACATTCTCCAGTATGACACCACAAATCCTGACACCAACACTCGATTAAACTCTAGGGCACTCACCTTCCTCACAACTCTGTGAAGTAATTGGAACTCTCAAGCATGACACACATTGGTAAACCCATCGGATACCATTGTCCAGTACACACTTTGATCTGCACAACACTCCACTGTGACATTTTAGCGTGCTTCCTGTCTGCACTCAATCATGAAAAACCAGGGATTCCACAGCACACATTATGTGACTGAACTCCATCATTCCATGGCCCACATTCCAGTGTGACAACACATGGTTCTGACTCTCCACACAGACTGCTTATATCTCTAAATATGCCATTACCCACACTCCACTGTGACATTTAAAGTTCTACACTGCTCACAAACCAATGAGGCAGTTCAGGGTTCTCACTTCCATTCCTTCAATCTGACACACACATAGCTCCCTCTACCAACATCACCATCATGCCACTTGTCTGCTGTCACAACTTTGGTATTATCAAAGGCCACAATCAATTATGAACGAAGATGAGCCACTGCACCCAATCATGAATGAATCAAACTTGGAAAAGAAAGTTCTTTTGTAAAATTGGAGAAGTGATATTAGATCACAATACAACATTCAAAATCATCTCCATCCCAAAAATAAGCATGTAAACATCACCCTCTTCTGTTACTATAGTGTCCTTACTGACACTGCAGGGAGATCAAAACAAAGGACATCAAGATCCCCTACAATGTTCTTTTATTTTAGGTTCTTGAAAAATTGCATAAACTTGACCCATCAGTTGTCAAACTTGATCATCGTGGTTCACTGCATTGTAGATAGATGGGAGATAATTAAACTGTGGGAAGTGGAAGGTTTTAGTCTCTTGCTGACATCTATCTGTCCATCACAGGTGGATTCCACCCATGCAAACCTTAAGGTGGCTCAAACTATGTGGAGAAAATATTCAGATGAGGGTCATGTCACCACCCCTCAAAAGCTACTGAGGTATATTAAAGAGGGCTTCCTTGGTTTCAAAAGAGATATGCTTAACTGTGGGTGGCCTAGTTACCAAGCAACCCAAACTATCCATTATGTCCTGGCTGTGATGTAACCCACAGTCATCAGAGACCATGTATGGGAGGATGAGAAACACAATTTAAAATGGCAAATTTATTATCAAACCAGAGAGAACCCTGGAGGACAAAGCTGTCATATAAGTAGTGGCCAAAGAGTCTCTGGGGCCCAAAGTTCTTCTCTGGATTAATCCTTAAACCTATTCTCCTGGAGAGATCCCTAGGAACTCTTGAGAGAGGAAGGAAAAACATGGATTGACTTAAAGATAATATTTCATAATATTGATGAACAAGAGACAGTATTCAGCTGCAGCACATCAGAGCAATTCTGAATATTCATTCAGCACAGTGGGTAAGGGAAAAAATGAAAATTGGCTGAGTATGGGGCAGTTCAATTCCTTATTCAAGTTTCTTATATGACTCTTGAAAAGACAGGTAAGAAACATGATTGGAAATTTCCTCACAATGACATTTGGGCACAAGTGTGTGAACTGATATTACTCAATGGACACAAATATACAAGGATATTTGTCTGTCTTTTAAAGTTTATCATAAGTGAGTTTATCAAAGTGGGGGGCTTCATTAATCAAGACGATATGTTTGCACATTATGTATAGTCTCTCACATGTAGAATGCAAAAGCCTCAAATAAAACAGAGAAAAAAATAACCCCCTCACGAATCTATGGTGGTTACCAGAATTAGAAAAGCATGAGTAAAGATAAGATGGCAAGAACAACACAGAGCGGGTAACTATTAAGGAACCAGCTCTGAGCAGTGGACTTCCCCACACCAGTGTTAAGTGCAATAGAGACGATAAACCCAAGCTACTGGACAGAGAGGCCCTATAGCCTAAGAGGCCAACCCCAAAACACTGCCACCCAGAGGCTGAGCCACAAACTGACTCTTAGCTAAATACAAATTAAGGCAGTCTAGGATACAAATACGGCCTGCTTTAAAATCAGGATTGTGGTTTACAAAACGGAGGAACAGTGTATCGTAGGGAAATTCAACACTCTCCTGAATACATGGCAAGACCAAGGCGAGCCAGACTGAAGAGTAGAAGAACCGAAGGACCTTCACTACTGCAAATTTTTTTTCTTCTTTTTTCTTTTTTCACCTTTTAACTAAGAAACCAATTTTTTTTTCTTCTTTTCTCATCACCTGATTTTACCCTTTTAATTACTACATTTTTATTTTTAACTAGTATTATTACTGCTACCATTTTACCATTTTTTAAAGTGCCATTTTATTTTATCTTTATTTTATTTTGGGATTAGTGTTCCCCATTCTATTTTCATCGTTCCTTTAGCATCAATTTTCCCTACCTCAAATTTACCTCTATGCTAAAACCCTCTCCCTCACTTTTCCCCTTTTGTTTTCCTGTTTCTCTTACCCTATTCCTGCTTTAGATTGTCCCTATTCCTTCTGTTTACCTCCTGTCAAAATTTCACCCTACTTATATATCCTATTTGCAATCCACTGCTCTAAATCCTCATACACATATCCCTTATCTTTCTTCACTATCCAAATTTTTTTTCCTTCTTTTACCTTTCTATTGTTTTGTTGCTATTTGCTTGATTGTTGAGTATATTGGGGTTTTATTGTTGGTTTTTTTTTTGTGTGTGTGTGTGTGTGTGTGTGTGTGTGTGTTTTAGGACGGGTTGTGAGGCTGTTTTGCTTTTTCTTTTTCTTTTTTTCTGCTGGTTTTCCCCTCCCTCCACACGCCCCCCCCCCCCCCCGCCCTCCCCTACCCCTGGTTATTTTTGTGCTTCTGTTTTCCCTTGCCTCTCTTGATATTATTGGTTGTTTCTAGTTTGCATTCATTTCCAGGGAGCTGTTGCTGGAATTTGTTGGAATTAGTGGTGGTTCTATGGGAGTTTTCTCCTCATATACATACACTCTTCCCCTCTTCTACTTCATTCTCTCTTTTCTCTCTTTTTTTTTTCTTCTCTTTTTTATCTCTTTTCTTTCTCTCTCCTTTTACCCAATTTCATTTTTGCACTCCTTATTTTTCTTCCCTACATTTCTTTTCTTTTCTTTTTTCTCTTTTATCTTTTTCTCTTCTTTCTTCCTTATCCCCTAATTCTCTTAATTCAGGTGGTCACCTTTATTTGGGGTTATTAATATCGTGAACATATTTGTGTTTAGTGCCTTCTACGTGGTGCCTTGTTGTTTGTATTTTGTGCCTTTAAATCAATGCAGCAGACCCAAGCAACAGCAGCCTCCAGAGCACAACACCCTTGTCTGAGGAACAGCAGCTGTATGTGATGCCTCCCCGCACCAGCCAGAAGAGCCACTACAGCTGTGAACAGCACCCACCAGAGGAGCTGCTGCCAACTGAGGAGCAGCTGCTACCACAACCTCCCGAGGAGCAACCACAGACCAAGGAGCCACTGCCACCCGAGGAGCAGCCACTGAACAACTCAACGTCTAGATATGTCAGTGAGATCAAACATGGGTATACAAAGAAACCCCCAAAGGAAAGAGAAGGAGGACTTTCCAGAAAAGCAGTTAAGTAATACAGAGACATACAACATGACAGAAAAAGAATTTGGAATAAGGGTCCTAGAGTGCATAAGCCAGGTGGATGAAAAAAATCAACAAATTCTGCAAGAAGCAAGAAGAAACAGATGAAAAAATCAATAACGTATGGAAGAAGCTAGAAGAAACAGATGAAAAAATCAATAATTTAAGTAAGACCCAAGAAGAAATGAAGTGATATAGCTGCAATAAAAAACACCATTGAAAGTATCAACAGTAGACTAGGAGAAGTGGAGGACCGAATTAGTGAATTAGAAGACAAGTAAGCAAAACACACCCAAAATGTACTGAAATTGGTGAAAAAAATTAAAACAAAGGAGGAGAGCCTAAGGAAGCTTTGGGACAACATGAAACAAAACAAGATACGAATAATAGGGGTGCCTGAACAACAGAAAGATGAACAAGGATTAGAAAACGTATACGAAGAAATAATATCAGAAAACTTCCCTGAGGTGGGGAAGAAAAAAGTCACACAAGCCCAGAGAGTCGCAAACAAGGTGAACCCAAAAAGACCCACACCAAGACACATCATAATTACCATGGCAAATGTTCAGGATAAAGAGAGAATCTTACAGGCTGCAAGAGAGAGACGGAAAGTTACATACAAGGGATCTCCCATTAGATTATCAAATGATTTCTCAACAGAAACACATGAGGCCAGAAAAGAATGGAAGGAAATTTACAAAGTGATGCATAGCAAAGAACTGAATCCAAGAATAATTTATCCAGCAAGGCTATCATTCAAACTTGAAGGGGAAATAAGAAGCTTCAGAGACAAAAAAGGCTAAGGGAGTTTATCACCACCAAGCCAGTAATGCAAGGAATGCTAAAGGGACAGGTGTAAAAAGAAGAGATAAAAAGCTCAGAAAGAAAACAGCCACACAGAAAAAGAAATGGCTACAAACAAGTACCTTTCAATAATCACTTTAAACGTAAACGGACTAAATGCTCCAACCAAAAGACATTGAGTGGCTGAATGGATAAAAAAACATGACCCACACATCTGCTGTCTACAAGATACCCACCTCATTAGAAGGGACTCACACAGACTGAAAGTGAAAGGATGGAAAAATATCTTTCAGGCAAATGGAAAGGAAAAGAAAGCTGGGGTAGCAATACTTATATCAGAAAAAAAAGACCTCAAAGTGAAGGCCATAACAAGAGATAAGGAAGACCACTTCATAATACTAAAGGGATCAATACAACCAGAAGATATAACCCTGGTAAACATATATGCACCCAATGCAGGAGCACGCAAATTCATAAAAAAACTCCTGGAAGATATCAAATGAGAGATCGACAACAATACAATCATAGTAGGGGACTTTAATACACCACTGACAGCACTGGATAAGTCCTCTAGACAAACAATCAACAAAGATACAGCAATCCTAAATGACTCACTAGATCAGATGGACTTAATAGACATCTTCAGAACACTTCACACCAAAGCCAGGGATTATACGTTCTTCTCAGGTGCTCATGGGACATCTTCAAAAATAGACCATATATTGGGTCACAAGCAAAGTATCCGCAAATTCAAGAAGATTGAAATCATAAAAAGCATCTTCTCAGACCACGATGGCGTAATATTAGAAATAAACTACAATAAAAACAACCCAAAATACTCAAACACCTGGAAGCTGAATAGCATGTCATTAAATATTGATTGGGTTACCAATGAGATCAAAGAAGAAATTAAAAACATCCTGGAAATTAATGACACTGAAAACACAACAATCCAAAACCTATGGGACACAATGAAAGCAGTCCTGAGATGGAAGTTTATAGCTCTACAAGCCTATCTCAAAAAACAGAAAAAATGTTAGTAAATCATCTAACCCTACAACTCAAAGAATTAGAAAGAGAGAAACAAGAAAACCCCAGAGTGAGCAGAAGGAAGGAGATAATAAGGATTAGAGCAGAAATAAATGACATAGAGACAAAAAAGAAACAATACAGAAAATCAATGAAACCAAGAGGAGGTTCTTTAAAGGGATAAACAAGATTGACAGACCTCTAGCCAGGCTCACCAAGAAGCAGAGAGAGGACTCAAATAAACAAAATCAGAAATTATAGAGGCGAAATAACAACAGAACCCACAGAAATACAAATGATTGTTAAAAAATACTATGGACAGCTCTACTCCAACCATCTAGACAACCTGGAGGAAATGGAAAAATTCCTAGAAAAATACAACATTCCAAAACTCAATCAGGAAGAATCTAAAAATCTCAACAGGCCAATAACTATGGAAGAAATTGAAGAAGTCATCAAAAAGCTTCCATCAAACAAAAGCCCAGGACCAGACGGCTTCCCAGGGTAGTTTTACCAAACATTCAAGGAAGAACTAAAAGCTATCCTCCTCAGACTACTACAAAAAATTCAAGAGGAAGGAACACTTCCAAGCTCATTCTATGAAGCCAGCATCACCATAATACCAAAACCAGACAAAGACAACACAATGAAAGAGAATTACAGGCCAATATCCCTCATGAACATAGATGCCAAAATCCTCAACAAAATATTAGCAAATCGGATCCAGCAGTACATCAGAAAGATCATACACCATGACCAAGTAGGATTTATCCCAGGGATGCAAGGATGGTACAATATCAGCAAATCAATAAACGTGATACATCACATAAACAAATTGAAAGAAAAAACCACATGGTCATATCAATAGATGCAGAAAAAGCATTTGACAAAACCCAACACCCATTTTTGATAAAAACTCTCAGTAAGGCGGGAGTAGAAGGATCAAACCTCAACATAATAAAAGCCATATATGACAGGCCCACAGCCAACATCATACTCAATGGACAAAAACTAACACCACTTCCCCTAAGAACAGGAACAAGACAGGAATGCCCCCTCTCACTACTCCTGTTCAACATAGTACTGGAAGTGTTAGCCATTGCAATTCGGCAAGAAGAAGAAATAAAAGGCATCCAAATTGGAAAAGTGGAAGTAAAACTGTCCTTATTTGCAGACGACATGATATTATACATAAAAAACACTAGAGACTCCATCAAAAAGCTACTAGAATTAATACATGAATTTGGCAATGTAGCAGGATACAAAATTAACCCCAAGAAATCTGAGGCATTTCTATACACCAATAGTGAACTTTCAGAAAGAGAGATTATAAAAACAATCCCATTCACCATCGCACCAAAAAAATTAAGCTACCTAGGAATACACTTAACTAAAGTGGTAAAAGCCCACTACTCAGAAAACTACAGGACGTTGAAAAAGGATATAGAGGAAGACATAAACAGATGGAAGAACATACCGTGTTCATGGATTGGTAGAATTAACATCATTAAAGTGTCAATACTCCCCAAAGCAATCTGTAAATTCAACGCACTTCCCATTAAAATACCAATGGCATACTTCACAGGTCTAGAACGAACTCTCGAAACATCCATCTGGAATAAAAAAAAAAAGACCCCGAATAGCTGCAGCAATCCTGAAAAAGAACAAAGTAGGTGGGATCTCAATACCAGATATCAAGATGTATTACAAAGCCACTGTTCTCAAAACTGCCTGGTACTGGCACAAGAACGGGCATATAGATCAATGGAATAGAATAGAGAGCCCAGAAATTGGCCCGAACCAATATGCTCAATTAATATTTGACAAAGGAGGCAAGAACATACAATGGTGCCAAGATAGTCTCTTCAATAAATGGTGTTGGGAAAATTGGACAGATATATGCAAGAAAATGAAACTAGTCCACCAACTTACACCATACACAAAAATAAACTCAAAATGGATAAAGGACTTAAATGTACGACAGGATAACATAAAAATTCTAGAAGAATCCAAAGGCAACAAAATCTCAGACATATGCCGAAGCAATTTCTTCACTGATACAGCTCCTAGGGCACTTGAAACTAAAGAAAAAAATGAATAAATGGGACTACATCAAAATAAAAAGCTTCTGCACAGCAAAAGAAACCCTCAACAAAAGAACAAGAAAGCCCACTGCATGGGTAAACATATTTGCCAATGTCATATCTGATAAGGGCCTAATCTCCAAAATTTATAGGGAACTCATACAACTTAACAAAAGGAAGATAAACAATCCAATCAAAAAATGGGCAAAGGACCTAAATAGACACATTTCAAAAGAGGACATTCAGAAAGCCAAGAGACATATGAAAACATGCTCAAAGTCACTAATCATCCGAGAAATGCAAATCAAAACAGTAATGATGTACCATCTCGCACCTGTCAGAATGGCTATCATCAACAAATCAACAAATGACAAGTGCTGTAGAGGATGTGGAGAAAAAGGAACTCTCGTGCACTGCTGGTGAGAATGCAGACTGGTGCAGCCACTATGGAAGACAGTATGGAGTTTCCTCAAAACACTAAAAATGGAACTCCCATTTGACCCTGTGATCCCACTTCTAGGCATATATCCCAAGAACCAGAAACACCAATCAGAAAGGATATATGCATCTCTATGTTCATAGCAGCACAATTCACCATAGCTAAGATCTGGAAACATCCTAAGTGCCCATCAGTAGATGAATGGATTAGAACACTGTGGTACATCTACACGATGGAATACTATGTTACTGTAAAAAGGAGGGAACTCTTACCATTTGCAATGGCATGGATGGAACTGGAGACCATTATGCTAAGTGAAGTAAGCCAGTCAATGAAGGAAAAATACCACATGATCTCACTCATTGATGGATAATAGAGACCATTATAAACTTTTGAACAATAATAAATACAGAGGCAGAGCTGCCTCAGACAGATTGTCAAACTGCAGCAGGAAGGCAGGGTAGGATTGGGGGGCAGGAGGGAGGAGGGTAAGAGATCAACCAAAGGACTTGTATGCATGCATATAAGCATCACCAATGGATATAAGACACTGGGGGATAGGGGAGGCTAGGGTACTGTCAAGGGCAGGGGGGAAAAAGGACACATATGTAATACCCTGTGTAATACTTTAAGCAATAAAAAAATAAAAGAAAAGAAAAAGAAAAAGAAAGATAAGGTGGCAAAAGTGTTCAAATATACTTGGGTGGTTGTGTATATACAGTAGTATGTTATATTCCATTATCACATTGTATAATTGAAATTTATATAATGTCATTAACCGCTTGATGATGCTATATTAGTAATGTGTAGTAGCAGGTGAGCTATAGGGTGTTACTATCAGGCAGGTAATGAGGAATATGTTTTAAGAAAAGTAAGGAAAATTAAGCATGAAGAATTAAAAACCCAACAATTCATAATTCCAGTGTCCACTCAAGAAAAATTTTCAGTACTGGAACACAGCATCAGTAAATAAAGGATTGAGAACTGCTGTAGGAATCCAATAGGCTTCCTTTTTACAGATTCTGATGTCATTTTTAATTATTTAAATATTCTGAAAACTTTCTGAGTGGTCCACAACAGTAGACAATAAGAGAGTCCTAGATTTTTATTTAAGATTAAAGATTCAGATTGAAGAGATTTGGGACAGGACATAAACAGATTTATTTTTTCAATGGTTCCTACAAGAATTGTGAAAAATTAAAAATGTTCATGTAAATTGATTACTAATATTGATGGAGAGTAGAATAATTCAGGATTTGTCAAGGACTGGAAATACATTTTAGAGGAAATCACAAGGTTATCATCTGCAGGAATCTCTCTTGTGGCAATTGACATCTGAAGCAGATGCAAATGTGAGGACAGTGAATGCAAGAGAGAAAATGTGAATCCTGAGAAGATATGCTGTTCTTTGGAAGAACTAATGAGGACAGTGTTTAAAAAATAAAAACGTAGTAAATAGTGTATATGTGTTGGAAATAATTATTGGAGACAATGTTCAAAGATTCATAAAATGGAATGAGAAGGAACATTCATTTTGGTGACACAAAGAGATTCAGCATTTACTGGTAAATATACAGGATAGGTCACTATAAAAGACACCAGAAGTATATTGGAATGTTTAGCTGTCAAATGCTTCCAATTATAGCACAATAAATACTACATGGAAATGGCCCCTGTCTTCAGTTTTAAGTAAAGAAGTGGCTGTTCCAAAGACTATGGAGGTTTATAATTTAGAGTGGATTGGTTGTATGAATCCTATTGCCCACTCTTGGAGTGTCCATGGACATGTCTTTCACAAATTCATTGAGAATTATATTGGTTTTAGGAAGTGGGATATGTGAAGTGCTGCATGCTGACTCATCTAGGGAACCACATCTTAGGAAAGGGAGCCTCACATTGGGAACTATCTAAATAGAATAGGAGACATTAGATATTTCCTTGGCATGGGTAAATGGGATTTGTCTAGTCACTAAAGTCATGCTTGTTCTGATCAGCATAATAAAGAGCAAAGTAAAAATAAATGTCTCAGAGAGAAACCAAGATGGCGGTATAGGTAAACACAGGAAATTGTTGCCTCACACAACCATTTCAAAAATACAACTAAAAGACAAAAAGGACACCACCCAGAACCACAGGAAGCATGGCTGAGTGGAAATTCTATAACTAGAAGGAAAGAGAAAAGCACACTGAGACTTAGAAAAGGTGTGGGAGTAAAATGCAGAGGTACAGAGGCACACTCGGAAATGGATGGCAACTGAGGATGCAGTTGTCTTTTTCAATCGGGAGGGAGTCTCAAGCTCCCAACTCCACTGAACTCCAGTTACAGGCGAGTCTCTGGGGATGCAGACTCATACGGGGAGAAACTGGACTGTCTGGCATCGGTCGGAACTTGAGGGAAGCTTTCTCTCAGAGGTGCTTTCAGTGATTTCCGGGAAACTGAGACCTGGGGCCTCTTAGGGCAGGGCTGAGGATCAGCCATAGCTGCTTGCTCCACGCTGTTGATTCCCTGAGACCCCACCCCACCCAAGCTGTGCACAGAGGCTTTTGCATATGAATGGCCTGACCCTTTGCAATCTAAAATTACCCCACAAGCTGCAGCTGGGGCAGAGCAACCCAGAACTTCCAAAAGAAGGCCCAAGGCACCAGAGCAGCTTGCATTACTTCACAGCTGGGTCTCCTCTGGGCACCTCCAAATCCCAAACAAAGAAGAGGGATCTGCAGATCTCTCCATAGCTCCTGCTGGGTAGCCTCAGGCAGGGGCTAAATTAGCACCTCCTTAGAGTTCCAAGAGCCAGTGTACCCAGTAATCAGAGTGGAACCATCCAGATTACAACTCCTCAGATCCATAAGGGACACATTCAGGGGGCAGACTCAGTGAGCACCAAAGCCCCATTGAAGCAACTCTTGCCCCAGAAGGGTGTTTCCAGCATGAAAGTTCTCCAACTGTAGACACAGATGATTCTCATAGCCAATTGGCCTGGATGTCAATTCCTCCCAGTGATATCTACAACACTCAAGGCTTAACTACAACGAGACTGTGCAAAAAGCCCACAAAGGGGTGCACCGAGAATGTCCACCTCAGGTAATTGGGGACTGAGCCACTGGGCCCTATAGGACAACTAGCACAGAAAACCACTCTATCAACACAGGGAAGCAGCCAAAATGTGGAGACAAATAACCAGGTCACAAATGACAGACATGGAGGAAAGCAAACTACTGGATATAGAGTTCAAAAGCACACTTATAAGGTTTTTTAAGAATTTTCTAGAAACGCCAGTAAATTTAGTGAAACCCTCAAGAAATCTAGTGAGACCCTCGAGGTTATGAAAAAGGACCAACCAGAAATTAAGCATAAATGGACTGAAATAAAGAATATTATACAGATTTCCAACAGCAGACTAGAGGATCAAAGAATAAGTCAAAGATTTGAAATACGAAGAAGCAAAAAACACCCAACCAGAAAAACAAAAAGAAAAAAGAATCCAAAAATATGAAGATAGTGTAAGGAGCCTCTGGGACAACTTCAAGCATATCAACATCTGAATTATAGGGTTGACAGAAGAAGAGAGAGCAAGATATTGAAAACCTATTTGAAGAAATACTGACAGAAAACTTTCCCTACATGGTAAAAGAAATACACTTACAAGTCCAGGAAGCGCAGAGAACCCCCCAAAAAAGGAATCCAAAGAAGACCACACGGAGACACATCATAATTAAAATGCCAAGAGCAAAAGACAAAGAGAGAATCTTAAAAGCAGCAAGAGAAAAACAGTCAGTTACCTACAAGGGAGTACCCATATGTTTGTCAGCTGATTTCTCAACAGAAACTATGCAGGCCAGAAGGGAGTGGCAAGAAATATTCAAAGTGATGAATAGCAAGTACCTACAACCAAGATTACTTTACCCAGCAAAGCTATCATTCAGAATTGAAGGTCAGATAAAGAGCTTCACAGATAAAAAAAAAAAAGCTAAAGGAGTTCATTACCACCAAACCAGTATTATATGAAATGCTGAAAGGTATCCTTTAAGAAGAGGAAGAAGAAGAAAAAGGTAAAGAAACAACTTATAAACAACAAATACACATCTATCAACAAGTGAATCTAAAAAATAAAGTGAATAAATAATCTAATGAACGGAATAAACTGGTGAATATAATAGAATCAGGGGCATAGAAAGGGAGTAGACTGACTATTCTTAGGGGTAAATAGGGTATGGGGGTGCAGGAAGAGACTGGACAAAAATTGTATACCTATTGATAAGTACAGTGGGGAAGGGGAAGGGCAGAGGGTGGGGTGGGAACTGAGTGGAGGGAAGCTAGGGGGGAAAAAAGAGGAACAACTGTAATAATCTGAACAATACAGATTTAATTAAAAAAATAAAAATAAATGAAATATAAAAACCTGAAAAAATAAATAAATAAATGTCTCTCACTGAATTACTTTGCAGGCTCATCAATTAAGCTATTTCTACATGTAAAGAGAATAACCAACATATTTTTCTTCAAACTATTGAAGTAGAAATGGCCCAAATCTGTTCCAGGGGCCAGCATCCTAGATCCTGAGTATATCATCTAATAAAAGACAAAACATGCAAATTGACTGTACCTTTGCTATGCCTTAAGCCATGCCCACTAGACAATCAGAGTGACTATATGCAAATTAACACAACTAAATTGGTGGCCAGCATCAACGGAGCTGGAGTGAGCAGGAGGCTTGGTTGCTCCAGTGATAGAGGAAGCCAAGCTTCCCGCCTGCCATGGCCAGCTCTGAGCTCCACTAAACATGACAAAGTTTCAATTATAGAATGTAAATTAATCTCAGAATAAAAAAAGAAAGATAAAAAGGAAAGGCTGGGAGCTTCTGTTGCCGGAGGGCTTGGAGAGCCTGAAAACAGCTCTCAGCCCCTCACCCAGACTGGCCAGGCAACCCAGTGGTGACCCCCCATCCTAAAGGGGGTGTGGCCAGCCTGAAAACTGCAATAAGCCCCTCACCCAGGCTGGCCAAACCTCCATGGGGTGAGGGTTCCCACTGGGGGGGGAAGGGTCTTGACCAACTTGCAAACAACCATCAGGCCCTCACCCAGGCTGGCCAGGCACCCCAGCGTGACCCCCACCCTGATGCAGACACCCTTCAGGGCAAACCAGCTGGCCCCCACCCATGCACCAGGCCTCTATTCTATATAATAAAAGGGTAATATGCAAACTGACCCTAGAAGCAGAATGACTGGGAATGACTGGTCACTATGACACACACTGACCACCAGGGGGCAGATGCTCAATGCAGGAGCTGCCCCCTGGTGGTCATTGTGCTCCCACAGGGGAGCTCTGTTCAGCCACAAGCCAGGCTGCCAGTACAATGGTGATGGTGGGAGCCTCTCCCATCTCCTCAGCAGCACTAAGGATGTCAGACTGCAGCTTAGGCCTGCTCCCTGCTGGCAAGTGGACATCCCCTGAGGGCTTCAAGAGGCATGTCTGATTTTCAGCTTAGGCCCAATCCCCGGGGAGCAGGCCTAAGCCAGCAGGTTGTCATCCCCCAAGGGGTCCCAGACTGCAAGATGGCACAGGCCAGTCTGAGGGACCCCTCCTCCCCCTGAGTGCACACATTTTTTGTGCACCATGCCTCTAGTATATTATAAAGTCCCAGGGATGCCATATCACATAATACAGAACAATTTTAAAAAATTCAGACCTCTATGTCCACAATAGAGCAAAATATACTTCTTTACATATAGTCTATGACTGCTGAAAAACTATGAAGAAAGACTTGGAGCATCTGCAGAATTACAGAAAAAGCTAGCAGTCCTCTGACCTAGGGATTTGGATTCCCTTTATAACATTTGCATAGGTGTTTAAGAACTTTCAAAATATTTTCCCTAAAATAATCTCTTCCATGCTAATTAGCTATTCTCTATTTAAATTCTTTGTTGTTGAAAGTATTACATATGTACGCTTTTCTGCCCATTGATCTCTCCCAGCCTGCCACCCAACACAGGCATTTTCTTTGTTCATTGCTTATGCTTATATGCATTGAAATTCTTTGGTTTATCTCTTAACCTGTTCCCCCACCCACCCTTCTCTGCCTTCGTCTGAGGTTGAAATGTCTCTGGATCTTCGATGATACTCTCTGGATCTTTTGTTGTTGTTGTTCATCATTTATGTCATTCATTATATTCCACAAATTTAGGACATCATGTAATAGTTATCTTTTTTTTTTTTTTTGACTGGCTTACTTTGCTTAGCATAATGCTCTCCAGCCCCATCCCTACTTTTGCAAATGTAAAGAATTCTTTTTTTAAAAATATATTATATTGATTTTTTACAGAGAGGAAGGGAGAGAGATAGTTAGAAACATCGATGAGAGAGAAACATCGATCAGCTGCCTCCTGCACATCCCCCACTGGGGATATGCCCGCAACCCAGGCACATGCTCCTGACCGGTATCGAACCCGGGACCCTTCAGTCCGCAGGCCGATGCTCTATCCACTGAGCCAAACCGGTTTCAGCAGAATTCTTTATTTTATACAGCAGTTGAGTATGCTATTGTGTAGCTGTACCACAGTTTTTTAATCTACTCATTTGATGATGGGAACTTAGGCTGTTCCCAAATCTTAGCTGTTGCAGATTGTGCTGTTGTGAACATATGTGCATATATTATTTATGGTTGGTGTTTTTGATTTCTTGGGTTATGTTTCTAGAAGTGGGATTACTGGGTCAAATGGGAGTTCTATTTTTAAGTTTTGTGTGTGTGTGTGTGTGTGTGTGTGTTTGTGTGTGTGTGTGGAAACTCCCTTCTATTTTCTAGAGTGATTGCACCAGTCGGAATTCCCACCAGCTCAAACAAAGCTGCAGAAAACCAGCATGCACATACTTCTGCAATAGCAGTAGGTTGTGCACCTACACTCATTTCTCTGCAAGTACACCATGCTATGCAGAAGATGGGGGTAGTTCCACTTATGTGGTCTGAGGGGGACATTGTCTGTCATTACATATTGTATCACAGTCTCATTGACAGTCCTATGTAGAATGCCTACCTAGTTATCAGTGACCATCCATACCATTTTTTTTTCCAGGTGGCTTCAGGAACATCTTCTGTGACCATATGTAAAATGGCTACCTATGGTCTACCCTAATTTTGTTCATTTGCTTCTTCCTTGGTTTTCTCTTCACTGTGATTCATGAGCATGCTCAGACCAAACAAACTTCATGGAATACTGCAGAAGATGGTCTTGTGGATATTCGTCATGGGTACTGAATTCTGCCTCAGGTTCTCTGACACTTTCACATCATCTACTATTTCACAGAAAGTTTCTCAGTCATTTTCATACTGGGATGACTCATGATTTGCTCTACTGATAATTGCAAAATTTTCCCTGACCCAATTACATCTTCTACTATTCCCCGAAATCACAGCTTATCTACCTCTAGATCACCTTTGTCCTAACCTTTTCCACTTCCTTGTTGCACAGTGAGGCTGGTTTGTGTTTTCCAATCAGTGGCAGACAACACCAGGGGATTTTTTGGGCTTTGTGCCTTGTAGATAGATGAGCATGAAATAAATGATGGGGCCTAGCTACATAGGTATACTGATTACCCAGAGACCAATGGAAAGTTAAAAGTTTCAGTCTGTGTATGAACTCCATCTGGGCATCACAAGTGGATTCCATTCCATCTAAACTTCAAAAGAATTCAATCTAGGTGGGGTAAGCATTCAGACGAGGGTCATGTCACTCTCTCCCCTCAAAATATTCTGAGATATATTTTAAAAAGGTTATTTTGTTTCAAAGACAAAGTGTTAATCCATTGGCCAACTGGATACCCAGCAACCTGAGCTATCCATTACGACTGGTTGTGATGTTATGCACAGAGTCATAACAGGCCATATATAGCATAAAGACAGTTTCTATTTACAGTGGTAAGTGCATGATCAAACATGGGAGAATGTTTGAGAACAAAAAGATATATAGGTAGTGGCCAAATAGCCCCTGGGCCTCAATGCTATTTCAGAATTAATCTTTCAGCCTAGGAACTCATGATGGCTCTTGCTAGTATCAGAGAACAGACACACCTATGAAGGTTGTACTGGGATATATGTGGTGTGATAAATGCAATTGGAGAATCACTGAACCAAATAAAGCTACAAGAGATGAACATGCACACTTTTTCTGGAAAAGCTTTGGGTTATGTCATCACACCCTTGCCAATGTGAGCACATCATGCTTTGTAGAAGATGGAGGAATTCCTCTATATGATCTGAGAGGGACACTAGAGATTCAGATTGTATCATTGGTTCCCTGATTGTCTTATCTAGAATGTTTAAAATTTACAAACCCATCAAATTTACAAACCTGCAAAATTTACAGCCCATCAGTGCCATTCTTTCCATTTTGCTTCAGAACAACTTCTTCTTCCAAAATGGTTATATATTGATTAGCTGGTTTATTGTTTGTTTGTTTGCTCTGTCTATTTCTGTGATTCATGACCATACTCATATCAGACATACTTTATGGGTACCTGCAGGAGTAGGTGGATGAGGAACAGTCATCATGACTGCCTGTATCTGCCATTACTTCTGACACATTCACACTATCTACTTACTCTTTCACAGAAAGTCTCTCAGACATTTTCCTATTGGCATTATTCATGGTTTACTTCACTGATTATGGAAAACTTTGCCCCTTAGATCAATTACTCCTTCTATTACTCTGCAAAATCACAACTCATCTACTTCTAGATCATTTTTGTTCTGCCTATATCACCTTCATTGTGGCACAGAGGGACAGGCATTCATTCTGAGACCCCCATGGCTTCTAAAATTTATCATGAGTCTCTACACAGAGAAAAAAATTCCATAGACTGGTTCATTTGAATGCAAAACAAAAATGCACCAAATTATGTATATTTTTTTAAATATATATTTTATTGATTTTTTTATAGAGAGGAAGGGAGAGGGATAGAGTTAGAAACATTGATGAGAGAGAAACATCGATAAGCTCCTGCACAATTCCCCCTGGGAATGTGCCCGCAACCAAGGTACATGCCCCCAACCAGAACTGAACCCGGGATCCCTCAGTCCTCAGGCCGATGCTCTATCCACTGAGCCAAACCAGTCAGGGCAAATTATGTATAAATTTTTATGCATGTCCTATAGTGTTCTTATAATCAGGAATGGCA
Source organism: Myotis daubentonii (assembly GCF_963259705.1). Taxonomy (NCBI): domain Eukaryota; kingdom Metazoa; phylum Chordata; class Mammalia; order Chiroptera; family Vespertilionidae; genus Myotis; species Myotis daubentonii. The sequence goes on along the minus strand of NC_081862.1, from coordinate 11,182,990 downwards.
AGAGAATGGCTAATAGTTATTGAAAACATTTGTTTTAGTGAAATAGACCTCTTCTAACACTTAAACATCTCTACCAAGTTTTTAAAGAAAATTCAAGAATGTAGATGGGATGTCTGCAAGCTTATCCTTTAACAGCAAGAGAAAGAATGCCTTATTGTTTCCATTTAAACTATAAGGCTCTCCAGATTGTTTGACAGTAGTCATAGGTGATATGTAAATCAATAAATGCATTCAAATAAAACTTTATTTGTAGACACTTGAATGTGAATTTCATATAATTGATATATATAAGGCTGAAAGGCATTTTTTTTTTCCTTTAGAGAAGTAGGACAGTGTTCTGAATTGCTTGGGATTTTGATCTAGTTGGGTCTTTATAAGAAACTAGTGGCCAAGTGCACAAAATTCGTGCATGGGGAGGGAGTGTTCCTCAGCCTGGCCTGCACCCTCTCCAATCTGGACCCCTCTTGCAATCTGGGACTGCTGGCTCCTAACCGCTCACCTGCCTGCCTGATTGCCCCTAACAACTCTGCCTGCTGGCCTGCTCACCCCCAACTGGCCCCCCTGCTGGGCTGCTCATCTCTAATTCCCCTCCCACCACTGGCCTGATCATCCACAATGCCCCCCCCACCAACCTGATCACCTACAACTGCCCTCCCCTCTTGGCCCCTAACTGCCTCTAACTCAGCCCCACACCATGGCTTTGTCCAGAAGTTCTCCTGGAAGGTCTTCCAGTCTAATTAGCATATTACCCTTTTATTAGTATAGATAGAGATTTGGTGCATGGGTGGGGCCAGCTGGTTTGCCTTAAAGGGTGTCCTGGATCAGGGTGGAGATTCCCCTGGTGGGCAGAGTAGCCTGGGCAAGTGGCCTGTTGTAGTTTGCAGGCTGGCAATGGCCCCATTGGGGTGGGGGTCCCCACTGGAGATGGTGCTGGCCTGGGCGAGGGGCTGGGGCAGTTTGCAGGCTGGCCACACCCCCTTCAGGGTTGGGGGTCCCACTGGGGCGCATAGTCAGCCTGGGTGAGGGGCTGATAGCTGTTTGAAGGTTGGCCATGTCCCCCAGAGGGGACCCTCACCCAATGGGAGTGTGGCCAGCCTGGGTAAGGGACTGAGGGCCGTTTTCAGGCTGGCCACCCCCACTTTAGGATGGGGGTCCTCACTAGGGGCCAGGCCATCCAGGGTGAGGTGCTGAGGGCTGTTTTCAGGCTGGCCATCTCCCCCAGTGGGGACCCTCACCCATGGTGGCATGGCCAGCCTGGGTGGAGGCTGAGGGCTGTTTGTAGGCTCCTCTCTCAGCAGTTGGCCCTGGTGATCCAAGCCTCCCATGCCCACAGGCCTCTCCTTCAGCCCCCAGCCAGGGCTGGAGGAAAGCTTGGGTTGTCCCTGGCAACGCAAGCCTCCCCGCACTCTGGCCTGCTCCATGGCTGCTGCCCACAGGACCCTCCTTTGGCACTGGCCCAGGTGGGTGAGAAACTTGGCTTCCATTGTCACCTGGGCGACCCAAGCCTCCTGCCTAATCTATGGCTGCTGCCATCTTTGTCCCACTAATTTGCATACTCACTCCTGATTGGCTGGTGGGTGTGGTTTGTGGACATTGAGAAGGGATGGTTAATTTGCATGTTTCTCTTTTATTAGTGTAGATTACATTTTGATTGGTTGTTTGGTTGTTCTGCCATTTGGTCTATTTGCATATTACCCTTTTATTATATAGGATATAATCTTTAAGCCAAGTCATATCTTTACTTCCACTCTCAAGAAGTCCTGTGGAGATGTCCATGAATTGATAGGTCTACACTGAGGGAGTAATCCAGAAAATAGCAGTGGGATGCAAGGGCAATTTGGCCACTACTTATAAATATGCCTTATCCTGCAGGGTTCCCCAATGTTTGATCCTGTACTTGCCCCTTTAAACTGACTTTGTCATCTTCCCATACATGGCCTATTATGACTTTGTGTGTGACATCACAGCCAGTTCACAATGGATACCTCAGGTGCCTATGGTTAACCATTTTGTCTTTGAAACCATTAAAATCCTTTTGACTAAATCAGCAGTGGTGACATGACTGTAATCTGAATGTTTGCCCCACCAAGTCTGAACCACCTGGATTTTTAGAAGGGATGGAAGCCACTTCTGATGCCCATATGGACCTCAGCCAGAGACTGAAACCTTAAACTTGCCACAGGTCTCCGGGTAATCAAGATACATAGGTAGCTAGGCCCCAAAGTTTACTTCATGCCCACCTGTCTACAAGGCAGCAAACAATGATGATCAAAGTTGAGAAGGTCTGGGTAAAGTTCATGCAATTTTCACTAACACAGAAACAAGGAACATTGTCAGGGGTCTTGTTTTCCTCTGCACTTTCTCAGGAAGGAAACTAAGTGACAGAGGAGGACTCCTAGCCCAGTGCTCTCACTATAATCATGTGATTACCTCATCTGGGTTCTTTGTGTTCTCTCTTCCTCTCCCAACATGGCAGCCACAGGAAAAAAGAAGAGTAATAAGGGCAAGACTATCTCCCTAACAGACTTTCTGGCTGAGGATGGAGGGGCTGGTGGGGGAAGCACCTATGTACCCAAACCAGTCAGCTGGGCCGATGAAACAGATAACTTGGAAGGAGATGTTTCAACTACTTGACACAGTAATGATGATGATGTGTATAGGGCACCTCCAATTGACTGTTCCATCCTTCCCACTGCTCCACAGATTGCTTGGGAGCCCAATATTGACAGGAGCTGTCTTCCCAAATTCCCACCCTACACTGCTTTTCTAGGGAATCTGCCCTATGATGTGACCTAAGACTCCATTAAGGAATTATTTATAGGAATCAAATAACAGTGCAGTGCATTTACCATGTGAAAGCAGCAATCCAGAGGTTGAAAGGTTTTGATTATGCTGAGTTAAAACCTGGGTTCCTTGTTCAATGCCCTGAGCCTCAATGAAGAGTCTCTAGGTAACAGGAGAATTTGAGTGGACGTTGCTGATCAAGCCCAGGATAAAGACAGGGATGATCATTCTTTTGGTTGAGATAGAAATCTGGATTCTGACAAAACAGATACAGACTGGAAGGCCCGTCCTGCCACAGACAGCTTTGATGACTACCCACCTAGAAGAGGTGATGATAGTTCTGGAGACAAGTATTGAGACTGAGATTGTTATGATTCAGACTGATACTCTGGTGGGTATCAGGACAGTTATCATGATGGCCCGTGCCAGGACATGGGTCGATTTGGTGGCCGGGACCACTATGATGACAGAGGCAGCAGAGACTATGATAGAAGATATGATTCCAGGGTAGGCAGTGGCAGGAGAGCATTTGGTAGTGGGTACTGAAGGGATGGTGACTACAGAGGAGGCAGGGATCACTATGAGGACACATATGAGATACGTGATGATCGGTGATGTAGCTCCAGAGATGATTACTCTTGGGATGATTATAGGCGTGATGATAGATGTCCCCCCCAAAGACCCAAACTGAATCTAAAGCCTTGGAGCACTCCTAAGGACAATGATTCCTCAGCTATCACCCCCCAGTCCAGTTGAGCAGCCTCCATCTTTGGAGGGGCAAAACCTGTTGACAGCTGCTAGAGAACAAGAAGTAGAGAAGCGGCTACAGAAGGAACAGGAGAAACTGCAACATCAGCTGGATCAGCCAAAACTAGAACGGTGGCCTTGAGAGAGACACCCAAGCTGGCAAAGTGAAGAAACTCAGGAACGGGAACTGTCAAGGACAGGAAGTGAGTTGTCACAGACTGGGACCTCAGCCACATCTGGCAGAAGTAAGTCAGACCAGGATGCACGGAGATAGAGTGAGAAGTTTTTAGAAAATGAAACACGCAATAAGGAGGAAGACTCACTCTTCAACTTTTAAGCCTCCCAAACCTGAACATACTCTAAAGGTAATTTCCAGCTCCTCCACCAAAGGAGAATGCTTGGGTGAAGCGAAGTTCTAACTTTCATGCTCAATCTCAGAGCTCAGACACAGAGAAGCAATCCCCTACAAGTGGTTCCAGCTCAACCATCTGAGGAAGGACCAGCAAGGAAAGATGAAAATAAAGTGGATGGGGTGTGTCCCAAAAGGCCAAAGTGGGAACTCCAGCTGTAATCCAGGAGATGGAAGGAACAAAGACCAGTAAAAGGAGTCATAGAGAAAAGATGGCAAAAAGGATCAAGACTCCTGATCTGCACCTGAGCCAAAGAAACCTGAAGAAAGTCCAGCCTCCAAGTTCAGTTCTGCAAGCAAGTATGCTGCTCTCTCTGTGGATGGTAAAGATGAAAACAAGGGAGAAGATTACACCAACTAGACTTCTACATCCTGTTTTTTTCCAAATCTCTCTCTACCCTGGAACATTTGAGAGAAAACCAACTCTCACCAGACAAGACAATAAAACTCACATCACCTGGGTAAAAAATAAAGTGACAGAGGAGGACACTTATATGCTAGTTTTTGAGGTGGAGGTGATTTTGACTGTTGTTTGCTGATCAAAACTCACTGCTTTATTTTTATTTATTTATTTTTATTTTTTATTTTTTTATTGCTTAAAGTATTACAAAGAGTATTACATATGCTTCCTTCCCCCCCCCCTTGACATTCCCCAGCTTCCCCTACCCCCCAGTGTCTTATGTCCATTGGTTATGCTTAATGCATGCATACAAGTCCTTTGGTTGATCTCTTAACCACGCCCATTCCCAACCCCCAACCCTCCCAGGCCTTCCAACTGTAGTTTGACAGTCTGTTTGATGCTGCTCTGCCTCTGTATTTTTGTTCATTAGTTTATAATGGTATTTATTATCCATAAATGAGTGAGATCATGTGGTATTTTTCTTTCATTGACTGGCTTATTTCACTTAGCATGATACTCTCCAGTTCCAACCATGCTGTTGCAAATGGTAAGAGTTCCTTCTTTTTTACAGCAGAATATTATTCCATCCTGTAGATGTACCACAGTTTACTAATCCATTCATCTACAGATGGGCACTTAGGCTGTTTCCAGATATTAGCTATGGTGAATTGTGCTGCTATGAACATAGGGCTGCATATGTCCTTTCTGATTGGTGTTTCTGGTTTCCTGGGATATATTCTTAGAAGTGGGATCACTGGGTCAAATGGGAGTTCCTTTTTTAGTTTTTTGAGGAAACTCCATAGTGTCTTCCATAGTGGCTGCACCAGTCTGCATTCCCACCAGCAGTGCACGAGTGTTCCCTCTTCTCCACATCCTTTCCAGCACTTGTTGTTTGTTGATTTGTTGATGATAGCCAGTCTGACAGGTGTGAGATGATACCTCATTGTTGTTTTGATTTGCATCTCTCAGATGATTAGTGACTTTGAGCATGTTTTCATATGTCTCTTTGCTTTCTGAATGTCCTCTTTTGAAATGTGTCTATTTAGGTCCTTTGCCAATTTTTTATTGGATTGTTTATCTTCCTTTTGTTAAGTTGTATGAGTTCCCTATAAATTTTGGAGATCAGGCCCTTATCAGATATGACATTGGCAAATATGTTCTCCCATTCAGTGGGCTTTCTTGTTGTTTTGTTGATGGTTTCTTTTGCTGTGCAGAAGCTTTTCATTTTGATGTAGTCTCATTTGTTCCTCTTTAGTTTCCAATGCCCTAGGAGCAGTATCAGTGAAGAAATTGCTTTGGCATATGTCTGAGATTTTGTTGCCTTTGGATTCTTCTAGTATTTGTATAGTTTCCGGTTGTATATTTAAGTCCTTTATCCATTTTGAGTTTATTTTTGTGTATGGTGTAAGTTGGTGGTCTAATTTCATTTTTTTGCATGTTTCTGTCCAATTTTCCGTACACCATTTATTGAAGAGACTGTCTTGACTCCATTGTATGTTCTTGTCTCCTTTGTCAAATATTAATTGAGCATATTGATTTGGGTCAATATCTGGGTTCTCTATTCTATTCCATTGATCTATATGTCTGTTCTTGTGCCAATACCAGGCAGTTTTAAGAACAGTGGCTTTGTAATACAGCTTGGTGCCAGAGTCCATTTATTGTCTTCACTAGCTGAGTATAGTCAGAGACCCCCAAAAGTTAATAACCTTTGAAGCCCTAACAAAGGTCAGGGCTGTGAACCACCCAGTTAATCTAGAAATCACCCAGTTAATTTAGGTAATAGTAGCTGAAGCATCATCCCCATCTTAGTTCACTTAATTCCTTAGATACTTATGTAAATCCTTGTTGATTATTGTTGATTAGATATTCTGCCTATTTCTGGAAATTGTCTGCTGATGAGCTAATATGCATGTCTTGAAATCTCCTTACCTAAGGGCTACTAGAAGCTCAATAAAAGATTGGAGCTGCCTGAGCATCAGTGGAAGTCCTTCTGGACTTGCCTACCTGGTCCCAGAATATTTCAAAATTATCTCGTGTCAGTTTTCTCTTATTTTTGTGTGGCTCCTCTTTTCAGATCCCAATCCCTGATCCACGCAGGATGTGGAAGGAAACACACATGACAGCTTGATATCAGGTATTGAGATCCCACCTACTTTGTTCTTCTTTATCAGGATCACTGCAGCTATTCAAGGTCTTTTTTTATTCCAGATGAATTTTTGGAGAGTTCGTTCTAGATCTGTGAAATATACCGTTGGTATTTTAATGGGAAGTGTGTTGAATTTATAGATAGCTTTGGGTAGTAAGGACATTTTAATGATGTTGATTCTACCATTCCATGAACATTGTATGTTCTTCCATCTGTTTATGTATTCCTCTATCTCTTTTTTTTAACGTCCTGTAGTTTTCTGAGTAGAGGTCTTTTACCTCTTTAGTTAAGTTTATTCCTAGGTATATTTTTTTTTTTTTGGTGTGATGGTAAATGGGATTGCTTTTTTAGTCTCTCTTTCTGTAAGTTCACTATGGAAATGCCATAGATTTCTTGGTTTTATTATTGTATCCTGCTATATTGCCGAATTCATTTATCAAGTCTAATAGTTTTTTGATGGAGTCTTTAGGGTTTTTTATGTACAATATCGTGTCATCTGCGACTAAGGGCAGTTTTACTTCTTCTTTTCCAGTTTGCATGCCTTTTATTTCTTCTTCTTGTCTGATTGCAATGGCTAATACTTCCAGCACTGTCAAATTAGAGTGGTGAGAGTGGGCATCCCTGTTTTGTTCCTGTTCTTAGGGAAAATGGTTTTAGTTTTTGTCCATTGAGTATGATGTTGGCTGTGGGTTTGTTATATATGGCTTTTATTATATTGAGGTATGATCATTCTATTCCCACCTTGCTGAGAGTTTTTATCAGAAATGCATAGTGGATTTTGTCAAATGCTTTTACTGCATTTAATATGACTTTTACTCAATTGATATGACTATGTGTTTTTTTTCTTTCAGTTTGTTTGTGTGATGTATCACGTGTATTGAATTGAGGATATTGTACCATTCTTACATCCCTGGGATAAATCCTACTTGGTCATGGTGTATGATCTTTCTGATGTAATGCTGGATCTGATTTGCTAAGATTTTGTTGAGGATTTTGGCATCTATGTTCATGAGCAATATTGGCCTGTAATTTTCTTTCATTGTGTTGTCTTTTTCTGGTTTTGGTATTATGGTGATGCTGGCTTCATAGAATGAGCTTGGAAGTATTTCTTCCTCTTGAATTTTTTGAAATAGTCTGAGGAGGATAGGTTTCATTTCCTCCTTGAATGTTTGGTAAAACTACCTTGTGAAGCCGTCTGTATCTGGGATTTTGTTTCCTGGAAGCTTTTTGATGACTGCTTCAATTTCTTCCCTAGTTATTGGCCTATTGAGATTTTTAGATTCTTCCTGATTTAATTTTGGAAGATTATATTTTTCTAAGAATATGTCCATCTCCTCCAGGTTCTCTAGTATGTTGGAGTAGAGTTGTTCATAGTATTTTTTAACAATCCTTTGTATTTCTGTGGGTTCTGTTGTTATTTCACCTCTATCATTTCTGATTTTGTTTATTTGGGTCCTCTCTCTTTGCTTCTTGGTGAGCCTGGCTAGAGATTCATCAACCTTGGTTATCCTTTCAAAGAACCGGCTCTTGGTATTGTTGGTCAATTGTATTTTTTTTTATCTCTATGTTGTTTATCTCTGCTCTGATCTTTATTATTTCCTTCCTTCTGCTTATGCTGCACTTTTCTTGTTGCTCTCTTTCTAACTCTGAGTTGTAGGGTTAGATAATTTACTACCATTTTTTTGGGGGGGGGGCTGGTAGAGCTGTGAACTTCACTCTCAAGACTGCTTTCACTGTATCCCATAGATTTTGGATTGTTCTGTTTTACTTGTCATTTGTTGCCATGATTCTTTTTTCATTTCTCCTTTGATCTCTTTGGCAACCCAAACATTGTTTAATAGTATGCTATTTAGCCTCAAACTGTTTGATTTCTTTCATTGTCCTTATTGTAGTTGATTGCTAATTTTATGCCATCGTGATCTGAGAAGATGCTTGATATGGTTTCTATGTTTTTGAATTTGAAGAGACTTTACCTGTCTCCCAGTATGTGTTCTCTCTTTGAAAATGACCCATGTGCACTTGAGAAAATGTATAGTTTGTGGCTTTGGGGTGAAATGTTCTAAAGATGTTAATGAAATCCATCTGATCTAGTGAGTCATGTAGGATTGATGTTTCTTTGCTGATTTTTGATTAGAGGATTTGTCCAGGGGTGTTAGTGGTTTAATTAAAGTCCCCTACTATGACTGTATTGCTTTCAATATCTCTATTGATATCCTCCAGAAGTTATTTTTATGTATTTAGGTACTCCTGTATTGGGTGCATATATGTTTACAAGGTTAATATCTTCTTATTGAATTGCTACCTTTTGTATTAGGAAGTGGACTTCCTTATCTCTTGTTATAGCCTTCACTTGGAGGTCTAATTTGTCAGATATACATATGGCTACCCCAGCTTTTTTTTTTTTTCATTCACCTGTAAAACCATTTTTCTTCCATTCACCATCAGTCTGTGTGAGTCCTTTGTTCTGAGGTGGGATTCCTGTAGACAGGGGATATATGGACCATGTTTTCTCACTCAGCTACCCAATATATTTGACTTGGACATTTATTCCTCATTTATTTGTTTGTTTATTTGTTTATTTATTTTTGGCTTGCATTCTCCAAGATTTAATAGTATTAGGATGTGTGAGGAGCAATTATTGCAACAGGCAACAAGAGACTGGGAACAAGTAATTAGCCTGACAATGTTGGCAGCAAGGCAAACCCACTGACATTGTGAGAAAGCAACCACCAGGAAAGGAATCCACAGGATGCAGGGAGCCGGCTCAGCCTCAGCATTGCTCGCCGTGTGCACAGGGTCCTGGAGAGGGGGCTCCCAAGGCCTGTGGTCTGCAGGCAGCTCATTGACAGACAGCGTCCATCTGTGAAAGTCTCTATGACATCCCCTGGAGGCAAAAGTGTGACACAGACTCGCAGGGCCAGGAGGCTGCCACAGAGGTAAGGGCCTAGGACCCCTGGGCTCTGACAGGAACACCAGGGTGGTGCTTCCAGCTCGATGTATGGCTGTCAGGCGGGCCATGGTGTCCATGGACATAAGCACCTGCAGGAAGTGCACCCAGAACCCAGAGCCCAGAGCTGGAGCCGAGACCTGCAGGGTAACTGTGCAGATGAAACACCTAACTTCTCATCAGGCCGTAACCATTCCACTTGAGGGGAAGGACTTTTTCTTGAAATGAGTCCACACTTGTCCCTGAGGGTCATGCTTTTCAGTGCAGCTGCCTCAGTCTTGCTTGCTGAGGACCCTCATGGTGTAGGACACCTGTTGCTGAGCTGCCCACTGCCTTCCAGTCTTCACAGAAACCACACAAAAGTGAGCTCAGCATATCAGGGATCCCCCTCCTCAATTAGTCATAGTCAAGGAGTTGTTTCCAAAATAGGCTTTCAAACTAGTCCTTCAGGTATTTAAAAATTCTTCATATAAAAATCAACTTCTTTAATACAAAAGAACAAACAGTTCCTTAAAAACTCATTTTTAGGGAGAGGGAAAATGGCGGAGGTATAAACGGACGTGTCAGGTGCCTTGTCCTGGAGCAGATAAGTATGAGCAGCTGAAACCGGTAACATGCAGCCCGAATAGGCAGAGGATTTTCGGCTGGGAGACTGTCTGCAGCTAGGAAAGACCAAGAACCCCCAGGAAAAAAAGGACGGTTGGAGACTGCGGCTGAAGCCTCTCGTGTTGCGCCAGCTCAGCAGCGGAGACTGCGCCATCTTGGGTGGTTGTTGCCGGCATCCAGAGACCAGCTACTAACCTGGAAACAAGGGATCTCAAGCAGCGTGACTGCATGAACTCAGACGAGCACTGCTTCTTCTAACAGAAAGGTTGGGCATCCCCTAAAGGTGCAGTTTGCAGTTTGGGTTGGAGGGAGGACCAAGCTCGCTCGCACACGTGCGAGGGGCGGAATCTGCGCCCCACAGAGTCTGCAGCCCTTGGGACCAGCGTGACCCGTGAGTGGGGAAGGGGCCCCACAGGGCTGCTGGCAGAACGGAATGTGAAAAATGAGCCCATAGCTGGACTGGATGTAAAGGAGCAGCCTTGAACTTTGCCAATCTGCTGGCTGCTTGGTGCCAGGGGCGAGTGGGTGCGGAGACTGTGCGCAGACCTGGAAGGTGGAGGCTTGCGAATTCACACAACTATCAGGTTCTTGTTACAGTTCCCCTTAGATCCGTGCATTTGATTATTAAACCCAGTGCATGGGATTCCCCAGTTGGGGTCATTCGCAGAGCCTGTAGGGGAAAGTTCTTTTTGGGGAGCCTGGGAAACAGCGGGCAGTGGCAAGGAACCAGCTCTGGGCAGTGGTCTTCCCCAAACCAGTTCCAAATACCATAGAGTAAAAAAAAAAAAAACCTACTGATAGGACTTATAGCCTCAGAGGTCAATCCAGACACACTGCCACCCAGAGGCAGAGCCACAAACTGTCTCTTCTGTGATCACAAATAAAGGCAGTCTGGTAAACAAATACAACCTGCCTTAAAATCAGGTCTGTGGTTTACTGCACGGAGGGACAGTGTATCGCAGGGAAGTTCAACACTCCCCTGAATGCCTGGCAGGACTAAGGCATGCCAAAAAGAAGAGTGGAAGATCTGAAGCACCTTCACTTCTGGATATTTATATATATATATATATATATATATATATATATATATATATATATATATATATATATATATATATATATGTATATATATATATATATATATATTTTATATATATATTTTTTCTTTATTTTATGTTGGGATTAGTTTTCTACACTCTATTTTCATCGTTCCCTTAGCATCATTTCTCTCTATCTCACATTTACCCTTAAGCCAAAACTCTCTTCCTCACTTTTCCCCTTTTGTTGTCCTGTTTCTCTTACCCTATTCCTGCTTTGGATTTTCCCTATTCCTTCTTATTTTTTCACCATTTCATTAAGAACCTATTTCATTATTTTTTTTTATTTTTTATTTTTTTCATCACTTGATTTTACCTTTTTAATTACTACATTTTTTTAACCAGTATTATTGCTATCCTTTTACCATTTTTTCAAGTGTCATTTTATTTTTTATGTATTTTATTTTTCTTTATTTTATGTTGGGATTAGTTTTCTACACTCTATTTTCATCGTTCCCTTAGCATCATTTCTCTCTATCTCACATTTACCCTTAAGCCAAAACTCTCTTCCTCACTTTTCCCCTTTTGTTGTCCTGTTTCTCTTACCCTATTCCTGCTTTGGATTTTCCCTATTCCTTCTTTCTACCCACTGTCTAAATTTCACCCTACTTATATATCTAATTTCCAATCCCTTGCTCTAAATCCATATACATATACATATCTTTCTTCACTATCTAATTTTTTTTTTCTCTCTCTCGGTCGTTTTGCTAGTGTTTGCTTGATTTTGAGTATATTGGGGGTTTTTTATGCTTGTTTGGGAAATAGTTTTGTTTTTCATTTTCATTTTTCTGTTTTGCTTACTTTTTCTTTATCTGGTTATTTTTGTGCTTCTGTTTTCCCTTGCCTCGCTTGATATTGGTGGTTGTTTGTAGTCTGCATTAGTCTCCAGGGATCTGCTGCTGGAGTTCATTGAGATTGGTTGTGGTTCTCTTGGAGTTTTCTCCCCATACAAATAGCCTCTTCCCCACCTCTATTTCATTCTCTTACGTTTTTGTTGGTTTGTTTGTCTTTGTTTTTGTTTTGTTTTTGTTTGTTTGTTATGTTTTGTTTGTTTTTGTTTAATTTTGTCTTTTTGTTTTTTTTTTCTCTCCCTTTTCCCAATCTCATTTCACACTCCTTTTTGTTTTTTATTTTTCTCTTTAATCCTTTTTCTCTTTTTTCTTCTTTATCTCCTAATTCTCTTTGATCGGGGGGTCACCTTTATTTGGGGTTATTAATATCGTGCATGCATTTAGTTCGGTGCCTTGTATGTTGTGCCTTGTTGTGTTGTATTTTGTGCCTTTGAATCAGCGCAGCAGAGAGAGAACTACATAACCAAACACCTTGAGAAGAGAAATCATGGTGAAACAAAGAACCAACCCAAATTTGAAAGAAAACCAGGCATCATCAGAAAAGGAAGTAAACGAAATGGAGGCAATGGAGGCAAGCAACCTGTCAGAGAAAGAATTCAGAGTAATGGCCATAAGGTGGATGAAAAGAATGGAAGACCAATTCAACAATATGTGTAGGAACCAAGAGGAAATGAAGAAGAACCAAGAGGAAATGAAGAGAAACCAAGAAGAAATAAAAAATGACATCACTGCCATAAACAACTCAATAGAAAGCATCAACAGTAGACTAGAAGAAGCAGAGGACCGCATCAGCGAGCTAGAAGACAAGGTAGAAAAAAATACCCAAATAGAGCAGCTTCTAGAAAAAAAAATTAAAAAGCAGGAGGAGAGCCTAAGAGAACTCTGGGACAATGCGAAACGAAGCAACATCCGAATAATAGGGGTGCCAGAAGGAGAGGAAACTGAGCAAGGACTAGAAAACCTGTTTGAAAAAATAGTAACAGAAAATTTCCCTGATATAGGGAGGAAAAAACTCACACAAATCCAAGATGCTCACAGAGTCCCAAACAAAATGAACCCAAAAAGACCAACACCAAGGCACATAATAATTAAATTGGCAAACACCAATGATAAAGAAAGAATCTTAAAAGCAGCCAGAGAGAGACAGAAAGTTACCTACAAAGGATCCCCCATCAGACTAGCGACCGATTTCTCAACAGAAACAGATTAGGCAAGAAGGGAATGGAATGAAATATACAAAGTCATGCAAAGGAAGGGTCTGAATCCAAGAATACTATACCCAGCATGGCTATCAATCAAAATTGAGGGTCAAATTAGGAGCTTCTCAGACAAAAACGGTCTACGGGAGTTAATTACAACCAAACGAACAATGTAAGAAATGCTAAAGGGTCTGCTGTAAATAGAAAAAAAATAGGAAACAAAGAAGGAATGCAGCGGTAAAGAACAAAAATGGCAACTAACAAGTTTCTATCAATAATAACTTTAAATGTAAATGGATTAAATTCCCCAGTCAAAAGGCATAGGGTAAATAAGTGGATAAGAAAACATGACCCATATATCTGCTGTCTACAGGAAACCCACCTCAGAAAACAAGACGCACACAGACTGATGGTGAAGGGATGGAAAAATGTTTTTCAGGCCAATGGAAGTGAAAAAAAAAAAGCCGGGGTAGCAATACTAATATCTGACAAATTAGATCTCAAAGTGAAGGACATAAAAAGAGATCAAGAAGGCCACTTCATAATACTAAAGGGAGCAGTCCAACAAGAAGAAATAACTCTGGTAAATATATATGCACCCAATATAGGAGCACCCAAATACGTAAGAAATCTTCTGAAGGAGATCAAGGGAGAGATTGACAGCAATACAATCATAGTAGGGGACCTTAACACCCCATTATCTCCACTGGACAAATCCTCTAAACAAACTCAGCAAAGAAACATCAATCCTAAATGACTCACTAGATCAGATGGAATTAATTGAGATCTTCAGAACATTTCACCCCAAAGCCACAGAGTATACATTCTCCTCAGGTGCACATTTGTCATCTTCAAAGATAGACCATACATTGGGTCACAGACAAAATCTCTTCAAATTAAAGAAAATTGAAATCATATCAAGCATCTTCTTAGACCACAAAGGCATAAAACTGGATATCAACTACAACGAAAACAATCCAAAAAAATCAAACACATCCAGACTAAATAGCATTCTATTAAACAATGAATGGGTTACCAGTGAGATCAAAGAAGAAATAAAAAACATCATGGCAACAAATGACAATGAAAACACAGCAATCCAAAACCTATGGGACACAGCAAAAGCAGTCTTGAGAGGGAAGTTCATAGCTCTACAAGCCTACTGCAAGAAACAAGAAACAATGATAATAAATGACCTAACTCTACAAATTGAAGAGTTAGAAAGAGAGCAACAAAAAAGGCCCACTATAAGCAGGAGGAAGGAAATAACAAAGATCAGAGCGGAGATAAACGACATAGAGACCAAAAAAACAATACAAAAGATCAACAAAACCAAGAGCTGGTTCATTGAAAGGATAAACAAGATTGATACACCTCTAGCCAGGCTCACCAAGAAACAAAGAGAGAGGACCCAAATAAACAAAATCAGAAATGAAAGAGGAGAAATAACAACAGACCCCATAGAAATACAAAGGATTGTTAGAAAATACTATGAACAACTCTACTCCAACATACTAGACAACCTGGAGGTAATGGACATATTCCTAGATAAATACAACCTTCCAAAATTTAACCAGGAAGAATCTAAAAATCTCAATAGGCCAATAACTATGGAAGAAATTGAAGCAGTCATCAAAAAGCTTCCAGCAAACAAAAGCCTGGGGCCAGATGGCTTCACAGGGGAGTTTTACCAAACATTCAAGGAAGAAATAAAACCTAGCCTCCTCAGACTATGTCAAAAGATCCAAGAGGAAGGAACACTTCCCAGCTCATTCTATGAAGCCAACATCACCCTAATCCCCAAACCAGATAAAGACAATACAATGAAAGAGAATTATAGGCCAATATCCCTCATGAATATAGATGCCAAAATCCTCAACAAAATCCTAGCAAATCGGATTCAGCAGTACATCAAAAAGATCATACACCATGACCAAGTAGGATCTATCCCAGGGATGCAAGGATGGTACAATATCCCCAAATCAATAAACGTGATACATCACATAAACAAATTGAGAGAAAAAAACCACATAGTCATATCAATTGATGTGGAAAAAGCATTTGACAAAATCCAACACCCCTTCTTGATAAAAACTGTCAGCAAGATAGGAATTGAGGGATCATACCTCAACATAAGAAAAGCCATATATGACAAACCCACATCCAACATCATAATCAATGCACAAAAACTAAAACCATTCCCCCTGAAAACTGGAACAAGACAGGGATGCCCCCTCTCACCACTCCTGTTCAACATAGTACTGGAAGTACTAGCCATTGCGATCAGACACGAAGAAGAAATAAAAGGCATCCAGATTGGAAACAAAGAAGTAAAACTGTCCTTATTTGCAGATGACATGATACTGTACATGCAGAACCCTAAAGACTCCATCAAAAATTATTAGACTTAATAAATGAATTCGGCAATGTAGCAGGATACAAAATTAATGCTAAGAAATCCATGGCATTTTTCTTTACACCAATAGTGAACTTACAGAAAGTGAAACTACAGAAGCAATCCCATTTACCATTGTACCAAAAAAATTAAAATACCTAGGAATAAACTTAACTAAGGAGGTAAAAGACTTATATGCTGAAAACTACAGGACACTGAGAAAAGAGATAGAGGAAGACATAAACAGATGGAAGAATATACCGTGTTCATGGATTGGTAGAACCAACATCATCAAAATGTCCATACTACCCAAAGCAATTTATAGATTTAATGCAATCCCCATTAAATAACCAATGGCATTTTTCACAAATCTAGAACAAACGTTCCAAAAATTCATCTGGAATAAAAAAAGACCCCAAATAGCTAAAGCAATCCTGAGAAAGAACAAAGTAGGTGGGATCTCAATACCAGATGTCAAACTGTATTACAAAGCCACTGTTCTTAAAACAGCTTGGTACTGGCACAAGAACAGACATATAGATCAATGGAATAGAATAGAGACCCCAGAAATCGACCCAAACCACTATGCCCAATTAATATTCGACAAAGGAGGCAAGAGCATACAATGGAGTCAAGACAGTCTTTTCAATAAATGGTGTTGGGAAAATTGGACAGATACATGCAAAAGGATGAAACTAGATCACCAACTCACACCATACAGAAAAATAAACTCAAAATGGATAAAAGACTTAAATGTAAGACAGGACACCATAAAAATACTAGAGGAATCCACAGGCAGCGAAATCGCAAACATATGCCGAAGAAATTTCTTCTCTGATAATGCTCCTAGGGCAATGGAAACTAAAGAGAAAATAAACAAATGGGACTACATCAAAATAAAAAGCTTTTGCACAGCAAAGGAAACCATCAACAAAACAACAAGAAGACCCACTACATGGGAGAACATATTTGCCAATGATACCACCGATAAGGGTTTAATTTCCAACATTTACAGGGATCTCATGAAACTTAACAAAAGGAAGATAAACAATCCAATAAAAAAATGGGCAATGGACCTAGATAGACACTTTTCAAAAGAGGACATACAGAAGGCCGAAAGACATATGAAAACCTGCTCAAAGTCACTAATTATACGAGAGATGCAAATCAAAACGACAATGCGTTATCATCTCACACCTGTCAGAATGGCTATCATCAACAAATCAACAAACAACAAGTGTTGGAGAGGATGTGGAGAAAAAGGAACCCTTCTGCACTGCTGGTGGGAATGCAGACTGGTGCAGCCACTGTGGAGAACAGTATGGAGCTACCTCAGAAGACTAAAAATGGAACTCCCATTTGACCCAGTGATCCCACTACTAGGAATATATCCCAAGAAACCAGAAATGCCAATCAGAAAGGATATATGCACCCCTATGTTCATAGCAGCACAATTCACCATAGCTAAGATTTGGAAACAGCCTAGGTGCCCATCAGCAGATGAGTGGATTAGAAAACTGTGGTACATATACACAATAGAATACTATGCTGCGGTAAAAAAAAAAAAAAAAAGGAACTCTTGCCTTTTGCAACAGCATTGGTGGAACTGGAGAGCATTATGCTAAGTGAAATAAGCCAGTCAGAGAAAGATAAATACCACATGATCTCACTCATTTGTGGATTATAGAGAACAACATAGACTGATGAAAAGGGACAGACCCAAAGACTGAGAAACAGCAATCAGGCTACCAATCCCCAGAAGGAAAGTAGGGGAGGGCGGGGGTAAGGGGAAGAGATCAACCGAAGGACTTGTATACATGTATATAAGCCAAACCAATGGACATGTACAACAAGGGGATGGGAACATGAGTTTGTGTGTGGGGGGGAGGTTGGGGGTTAATGGGGGTGGGGATGAGGACACATTTGTAATACCTTAACTAAAAAAAAACCCTCATTTTTAAGACAAAATAAATTACAGTTTGGTGAAACACCCTTTGAATGGCTCGGCGCTTATTTCAGCTACAAGGAATTGTACTTTCTTGTACATCTTGGGGGACTTTGAAGCAAAGTAGTTAACTCTAAATCATATGATGACACACCTGACTCAGGACACAGACCAAGCCTAAGCAGGAATAAAAGGCTGATATGCACATTCTATCTGTATAGTCTTATATACATATTTACAATCTAGCCATTAAAAAAACAGAAAACTCATAAAACGATTTCAAAACTTAGAGCATAAAAGTATATAGCAACACAACATTTAATGTGCAATCTATTCTATTTGACGATGTGAAAACTACATTAAAAGATAATAAAAATCTATCTACAAATATGATATGGCAGAGGAAATGAGGTTTCAAAGTGATCTCAGGTCCACAGCTCTTCAGTTATCCTGAATTTGTAGATGAGCGTGCTTAAAAATATAAATGTGTTCTGGAAGAACACCACCAGCCCTGGGTAAATGTTAGTATTTACTCTGGGTAACATAGGCACCAAAAAGAATCCAAATGGAAGCAATGAGTGACCTGAACATACACATGAAGGCGATGAAGAGCCAGATATGAGCACCTGTTCTTCCCAAAGAGCTGCTCTCATAGCTGTCACCTCTCACCTGGGCATTGGACACCGCATTTATCATGAAGAAGGCCAGTGTGGAGAACACACCACAGGTGTGGAAGGTGGGGGTCAGCTGCTCAGGCTTCGCGTACACCACGGCCATTGATCATCACCGACCAGCTGCAGAGAACAATACGCCTGTGCCCACAGAGGCCATGGCATTCCACTCCAGTCAATGAATTCCCACTCTGGCCAATGGACTTTATCCAGGAAGCCTGTCATTGTCACCCTGCAGGCCAGGGTTTGTCATTAATACTGTATTCCAACTTCCTGATACCCATACCGACCCTGAGGGCACGCTGGGGGGAGCCTGCGCTGTGGTCCACCCTGTGGGCTCTGCTCCACTTCAGCCTGAGGCTAATCCATTTCCATTTAAAGTTATTATTGATAGGTATTGTTTGTTGCCATTTTTATTCTTTATGACTGTGTTTCTTCTTCCTGTCCTATTTCTTCTTTTTACAGCAGACCCTTTAGCATTTCTAGCATTGCTGGTTTGGTGGTAATAACCTCACTTAGTCCCTTTTTGGCTGTGAAGTTCCTGATTTCACCTTCAATTTTGATTGATAGCCTTTCTGGGTACAGAATTCTTGGATTTAGACCCTTGCTTTGCATGACTTTGTATATTTTATTCCATTCCCTTCTGGCCTTGTGTGTTTCTGTTGTGAAATCAGTTGATAGTCTGATGAGAGATCATTTGTAAGTAACTTTCTGTCTCTCTCTGGCATCCTTTAAGATTGTTACTATGTCATTGGTGTTTGCCTAGTTAATTATAATGTGTCTTGGTGTTGATCTTTTGGAGTTCATCTTGTTTGGGACTCTTTGAGTTTCTTGGACTTGTGTAAGTTTTTTTCTTTCTGATATCAGGGAAGTTTTCTGTCATAATTTTTTCAAACAGGTTTTCTATTCCTTGCTGTTTCCTTTCCATCTGGTACCCCTATTATGTGGATGTTGTTTGTTTTGTGTTTACCAACGTTCCCCTAGGCACTCCTGTTTTTTTAAGTTTTTTTTTCTAGATGCTGCTCTAGGGTATTTTTTCCTATCTTGTCTTCTAGCTCACTGATGCAGGCCTCCGCTTCTTCTAGTGTACTGTTGATGATTTCTATTGAGTTTTTTTTTATTGCAGCAATGTCATTTTTCATTTCTTCTTGGTTCTTCTTCATTTCCTCTTGGTTCTTACACATATTGTTGAATTTGTCTTCCATCCTTTTCAGTGACCTTATGGCCCTTGCTCTGAATTCTTTCTGTGTCATATTGCTTGCCTCTGTTTCATTTACTTCCTTTTCTGGTGATTACTGTTTTTCTTTTGTATGCGGGCTGTTTCTTTGTCTCCCCATTTTCTCTCCTCTAAGGCTTTCTGGTTATGTAGCTCTCTCCTGCAGTGACTTACTGGCACAAAATACAACACAACAAGACACAACGCACATGGCACCAGACACAAATATATTCATGATACTAATACCCCCAAATAAAGGTGACCACCAGAGAAAAGAGAGTTAGTGAACAGAAAATAGTGCAAAAATGATATTGAGAAAAGAAGGATATGTAAGAGAAAAAAAAAAAAAGAAGAAAGAAGGGGAAAATATATGTATATGGGGAGAAAACTGCAATTAAACAACTACTGATCTGAAAAAACCCTGACAAATACCCAGATATGAATGCAAACAACAAACAACAACTAATCCAAAAAATTCAAACAATAAACACCCAGATGAATCTGAGGCAGCAGAGTTTATTTCCAGAAGGTAAGGTCAAGGAATAGAATGAATGGGGAAATAGCCAAAATTCAGTATAGAGGAGGTATAAAGAAAATGACTGTATACAAAAAAGTTAAAAACAAAATACAAAAAAGAAATATATATATATATATATATATATATATATATATATATATATATACATTAAAATAAATATAAGAAAATATATATTTATAAAAATTATATAGATATTTATAAAAGAAACTGTATATAAATAAAATTTCGCCCTTTAAAAAATCTATCTATATATTCCTTTACTATTGGAAAAGGAGTATAGAGAGTAGATAGGCCTGAGTTAGTGATTGGCATTAGTTAAACTATTAGTAGAAGAAGGGAGCAAGTGAGGAGAGGAAAAACAGAAGCAAAAAAAGAAAAAAACAACTACAAAAAACAAACAAAAACTATCCAACAATCAAAAAAACAACAAGATAGAAAGAAAAAGGCCAAAAAAAGTTTGTGTAGTGAATAAATAAAAGAGAGAAGTGTGTATGGGCTTGGAGCAGGGGAGAGGAAATTAGATATTTGAGCAAGATGAATTTGTAACAGGGAGTAAGAAGAAAGGATAGAGAAAAACTGAAGCAAGAACAGGGTAAGAGAAACAGGATAACAAAGGGAAAAAGTGAGGAAGAGAGTGTTGGCATAAAGGAAAAATTGAGATAGAGTAAAATATTGCTAAAGGGAAAATAGAAATAAAATGTAGAACGCTAATCTCAAAATAAAATAAAATAAAATAAAGAAAAAAATTAAATAAAACTTAAGGTAAAATAATAGTATTCATAATAATAGCTAAAAATCCTATATAATAAAGATCTAATATGAAAATGGTCACCACGTCTTCATGCCCTCATGCCCCCATGCCCTCATGCCCTTGCACTCTCGTGCCAGAACTGCTCAGACAGTCAACAATGGGGAGAGGGGAATGGGGACCAGCCAGGCACAAATGATCTCACAAGAGATAAATGGGGACCAGCCAGTATGTGGCCCGGGAGAAGGACAAGCCATCTGCCCCATGGTCCTGGGTGCCAGTGGCTGCACCTGTAGCCCAGGATAGGAACAAACTGCATGCCCTGCGGACCCAGGCACCAGTGGCTGTGCCTGCAGTCCAGGAGAGGGACAAGCCGCCTGCCACATAGTCCGTGGTGCCAGCAGCTGTGCCTGTGCCTATGGCCAGGGAGAGGACAAGCCACTCACCCTGAGGTCTGGGCACCAGCAGCTGTGCCTGCACCTATGGCCCAGAAGAGGGACAAGCCACCTATCCTGTGGTCCTGGATGTCAGCAGCTGGGGCTGTGGCCAAGGAGAGGGACAAGCCACATGCCCCGTGGTCCCAGGTACCAGCAGCTGCACCTGCAGCCTGGGAGAGGCACAACCCACCACCTGTGGTCCCAGGCACCAATGCTATGCTTGCGCCTGTGGCTCGTGAGAGAAATAAGCCTCCTAACCCACCCGCCCACTATCCCCTGTGGCTGTGGCCAGCCCAGGTGAAGCTGACCCAGGTCCTGGGTGCCTGTGACTTCCCAGAGGAGGGAATCCTGTGTCCTGGGTATGGGGTGAGGTAGAGGCATTTAGAGGCAACCAGGCTGGTAGGGGAGCAGCAAGGGGTGATCAGGCAGGCAGAGGTGGTTAGGAGCGATCAGGCAGACAGCCAGGCAAGCAGTTTGGAGCCAGTGGTCCTGATTTGTGAAAGGCAGTTGGACATCCCCTGAGGGGTCCTGGATTAGAGTAGGTGCAGGCTGAGCTGAGAAAGTCCCCTACCCCCATGCACGAATTTTGTGCACTGGGCCTCTAATAAATATATAATAATAAACAAGGTAAAATCAAGTGAGAGAAAAAATAATTTAGTTTCTTAAGTAAAAAACAATAAATAAAAATGTGAAGTAGTGAATGTTGTTCACTTCCTCTACTGTTTGCTTGGTACATCTGTTTCCTTTCAGGTAGTCAGCACAGTATTGAAATTCTCTGTAATCCACCGCTCCTCTGTGTCATAAGCCACAATCCTGTTTTCAAACAGGCAGGATCTCTCTGCTCTCTTTGGTTCTCAGCTCGCCTTTTGTTGTATTTACACACAAGAGTCAATTTCTGATACAACCCCTGGGTGACAGTGTCTTAATATCCAGGGCTAAAAGGCTCCTCTACCCAGTATTCAGATTTTGCTTTTCCTGCCACACTTAATACTGGTTGGAGGGATAGTCTGTCCCAGAGCTAGTTTTCTGTTTGTCTTTCCCCACTCTTATCCCCAATTTCCACAAAAACAACTTTCCCCTGCAGTCTCAGTGAGTGTTTTTAATTGGAAGATCCTATGTACTGGACTTAGCAAGCAAAAGTAAGGATTTAAAAATAAAAAAATAGCCAGAGGATACGTGCAGACTAATGTCTTTTTCCCCGGCACTGCACGGGACTTTTCCCCCTGGTTCTGCTTGTGTCTCTGTGAGCCTCTTTTCCCCTGGCTTGATGCAACCAGTACAGAACTTCAGGATGACTTTTTGGCCCAGTCCAGCTGTGGGTTATTATCTAGAATCCCCCTTTGTCAGCAGCCCTGTGGACCCCCTTCCACGTTCAAAGGCTACACTGACCTCAATGGCCGTGGATTTTGTGGGTCCCAGTCTTTCTCTGAGACTCTAGTTCCTGCTGCATATGTTTCTCCCTCCATCCTGGATCCCAAATCTCATCTTTTTCTAGTTGATCTCTGACCTTTCCATCTGTGGATTGCCTCACCAGCTGTGTTTAATTCGCCAGTTTCAGGTGGGTATTGTTTAATTCAGCTGTTTCTTCTATCTGCTCTGTGAGAAGATGAAGGGCCCATCTACATTTTATGCACTGCTTTCTTTCATCCCTGAACTGACCTCCCAAGCACCTGTGGTCAGGGAGGCTGGAGTTCCAGCATTTCTGGATTCACAGCTGAGGTAGCTGGTCCCTGGGTGTTGTGGTTGTAAGGTCCGGGGAGGTTTCCAAGGTCTCCCCATTGAGGTAAGGCTTGGGTTCTGATCACAGCCAGTCTTCCCTTTAAGATGGCACAGTCTCTGCAGCAGAGCTGGCTGCTCTGGGAGAGTTTTCAGTGGCACTAGAGGCTGCCTGGACAGGGGTTCGGTCCACCAGTACACAACAATCTCTTGGAATATAGCTGTCCCTCACTCACAAATACAGACGCTCCACACATGTCCATGCACTCTCCTTTCCAAATATGAAACTCTTAACCATGGCCACTTTGATACCAAGAAACCTGAGGTATCCACTATGACCTGAATATGATGTCACCCAAAGAATCATAAGAGACCATGTATTGTAGGAAGACAGTGTCAAACTGAAGTGGCAAGTGCATGATCAAACCTTTGAGAAGGCTGTAGGACAAAGCAGATATATACTAGTAAGCAGTGAACAAATTTCCCTTGGGCCCCTATGCTATCCTCTGGATTACTCACTTAGCCTAGACCCATGGACTCCTGGACACATACCTAGGAAATCTTGAGGGAGGAAGGAAAGACATTGCTTGGCTTAAAGATAATCATTCATGATACTGGCAACCAAGAGACAGTGCTCACCTTCAGCAGAGCAGATCTTTTCTGTATATTCAGGAAGCACAGTGTGTAAGGGAAACCATCAAAATGGACTGTTTATAGGGCTGTTCAAATTCCTTATTTACATTGCTTGTATGGCAAATGAACACACAGGACAGACTCGTGATTGGAAATTCCTTCACAATTAAATTTGAGCAGAGGTGTATGAACTGATTATACTCAATGAACAAAAACAAAGATATTTACGTATTTTAGGGGTTATTACAGTGTAGTTGCAAAGTGGAGGATTTCATTAATCAAGAAGATATTTTGGCACATTATGTATATTCTCTACGAGGAATGCAAATGCCTCAAACAAAACAAAGAGAGAAACATGACAGCCTTAATCCCATAAAAATCCATCTGGACAAAAAGCATGAGTGAGGGCAAGGTGGCAAAAGTGTTCAAATACAAGGAAACTAGACTTCGGTTGTGAGCATATACTGGAGTATAATCTACTGTATTATCATGTCATACTATTAAAATTCATAAAAACTTATTAACCACTTCATATTTCATAATAAAATTATTTTTAAAGAATCTTTGTCATACCTCCTCCTGTTTGAAAAGAGAAATGACTTTTTTTCTGTTTTTAAATAATATGAAGAAATTTTTGTCATGTACCATGTGTTCAGTAAAGATCATGAGAGGCTTCCATTCATTCTGGGAAGTAGCAGGTATACTATAGGGTGTTAGCCATCATACAGCTAAATGAGGAATAATTTCTAATATTAAGAGCATTAAGAGGTAAAAAAAAAACAATTTCTAATTTCAGAGACCACTCAAGAAAAGTTTTCAAGAATGGACCACAGTTTCAGTAGATAAAGGCTTGATGACTGTTATAACAATCCAATGGGCTTCCTTTGTCCTTACTCCCATGTCTTTCGTAATGACATACATATTCTGAAAAATTTCTGGTTGGGGCTTATCCAAGACTCCATATTATGATGGAAGAGATTCAGGACATTAATAGTTTTATTTTTGCAATGGTTCCAAACCAAAAGTGAGAAAAATTGGAAGGGCTCATGATAGGGCTATTACCAATATTGGTGTAAAGTAGAATAATTCAGGATTTGTCAAGGACTGGAAACATATGTTAGCACAAACACATAACCTTCTCAACTTTAGTTTTCTGTGAGTGGCAGTTAACACTTTAAGTAGCTGCAAATATAAGGAGGAGAGTGAAGGCAAGAGAAATGGTGAATCTGATAAGGTGTGTGCTTTTTGGAATAAATACATGAGTATAGTATCTGCAAATGTAAAAGAAATGTGGCATGTGTGTGGAAATAATTTTATTGGGGACACTGTTCAAATGATCAAAAACTTGAAAGATAGGGAACATATTAATTTTAGGCAACCACACAGAGATTCTACATTTATGTCTAAAGGGTTGGTCACTGCAACAGATGCTAAGTAATATTGTAATGCAGGCTGACAAATGCATCCAATTATGGTGCAATAAATATGACATGGACATGTCCCCTGTCTCCTGCTTTAAGAAGGATCAGTTCAAATGATTTATCATGGGTTGGTCATATGAATCATATTGCTGATCCTTGGAGTGTCCATGTGACATATCTTTCACAGATTTACTTAGAATCATATTGATGACTGAAAAATGGCATATGTGAAGCTTGGAATCAGGACTCATCTTGGAAAAAAAATTGGGGGAAAGAAGGCTCCCAGTGGGAAAACTAAATGTGATGGGAGACATTGGATACCTTGGTGGCACTGGCAAATGCGCATTTTCCCATCACTAAACTCATAGTAGATCTGATCAGCATACTAAAAAATAATCAAAGCTGAAATGAATGGTCTGTCTGTCACTGAACTAGTGATGCCTAATCAATCATGGTGTTTTCACATGTGAAGAGAAGTCCTATACCTTTTTCTTCAAAGTATTGAAGCATAAATGGCCCAACTGTGTCCCAAGGACCCATCATAGGCCCTGTGACTATATCTTAGAGAGTTCAAGGGAAGCCTTGTCACCTAATACAGGACAAAAATAACAATTTATTCTCATAGAGCAACATGTACCTTTTATATATAGTCCATCAGTGCTGACAAACTCTGAGGAAAGACTTGGACTTTACACAAATACCATAAACTACAGACTGTCTGACAGTTAAAGAAAAAGCTCACAGATCTCTGATCTAGGGTTTTGGATTTCCTTTATAATATTTGCAGAGGTGCTTGAGAACTTTGGAAATGTTTCTCTAAAACCATTTTTTCATGATAATTAGCAGTTATTTAGCATTTCCTGGTTATAGTGACACTATGGGATATCTGTCAATCAATATATTTTCATAACTCTGTGTGAAGTTGGTGTCCAATCAAATGAAACCAGTTCACAGCAGTGGCTGCTCTCTGCAATGGCTCATGATGAATATCAGAAACAATTGGTGATTTAGAATGAGTGTCTGCTCCATACATGCCTTTCTAGTGCTCAGACCCTTTGATTTGTCATAAGCTGCCAATGTCAATACAATAGTGTAAATTATTAGTGTGCATCGTGGTATAATTACTGACTGTTTCAAGTCTGGGAATGTATTCTACCCTGGGAACCTACCCTAAGCTTGTGAGTATGAGCTAAATCTCAGCAGCAAAGAGCCACATCTAAAGCTGAAGGGTGATGACTAGCCCCAAAGACCTAAGCCTGTCTCCCAAGAGTTCAAGCCAGGAACAGGGCCCACTCAGTCATGACCCCAGAATAACCGGTTAGAGTCCTAGGCCAGATGAAAATCCACAGCAGTCCATATCATTGCCCTAATCCACCATAGGACAAAATATGCCCTTCAGCCTAATACATGTCACATATATGAAATGCAAATTATGGTGTCTACAATTAAACATTTATTTGATTGCAAGCATATCTATTGATTTACATATATTCTATGACATCTGTCAAATAATGTGAAGAGGCTTTTACTTTTCAAGGAAACAATAAGCCATTCCTTTTCTTGCTGTTAAAGAACAAGTTTGTGGACTTCCCATGTAAGTTTTTGAATTCCCTTTATAAACATTGAGTACATGTTTAAGTACTTTGGGGAGGTGTACTTCACTAAAGAAAATCTTTCCCATACCAATGTAGCCATTCTCTTATCATTCCTGATAGCAACTCTATTGAATATGTACAAAAATTTATACATAATTCTGTGTATTTAAAAAAATATGCTATTGGTTTTTAGAATGAGAGGAACAGAGAGGGAGAGAGAGAGAGAGAAACAGAAACATCAATGATGAGAGAGAATCATCCATTGGCTGCCTCCTGCACGCCCCATAATGGGGATCCAGCCTGCAATCTGGGCATGTAGCCTGACCAGGAATTGAACCGGCAACCGCTTGGTTCCTAGGTTGATTTTTCAGCACTGAGCCATGTCACCTGGGCAATTCTGTGTATTTTTGTTGTACTCAAATGAAACTAGTCTATGGCATTTGTGACTCTGTGTACAGGCTCATGATAGAATTCAGATGCCGTGATTTAGGAATGAGTGCACTTTCCCCGCAAGGTAGCCTTTACTCAGACTTTTTAGACTCACTGTAAGTTGCCACTGACAACACTAGAATAATCCTTAGGAGAGCATAAAAGTTGGGAGATCCCACAGGAGACCACCTGCCTAGCTTTGGAACATTGTGCAATGTTGGTGGATTACTTCTAAGACTGTTCTCTGGCTTGTCTTACCTCTCAAAGGCTGAGACATCCAGGCAGTTTGCAGGTTTGAAGTTTCGTTATGAAGGTACTAGCAAAATGTCTACCCAAAAAGCACTGGTAGTGCATAGTGTGATGATGTTCTTGCTAGTATCAGGGAGACTGACAGAGTGAAGAAGGCTGAACTGGGACACC
Organism: Myotis daubentonii; assembly: GCF_963259705.1. NCBI lineage: Eukaryota > Metazoa > Chordata > Mammalia > Chiroptera > Vespertilionidae > Myotis > Myotis daubentonii. The sequence goes on along the minus strand of NC_081862.1, from coordinate 11,155,640 downwards.
TGCTGTACAAGAACTGAAAATGGGAAGTTGCTGAACCAAACAAAGCAGCAGAAAACACCTTGCACATTTCCCCAGAAAAAGTGGTAGATGGTGCACTTCATAATCTTTCCACTGCAAGCACACCATGCTATGGAGAATATGGAGGAGTTCCTCTATAAGGTCTGAGAGGGACACTAGAGGTTCCTATTGTATCATGTACTCCCTGACTGTCCTTTGGAGAATGTTTGCTTACTGATGTAACAGACCATGCATGGTATCCTTTTCAGCTGGCTTCAGGTACATCTTCTGAGTCCAGCCATAAGACGGATACACATGGATCCCCTGGGTTTTGTTTGTTCACTGATGCTTTCTGTGATTCAAGACCATGCTCAGCCCAATCTTTCTTCATTGGCCCCTGCAGGAGAAGGTGGTTTTGAGGACATTCTTTATGGGTCCTGAGGTCTGCCTCAGCTCCTCCCTATAATCTCATACCATCTACTTTTTCAAAGAAAGTCTATCAGACATTTTCCTACCAGGATTATTTATGCTTTGCTATACTGATTATGGGAAGTTTTGTCCCCTAGCTCAATTAATCCATCTAATACTTATTAAATCACCACTCCTCTACCTCTAGATAATCTTTTCCTAGCCTTATCACTTTCAGTGTGGTATAGTGAAAGTTGTTTCCATTCCCATAAATGGGCAGAGAAGCACAGGGGATGTTCCTAGGTCTTGTGCCCAACATATATTTTAGTCTCTCTGAGGGATTTGTCAAGGCCACGAATGTATCCAGATCAGCTGATTCTTCCTCAAAAGGGATGGTAACTATACTACTCGATTTACTGCGCACTTATTTTCTGGAAAGTATGACATGTGGTTCCATTCACATCAGATTATTTCATATCATGGTGGTGGCAGGAGTCTTCTTTCTACAAATTTCCCTGTGAGAGACATTCTGTTGTAAACTTTTGGAAGACCTAGAGGTTAACCACAGTGCAGATGCTCAGGAGTTTCAACCAAGGACTGATATCACCCATAAGTAACAATGGTTCTTTAAGGAATAAATCTTGGCCTTCTTTTAAGTTTAACTTGTAATAGAAAGTTCTTTGATAAAACTGGAGCAGTGAGATTTGATCACCATAAAACATTCAAAATCACCTCCACCCAGAAGACAAGCATGTAACCTTCCTCCTCCTATCTCACTTTAGTGTCCTTACTGAGAATGTACAGGGAGACCATAACAGAGGACTTCAATAATCCTGAATAAGTTACTTTCTCCTGGGTTACTGAAAAAATTATATATGCTGTCAAGATTCATCATCATGGTTCACTGCTTTGTAGATAGATGGGCAAGTTTGGAGCCTAACTCTATATGTATTCTGATTTCCCAGAGATCTAAGGGAAGTCAAAAGTTTCAATCTCTGGATAAGGTCTATCTGGGCACCTCAACTGTCTCTCATTCCCTATAATTCTCAAGTAGGTTCAACCTGGGTGGGGCAAACATTAAGATGAGGGTCGGGTCACCATCCAGCAAAAATTTCTGTGATACATTTAAAAAGGTGTCTGGTTTCAAAGATGAAATGCTCAGCCAAGGGCCACCAAGTTACCAAGCAACTTGAGTTATCTTTTATGACATGGGTGTGATGTCACCCACAGGGTCATAATAGGCCATCTATGGAAGGAGGGAAGCATCAATGTAAAGTGACAATTACAAGATAAAAGCTGGGAGAACCCTGGAGGACAAAGCAGATATATAAGCAGTTACCAAATTACCCCTGGTTTCAATGCTGTCTGCTGGAATACCACATTACACCTGTGGACTCATGGACAGCTTCCCAGGAAATCTTGAGAGTGGAAGTAAAAATATGGCTTGGCTTAAATATAAACTTTCACAACATTGATGGTCAAGAGATAGTGCCCAGCTGCAGCATGACAGACCATTTCTGGATATTCATGTAGCATGGTTAGTAAGGGAAATCATAAAAATGGGCTGAGTATGGGGCAGTTCGTTTCCTTATCCATGTTGCTTATATGACACAGGAACAATCATGTAGGAAATTTTCTTACGTGAAATTTGGGCAGAGTGTACAAACTAATTTTACTTAATGGGAAAAATATATAAAGATATTTGTGTGTCTTTTAGGGGAATCTCAAAGTGGGGAATTTAATTAATCAAGAAGATCTGTTGGCATATCGTAAATATTTTCACATGTGAAATTCAAAAGCCTCAAACCAAACAAAGAAACATAAGCCCTACCCCTACACAAATCCATGGTGGTTACCAGAGGGATAAAAGCATGAGTGAGGATAAGGTGGAAAAGTATTCAAATAAAAGGAGACTGGACTTGGGTGTTGAGAATATACTGTAATATGCTATGCTATACTCTATCTATCTATCTATCTATCTATCTATCTATCTATCTATCTATCATCTATCTATCTATCAATCTATGATATATATATATAGCCAGCAACCTTACGCTGTAACGACCAGAACAACTGGTTGCTATGATGCCTACTGTGGCCAGTGAACCAGCCCAACCAAGGGGTGGGGCCAGCCAGCCAACCTACCCCCTGCTGGCCCTATGCATGATTGCTCCTTCACCCCAATAGGGGGAGGGGCCAGCCAGCCAACCTCCTGCAGCCCCTACTTCTGCTGGGACCCACTTCAGATTGGCCTCCCCAACCCAATCAGGGGCAGGGCTGGCTGGCCAACCTGTAGCCCCTTCCCTTAGCTGCCCCGACCTCCGATGGGCACCCAGCACCCCAGTCAGCCCATGACCCCTCCCCTGAGCCAGCCCTGCCCCAAATCGCCACCCCCCACCCCACACCAATCAGGAATGGGACTGGCCAGCCAATGTCCAAAAACCCCTCTCATGGCCGCTGACCCCCGATCGGCCCCTCACTTCATACCTAGATGGGGCCAGCTGGACCACCACCCATAGTCCCTACCCATGGTTGGCCTTACCCCCAATCATGGGTGGGGCCCGGTGGCCAATCACTCTTGGTCACTCCCCAAAGCTGGCCTAGCCCCAATCCCCCCCAATTGGGGCCACCTATACACAAATTCATGTACTCAGCCTCTAGTTATAATAATAAAAGCCTGTTATTAAAAGTTATACACTTTTAATAATCACGTGATGATGCAATCTACACTAATAAAAGAGAAACATGGTAATTGGCGTATGACCGCTACCCTTTTCATTGGCTAATCTGCGAGATATGCAAATTAACTGTCAGACAAGATGGCTGCCAGCAGCCAGGCAGCTTGAAACTAACATGAGGCTTCCTTGCTTCAGTGACGGAGGACTCCTACGTTCCCCGCCTGCCGCTGCAGGCCTATGAGCCTGCAGTTTCAAACATTGTAACAAATACCACTCGACTTCAGCCAGCAGATACGCAACATTGTATGCAAAGGCCAGAAACCTACTTTCAGGGCCAGAGGCCTAAGAGCTGGAGCCAAGCCTCAAACTAAAGGTGGCCCAGAATAAAAAAAAAAAAAAAGGAAAAAAGGAGCGTTTGGGAGTTCAGTCACCCCTAGCCTGAAAACAGCCCTCAACCCCTCACCCAGACTGGCCAGGCACCCCAGTGGGGACTCCCACCCTGAAGGGTGTGTGACCAGCTGCAAACAGCCATCATCCCCTCACCCAGGCTGGCCAGGCACCCCAGTGGGGACCCCCACCCTGATCCAGGACACCCTTCAGGGCAAACGAACTGGCACCCACCCATGCACCAGGCCTCTATGCTATATAGTAAAAGGGTAATATGCCTCCGGGCACCGGGATCAGCGGAGCCGAGAGGCCTCCGGGCAACGGGATCAGCATGACAGGGGGCAGAACCCAAACACCCTGATTGGCCCTGCTCTGTGTGTGACAGGGTGTGGCACACCAACCCCCCACACCCCCCCCGGGCCCTGCTCTGTGTGTGATGGGGTAGAGCCATAACCTCCCCATCAGCCCTGCCCTGAGTGTGACAGTGGCAGCGCCTCAATCCCCTGATTTGCCCTGCTCTGTGGGTGATAGAGGGCGGTGCCCAAACCCACTGATCTGCCCTGCTCTGTGTGTGACAGGGGACGGTGCCCACAACTCCCCTATCAGACCTACTCTGTGAGTGACAGGGGGGAACTCCTCAACCCCCTAATGGGCCCTGCTCTGTGCATGACAGAAGTGAGCTCCCCAACCCCCTGATGGGCCCTGCTCTGTGCATGACAGGGTATGGAGCCCCAACCCCCCTGATGGGCCCTGCTCTGTGCATGACAGGGGGTCGCGCTGCAACCTCCCCATCAACCCTGCCTTGAGTGTGACAGGGGGTGGTGCCCCAACCCCCCAATCGGCCCTGCTCTGAACCTGACCAGGGGCTGCACCTAGGGATTGGGCCTGACCTCTGCCAACCGGGAGCAGGCCTAAGCCAGCAGGTTGTTATCTCCCGAGGGGTCCCAGACTGCTAGAGGGCACAGGCCGGGCTGAGGGATCCCCTCTTCCCCCCAAGTGCACAAATTTTTGTGCACCAGGCCTCTAGTATATAATAATGAGTTAATGTTTTAAACAATATTTTTTTAAGAAGAGAAGTGACTTCTTTGCTATATTTAAATGAGAGGAAGATATTATTGTTTATATACCATGTGTTCAGTAAAGATTAGGAGAAGCTTCTGTTCAGATTGGGCAATAGCAGGTCTGCTGTAGGGTATTACCCATCTGACAGTTAATGAGGAATAGTTTATGATGACATAGAACTGAAAATTTTCTTCATGATTCACAACAGGAGACATAGATGGTTTCCTTGATTTTTATCCAAGACTCTATAATGAGATTCAGGACACGAGTAGATTTATTTTCTCAATGGTTCCAACCAGAAGTTAGAAAAGTTCTTGATAGGGTTGTTACTAATATTGGAGGAAAGCAGAAGAATTTGGGATTTGTCAACAACTGGGAATATACATAAGAGGAAACACACAAGGTTATCAAATGTAGTGATGTCTCTTGTGGAAGTTGACAACTTAAGTAGATGCAAATCCAAGGAGGACAGTAAAGGCAAGGAAAAATGTGAATCCTGAGAAGATGTGCTGCTCTTTGGAAGAACTATGTGAGAAAAGTATTTTACAAATGCAGAAAAATATGGTAATTTTGTAGAAATAGTTAATTGTTGGGGACAACCTTTAAAGGATCATAAACTTGAATGATAGGGAGCATATTGATTTTGGCCAACCACACAGTGATTCTGCATATCTACAGGGTGGGTCACTACATAATAGGCTAAAATTATTTTGGAATGTTTTCCCTAAAATTTATGGACAGAGTACTATGTAGCAGTAAAAATAATCTTACCCTTTGAGACAGCATGGAGGGTCCTGGAGAGTATCATGCTAAGTGAAATATTCAATCAAAGAAATACAAGTATCACATGATCTCCCTCATATGTAGAATCTAATTAACAAAATAAACTGATGAATGGAGTGGATACAGAGACCTGAAAGCATGGAACAGTGTGGAATCTTGAGGGAAGGTGGGGGAGGGTAGGAAGGAGGTTGTCAGAACATAGCCAGAGCCCTCCATGAGCTCCAGTGCTCTGAGTTGTTCTGAATCAATGTATTCTTCGCAATTCTCCCATTCAACTACACCAGGAATGGTTCCTGCTTGAGCCCTTCCCACTGTACTAACTGTTGGGAACTTAGTCCAAGTTCCTCCTTTATGCTGTGCTCACTAGTAACAGGTATTGCATCCAAGCCTCTCTGCCTGGGGCTGGATCTCCTAGGATGCTGGGTCTTAGGTGGAGAAGCCATAAAAGGTTGTGGGTATGTAAAACTGAGTCTTAATTGCTGAAGTGAGTGGCTATATAGCCATAAGACAAGAACAGTCCTCACAGCAAAGTCCATACAGGCAGGCATCTAGACACTGGCTGGTGAGCATATATCTTTCCCATAAAGCAGCATCAGTCTCTCTACTCACAGCTATTATCTGAGCAGCTGCCTTCTAGATTCACCGCCTCACATCATAGCAATAGCTGAGCTCAGCAGCTTATCCTGTCTCTCCTGCCCAGCTGCTCTCTCTAGCAGACTTTTTCCACACATTTCATCCTAGATTCTCTCTATCCATACTCCAGCCTATCTGGTCAGCAACCTACTTTTACACTATTTAGACAAAGAAGGCTTCATGTAAATAGTTACATCAATTATATTAGCTACTGAAGGACACAGTGTACCATGTGTCCTTGCACCTGTTCATGGTATCTTGACCTGATTAAGATACCTGGGTTCAGAATCCTTGAACATTCTGATTAAGCTCATGCCCAGAGCAGCCTTTGCCATTCTGGTGTATTGATAACAAGGCCTCTGTGCTCCCATTGGCCTTGACCATCCAGAGACTCTGGCATGGTTCCCACAGAGGTATTCAATCAAAGACGTTGTATGTATTTATGCATAAACCATGGGTGCAGACAAAGGGGTGGTGAGGGCTGGAGGCGGGTGGAGGTGGACTTGAGGTAGTCAATGAGGGGAAATGGGGGACATAGTAATACTTTCAACATTAAAGATAAAAAAAAAATTACAGTTGAGTTGGGACTTTCCTATTGGGCTCCTGCATGTCATGAGGGATGACATCTGACACTTCCACAAATATTCTAAGTTACCTAAGTACACAGGTTGGAGTGGGGATGTGCCCTTTATCTTCAGATCTGACTAAGTTCAGCTCCAATTTATAAGGTTTCATTTTTTTTTTTAATGCTCCAACTCTCAGAAAGCTATTACAATTGAAAAATCAAAACCAGCCACCCATGTTTTCTCCATTCTCAACTTAGCCTGGTTTCTGTCAACCCTTAACCTTATTTAATCTTGAGGATTTTAATATAGCTCAAATAAAGTCAGACCCTCTACCAAAAAGCAAGGGAAGGTCCTGGATCCAAGAGAAAACTCACCCAGGTTCACTCTACGGGTGGAGAATGGCATGCTCAGTGGGCCTTTTGCTGGATCCTAGCATAGGGTCTAGGTCCAAGGGATTTTGTTGAATCCTGAAGCACTATGCCAACTAATCCTATCTAATAATAGACAAACATGGTAATTGACCATACCTTCACTACACCTCTCGTTGGTTAATCAGCATGATATGCAAATTAACCACCAACAACGATGACAGCTAATTTTCATACTGCAGGCAGGGCAGGACAGCGCAGCCACTAGCACCAGAAGCCCAGGAAGCCACCCAGAAGCCAGTGATCGGGGGAAGATGGGGGTCTCCTGCCCAGGCCTGACACCTCTGGCAGAGGCATCAGATCTGGGCAAGGATCTGATTCGGCGATCAGAGGGTGATGGGGGTCAACACCTCTAGCTGAGGCGTCAGGCCTGGGTGGGGGGCGAAGCCGGTAATCAGAGGGGCCTGGGGGTCTCCTGTCCAGGCCTGAAGCCTGGGCCAGAGTCATCAGGCCTGGGCAGGGTGCTGATCCGGTGTTTGAAGAGTTTTGGGGGGTCAATGCCTCTGGAAAGGGGTCAGGCCTAGGCAAGGGTGGAGCTGGTGACTGGGGGGAGATTGGGGTCCACTGCCCAGGCCTGAAGCCTAGGCCAGAGGCATTAGGCTTGGGGAGGGGGTGAGGGGAGGGCAAGCCATCGATTGGTGTGAACTACAGAGGAGACACCTTTTTAGACTGCTCATTGTTTAAGCTCCCTGTATGCCACTGGTAGTATTCTTAGTAACTTGGATAATAAGAATCCAAAAAGGTAATCTAGGGTTTTTCACCACACTCCTGGTGAAATAAACAAAGGTCCACTGCTGGAGTGCTAAGAAATGTCATATCCTGCTCTAGCCGATTTGGCTCAGTGGATAACGCCTTGGCCTGCTGATGGCAGGGTCTGAGTTCAATTCTGACCAAGAGCATGTACCTAGATTGCAGGCTCCACCCTGGCCAGGGACCAGGTCAGGGCTCATGCAGGAGGCAACCAATCAAAGTGAGAGAAGCACTCACTTTGATGTTTCTCTCTGTATTTCCCTTTATTTTCCACATTCTCTAAAAATCAATGGAAACATATCCTCAGGTGAGGATTAAAAAATTAATAAATTATTATATGAAAGACACATCTTGAAAATGCCTAAAGAAAGTTGTCATTTTTTCATGGTGAAGGGACTGGAGTCTGTGTTGATGAAAAAACCTTGCTGGCTGCGGTGACTGGCAGTGGCTGCAGCAGCGGAGTGATGGGGCTGGTTCCTTCCCCTAATCAGCCCAGTCACCTCCCACAAAGGGAGGCCAGACTGCGGATTAGGCCCGCTCCCCAACAGGAGCAGGGAGCGGGCCTAAGCCATCACTAGGACATCCCTTGAGGTCCCCCAGTATTTGAGAGGGTGCAAGCTGGGCTGAGGGACAACCCCCCTCCCCAGTGCACTAATTTCATGCACTGGGCCCCTAGTGTATTATAACAAAACAGTGACTGTCTCTAAATGACAAGAAATTTAAAATGATACAGTTATGAATTTGATTAGTATGCAAATGATGAGGAATCAGGTCCTTTTTCTGAAAAACACAATATTCTAGAATAACAATTAGAGTAATCAATCTAATAATAGACAAACATGGTAATTGACCGTACCTTTGCTACACCTTCCATTGGCTAATCAGTGTGATATGCAAATTAACCGCCAACAAAGATGGTGGCTAATTTGCATACTGCAGGCAGGGCGGGACAGCACGAGTGCAAGCCGCCATCCAGGTCCCATGTGCGACCCCAGAAGCCGCCTGCCTGCCACCCATGATTGGATCTTATCCTGGGCCACAGGCCTGCCCCAGAGGCCCCAGAAGCCACCTGATATGGCAGAAACTCTATCAGTAAGCACTCTGAAAGTCAGTGGCATAAATGCACCAATTAAAAGACAGATTATGAGGGTGAATCAAAAACAAAACCCACTTTAAATATAAAGACACATATAGATTAAAAGTAATTGAATTAAGCTGCAGCCTGTTTTGCTCAGTGGATACAGCATTAGCCCATGGACTGAAGAGTCCCAGATTTTATTCTAGTCAAGGGCATGTACATCAGTTGCTGGCTTGATCCCCACTCCCTATCAGAACATGTGCAGGAGGTAACCAAACAATGTGTCTCTCCGTTTTCCTTCACTCTCTCTAAAATTCAATGGAAAAATATCCTTGGGCGAAGATTAACAAAAACAAAGTAAATTGATTAAGTAATATTAAAGAGATTATAATAAAATATATTCCAAATTTTGTTTGTTGTACAGTGGGGCCTTGACTTATGAGTGTCCCAACTAATGAGTTTTTTGAGATACGATCCGTCTCTAGGCCGATTCTTTGCTTTGAGTTGGGAGCTAAAAATTGGGTTATGAGCCAGCTTCAGATACCCCACCGCTAGTTGGTGCAGTGAACGTCACAGTGAACGCCACAACATCAGCCCAGCATCACGTGTCTCACTCATTCACTTTTTGATTTGACATACGAGTAATTTGAGTTACAAGCTCTGTCACGGAATGAATTAAACTCGTAAGTCAAGGCCCCACTGTATAAAGGTTATGTTTAAATTATTAACACCTAAGAAATTGAGTGAAGGGTACATATAATATGTTGTAGTATTTTATAGTTTTTTTATTACATGTACTAGAGGCCCGGTGCACAAAAATTTGTGCACTCGGGGGGAAGGGGGGGTCCCTCAGCCTGGCCTGTGCCATCTCGCAGTCTGGGACCCCTCGGGAGATAACGCCCTGCTGGCTTAGGCCTGCTCCCGGGTGGCAGAGGGCAGGCCCAATCCCTAGGTGCAGCCCCTGGTCGGGCTCAGAGCAGGGCCAATTGGGGAGTTGGGGCGCCGCCCCCTGTCATGTACTGAGCAGGGCAGATTGGGAGGTTGCGATGCCACCCTCAGTCACGCTCAGGGTAGGGCTGATTGGGGGGTTGGGGCACTCCCCCCTGTCACACTCAAGGCAGGGTCGATGGGGAGGTTGCGGCGCCACCCTCAGTCACGCACAGGGAAGGGCCAATCGGGTTTGGGGTGCTGCCCCCTGTCACTCACAGAGCAGGGCCCATCAGGGGGGTTGGGGCTCCAAACCCTGTCATGCACAGAGCGGGGTCAATCAGGGAGTTGGGGCACCGCCTCCTGTCACCCACAGAGCAGGGCCCATCAGGGGGTTGAGGAGCTCCCTCCTGTCACTCACAGAGTAGGGCCGATAGGGGAGTTGGGGCACCGCCCCCTGTCACCCACAGAGCAGGGCCGATCAGGGGGTGGGGGCGCCACCACTCTCAGACTCAGGGCAGGGCCAATGGGGAGGTTATGGCTCTACCCTGTCACACACAGAGCAGGGCCTGTGAAGGGAGGCGGGGCTGGGGCGCTGCACCCTGTCACACACAGAGCAGGGCCGATCAGGGGATTGGGGCGCCACACCCTGTCACACACAGAGCCGCAGGGCCAATCAGGGGGTTGGGGAGCTCCCCCATATCAGGCACAGAGCAGGGCTGATCAGGAGGTTGGGGCGCCTTCCCCTGTCACGAACAGAGCAGGGCGGATAGGGAGGTTGTTGCCCCGCCCCCTGTCACACACAGAGCCACAGGGCGATCAGGGGGTTTGGGCGCTGCCCCGTCATGCTGATCCCGGTGCTGGGAGGCCTCTCAGCTCCGCTGATCCCGGTGCTGGGAGGCATATTACCCTTTTACTATATAGGATAGAAGCCTGGTGCATGGGTGGGGGCCGGCTGGTTTGCCCTGAAAGGTGTCCTGGATCAGGGTGGGGGTCCCCACTGGGGTGCCTGGCCAGCCTGGGTGAGGGAATGATGGCTGTTTGCAGCTGGCCACACCCCCTTCAGGGTGGGGGTCCCCACTGGGGTGCCTGGCCAGTCTGGGTGAGGGGTTGAGGGCTGAAGCTCCCAACTGCTCCTTTTTTTCTTTTTTCTTTTTTATTCTGGGCCAGCTTTAGCTTTGAGGCTTGGCTCCAGCTCTGAGGCCTCTGCTGCTGAAAGAAGGTATCTGGTTTGTTTAGGTTCTATAATCAAAACTCTGTATCAACTCCAGCTCTGAGATCCCAGCCGGCTGAAAGCTGGTTTCTGGGGTTTTGTTTAGCTTCTATATGTTACAATGTCTCTTAAACTGCAAGCTCAGAGGCCGGCAAGGCAGGCAGGGAACGTTGCAGTCCTCCATCACTGAAGCAAGCAAGCCTCATGTTCAGTTTAAGCTGCCTGGCTGCCGGCCGCCATCTTCGCTGGCAGTTAATTTGCATATTGCCCTGATTAGCCAATGGGAAGGGTAGCGGTTGTACGCCAATTACCATGTTTCTCTTTTATTAGATAGGATGAGATTATTTCAAATTAAAATATTTAAAAACTAAAAATTAATAAAACATTAATTGAAATGTATTGCATTACATGAAAAATCTCCTAATTGCTTCTAGCATAATTTATTAAATTGTGCTAAAATTTACAAGGGTTCAATTAAAAGATATCTTAATTCGAAATGATATAATAGAAAATATATAATAGTGCAGTTATAAGCACTTACCTGAAAATAAATATTTAAAGAAGTGAATTTAAAGAAGGGATTAGCCAAAATAAATATATGCAAAACCCATGGATACACACAACAGTATGGTGATGGCCAGAGAAAAATGGGGAGCAAGAGCTGGTTAGAGGGGGCAAAAGGGGGTAAATAAGGGCATCCTATATAATAATAAAAAAAGGCTAATATGCAAATTGACTGAACAGCAGAATGACTGGTTGCTATGATGTGCGCTGGCTACCAGGGGGCAGACGCTCAATGCAGGAGCAGTTCCCTGTTGGTCAGTGCACTTCCATATGGGGATTGCCACTCATCCAGAAGCTGGCTCATGGCTGGCCAGTGCAGAGGTGGTGGCAGAACTAAGAATGTCCAACTAATGGTTTAGACCCCTTGGGAGCCTAAGCCTTTAGTCAGACATTCCCTGAGGGCTTCCTGACTGCCAGAAGAATGTCTGACTGCAAGCTTAGGCCTGATACCCCGGGGAGTGGGCCTAAGTTGACAGATGGACATCCCCCAAGGAGTCCTGGACTGCAAATGGGGACAGGCTAGGCTGAATAACCCCTCCTCGAGTGCACAACTTTTTGTGAGCTGGGCCTCTAGTGAAAGCATATCAGACTCTATTTTAATATCTAATCTAATAAAAGGAAACATGCAAATTGACCGTACCTTTGCTATACCTTAAGCCACACCCACCAGCCAATCAGAGAGACTACATGCAAATTAACACAACCAAGATGGCGGCCGGCAGCCACGAAGCTGGAGCGAGCAGGAGGCTTGGTTGCTCCAGTGAGGGAGGAAGCCAAGCTTCCCGCCTGCCAAGAACGGCTCTGAGCTCCACTGAAGGCAATAAAGTTTCAATTATAGAAGATAAATAAACCCCAGATAACTGCTTTCAGCCGGCCATAACCACAGAGCTGAAGTGAGCAGGAGGCTTGGGTTACCCCTGGCGATGGAGGAAGCCAAGCTTCCTGCCCACCCTGGCCGGCTCTAGGCTCCACTCAAGGCTACAAAATTTCAATTATAGAAGGTAAATAAATCTCAGAATAAAAAAATAAAAAGTAGAAAAAGGAGAGGCTTGAAGCTTCTGTTGCCAGAGGGCTTGGCCCACCTGAAAATGGCCCTCAGCCCCTCACCCAGACGGGCCAGGCAACCCAGTGGGGACTCCTCACCCTATAGGGAGTGTGTCCAGCCTGAAAACAACCATCAGCCCCTCACCCAGGCTGGCCAAACCTCCATGGGGTGAGGGTCCCCATTAGGTGGGGCTTGAGCAGCCTGCAAACAGCCATCAGCCCCTCAACCAGGCTGGCCAGGCACCCCAATGGGACACCCTTCAGGGCAAACCAGCTGGCCCCCACCCATGCACCCGGCCTCTATCCTATGTAATAAAAGGGTAATATGCAAACTGACCCTAGCAGCAGAATGACTGGGAATGACAGGTCACTATGAAACATACTGACCACCAGGGTGCAGATGTTCAATGCAGGAGCTGCCCCTGGTGGTCAGTGTGCTCCCACAGGGGGAGCTCTGCTCAGGCACAAGCCAGGCTGACAGCAGCCAGTACAGCAGTGATGATGGGAGCCTCTCCCTCCTCCTCAGCAGTGCTAAGGATGTCCAGCTGCAGCGTAGACCTGCTCTCCGCCGGCAATTGGACATCCCCCGAGGGCTCCCGGGCTGCCAGAGGGTTGTCTGATTGCCTGCTTAGGCCCAAACCGCAGGGAACAGGACTAAGCCTGAAGGTGGCCATCCCCTGAGGGGTCCCAGACTGTGAGAGGACACAGACCAGGCTGAGGGATGCTTCCCCCTCTCCTGAGTGCATAAATTTTTGTGCACCAGGCCTCTAGTGTGTGTGTATATATATGTATGAATATATATATATATATATATATATATATATATATATATATATATATATATATATATATATATTTATTTATTTATTTATTATTTCTTTATTTGACAAAGCTTACCAAGCTTTTTAAGTGTGAACATGTCCTTTAAAAGGAGAGAAAAGAAATCCTTGAGGCACTTCAGGGCCTATTTTAATGACCTACAGCCAATTATAGCTCAAAAATGTTTCTTAAAATTCAAACCCTCAGAAGGTTATCAAATGTATTTTACCAAAAAATTATATATCACCATCCTATATAATAAAGAGGTAATATGCAAATTGATCATCGCTCCAACACACAAGATTGTCACACCCATGTGGACACAAGATGGCTGCCACAAGTGGCCATCAGGGGAGGGCAGTTAGGGGTGACCAGGCCAGCAGGGGAGGGCAGTTAGGGGCTATAAGGCTGGCAAGGTAGCAGTTAGGTGTTGCTCAGGCTAGCAGGTGAGTGGTTAGGGGTGATCAGGCTGGCAGGCAGAAGTGGTTAGGGACAATCAGGCGGGCAGGCAGGCAAGCAGTTGGGAGCCAGTAGTCCTGGATTGTGAGAGGGTTGTGCGACTGCTCATTTAGGCCTGATCCTGGTGGGGTCCCAGATTGGAGAGGGTGAAGGCTTGGCTGAGGGACACACCTCCCCACTCCTATGCACAAATTTCATTCACTGGGCCTCTAGTTATTATTAAAACTAGAGGCCCAATGCATGATGTTTGTGCATTCAGTGGGGTCCCTTAGCCTGGCCTGTACCCTCTTGCAGTCTGGGAACCCTTGTGGGGAACTGGCCTAAGCCAGCAGTAGGATATCTTTAGTGCTGCCTTGGACAGGCTCTCACCACCACCACCATTGCGCCCTTCAGCCTAAGTCCATTTTCTGGCTAAGAGTTGCTCCCTCTGTGGGAGCACACTGATCACCAGGGGGAAACTCCTGCATTGACCATCTGCCCCCTGGTGGTCAATGTGCATCATAGCAACTGGTTGTTCCATAATTTGGTCAATTTGCATATTATCCTTTTATTATATAGTACAGTGTTAGATAAACTATTCATTCAAAGTATCAAAGGAGATTAAACAGAAACATAGATTAGAAAAAAACTGTTTCCCCAATAAAGACCACCTTTTAAAAGTAATTAAGTACCTGATTAAAATAACAAAATATATAATTATTTCAATAACTTTTAGAATTTTGCTTCCTAGGAAAGTACAGGGGAATGTTTTTTGTTTTGTTTTGTTTTGTTTTTTTTTCATTTTAACAAATTAATAAAAGGACTAAACAAATTCCATGGTAGCTTACTTTAGATTCATTTATCTAATTAAATTTATTATTATACTAGGGGCCCGGTGCACGAAATTCATGCACTGGGTGTGTGGGGGGGAGTATCCCTCAGCCCAGCCTGCCCCCTCTCACATACTGGGAGCCCTCAGGCGTTGACCCCCATCACCCTCCAATCCCAGGATCGGACCCTTGCCCAGGCCTGACGCCTCTGACAGAGGTGTCAGGCCTGGGTAGGGGACCCTCATTTCCCCCCATCACTGGTTCTGCCCCCAGCCCAGGCCTGATGCCTCTGGCCCAGGCATCATCCCTGGGCAGGGGACCCCCAGACTCCTCCAATTGCTGGCTCTGCCCCTTGCCCAGGCCTGATGCCTCAGCCAGAGGCGTAGACCCCCATCACCCTCTGATCACCTGATCGGCCCCTTGCCCAGGCCTGACGCCTCCACCAGAGGTGTCAGGCTTGGACAGGGGACCCCCATCTCCCCCGATCACTGGCTCTGGCCCCCGCCAAGGCCTGAGGCCTCTGGCCCAGGAATCATGCCTAGGCAGGGAACCCCCATCTCCCTCTGATCGCTTGCTCCACCCCCCGCCCAAGCCCAACGCCTCTGACCCAGGCTTCAGGCCTGGGCAAGGGGACCATCATATCCCCCCAATCCCCGGCTCAGCCCCCCGCCCAGGCCTGATGCCTCGGCCAGAGGAGTTGACCCTCATCACCCTCCGATCACCAATCACCGGATCGGCCACTTGACCAGGCCTGAGGCCTCCAGCAGAGGTGTCAGGCCTGGGCAGGGGACCCCCAGCTCCCCGCGGTTGCAGGCTCCGCCCCTGCCCAGGCCTAACACCTCTGGCTGAGGCGTCCGGCTCAGGCAGCGGGGACCCGCAGCTGCAGCGGCCCCGCAATCGTGGGCTCCGCTTTAAGCTCAGGCAAGGGACCCCTAGCTCCCGGGACTGCCAGCTTCGACCCTGTCCAGCTACCATCACTGGCTCCACCCCTACTTCCTGCTATCACTGGCCAGGGTGGCAAAGGTGCCTGATTCTCCAATCATGGCTGGGGGGCAGGGCAAAGGCATCCCCAGGGCCACCTTTGCCCTACCCCCCAGCTCTTAGCTCCCCCCTGGGTTTCCGATCACTGTCAGTGGCAGGGGGCTTCTTCCTGCTTTCCCTTTTGCCTCCCTGCATTGTGCCTACATATGCAAATTAACAGCCATCTTGTTGGCAGTTAACTGCCAATCTTAGTTGGCAGTTAACTGCCAATCTTAGTTGGCAGTTAATTTGCATATAGCCCTGATTAGCCAATGAAAAGGGTATCGTCGTACGCCAATTACCACTTTTTTCTTTTATTAGTGTAGATTACCTGTAATTTTCTTTTAGTAGTTCTCTTCACATCTCTCTATAACTTCCACACACCATTTACCTGTTCAGCTTTAAAATAATTGATTTTCTTTTTCCCTTAAAAAATGCATCTTCATACCTCATGCCTTCTACTACCAAAACCATACAATTTCTTTCCAATATCTTAGAATTTTTAACTCTTAGAAACTTTAACTTTTAGTGACAAGTAAGTATATAACATTTCTCAGATTAGCAATGCATTCACATTTTTAAGAAATACCTTTCAAATAAATACAAGAAATTTCCATTAACAGATTCAAATCAATCTTATAGATTCTCTGTAATAAGCCAAAAGTAGGTGAACTCAATATTTCAGCATCCTGTTATTTCAAAATACCTCAATATTTAATAATTTTAACTATTTAACCCCAAAAACTGCAAAGTTTTAAGTTACCAAGACTTTTGAATACTATGGTTAGTCATAGTATTCAAATTACCACTGAAAAACTTTATCATAAACCCTTCATTTTAGTTATATATATTTACTAGAGGCCTGGTGCACAAAAATTTGTGCACTTCGGGCGGGGGGAGAGAGGGGGTCCCTCAGCCCGGCCTGTGCCGTCTCACAGTCTGGGACCCCTTGGGAGATAACAACCTGCTGGCTTAGGCCTGCTCCCGGGTGGCAGAGGGCAGGCCCAATCCCTAGGTGCAGCCCCTGGTTGGGCTCAGAGCAGGGCCAATTGGGGAGTTGCGGCGCCTCCCCGTGTCATACACAGAGCAGGGTGATCGGGAGTTTGTGATTCCACCCTCAGTCACGCTCAGGGTAGGGCCAATTGGGGGGTTGGGGCACCATCCCCTGTCACACTCAAGGCAGGGTTGATGGGGAGGTTGCGGCGCCACCCCCTGTAATGCACAGAGAAGGCCCATCAGGGGGTTGGGGCCCCACCCTCTATCACCCACAGAGCAGGGCCGATCAGGGGGTTGGGGTGCCGCCACTCTCACACTCAGGGCAGGGCCCGTGGAGGAGGGGAGGTTGGGGCTCCGCACCCTGTCACACACAGATCAGGGCCGATCAGGGGGTTGGGGCTCCACACCCTGTCACACACAGAGCCGCAGGGCGATCAGGGGGTTTGGGCGCTGCCCCCTTTCATGCTGATCCCGGTGCCAGGAGGCCTCGCGGCTCCGCTGATCCTGGTGCTGGGAGGCATATTACCCTTTTACTATGTAGGGTAGAGGCCTGGTGCATGGGTGGGGGCTGGCTGGTTTGCCCTGAAGGGTGTCCTGGATCAGGGTGGGGGTCCCCACTGGGGTGCCTGGCCAGCCTGGGTGAGGGGATGATGTCTGTTTGCAGTTGGTCGCACACCCTTCAGGGTGGGGGTCCCCACTGGGGTGCCTGGCCATTCTAGGTGAGGAGCTGAGGGCTATTTTCAGGCTGGTGGTGACTGAAGCTTCCAACTGCTCCTTTTTTTCTTTTCTTTTCTTTTTTTTATTCTGGGCCAGCTTTAGCATTGAGGCTTGGCTCCAGCTCTGAGGCCTCAGCTGCTGAAAGTAGGTTTCTGGCCTTTGCTTACAATGTTGCGATCCTGCTGGCTGAACCCCGGCCAGTTTCTGGGGTTTTGTTTAGCTTCTATGTTTGTTACATAGTTGCCTGCAGCGGCAGGCAGGAAACGTTGGAGTCCTCCATCACTGAAGCAAGCAAGCCTCATGTTAGTTTCAAGCTGCTTGGCTTCCAGCCGCCATCTTGGCTGGCAGTTAATTTGCATATTGCCCTGATTAGCCAATGGGAAGGGTAGCGGTCGTATGCCAATTACCATGTTTCTCTTTTATTAGATAGGATTATAATAACTGAGATTTTAAAGCCAATTATTATTATTACCCAAAGCATTTTTTTTTGCTTTAATGTGAAAGTACTATTTTATTTTTCTTTACAAAAGTGGGAGTGAACCCCACAGATATTTATGTAGCCTGCTAGAGGGTATATCTGCAGACCTGGTCCTTGTAAACTCTTTGGGGAGTTTAGAAGATTTTATTTTCCATGTTTTTTTTTTCTGAGTAGATTGTAACAACATGACATTTTTCTTATAAGAAGAGATCTTAAAAAATCAGAAACAAACAAACAAAACAACCCCACAATAAACAAATAATTACTCTCAAAAGGATGGACTAGAACATTAGCCTTAGAATCTTATCTCACACTGAACCAGCATGTTTCTAACTCTCTGTCCCTCTCCCTTCCTCTCTGTAAAAAATCAATAAAATATATTTTTAAAAAAACCTAAACAAAAAACAAAAAATTAGCCTTCCTGTGGAAGTAATTATCCCCCTCACCCGTGTTGGAAAAAATCTCGCCACACTTGTGGAGGATTGCTATAGGGCTGCTTAAGATTGAATTCAATCAGTCTGCAGGCAAAGGTGGTCTCTGGAAGTGTTGGGTCTTTGCCTAATCTAATTAGAGAGAGTGTTTGACATGGTCCTGCACTAGACACTAAGAGAGAGCAGATGTACTTAATAAGAGTCAGAAACCCAAACAGGCAGCCAGAATGAGGAGACAAAGAAACAACTCTGAAATGAAAGAATAAGAGAATTCTACAAAAGGTATAAATGACATGGAGATAAGACATTTATCTGAACTAGAGTAAAAAATAATTATTGTAAAGATTCTCAACAGCATAAGAAAAGATATAATAACTATGAAAAAAAACAGTCTGAAATAATGAACCATCACTAATAAAGAACACATTAGAAGTAATACATAGCAGATTTTGGAAAACTAAAGATTAGACCAGTGAATTAGAAACAAGGTAGAAAAAAATTACTAAGAGAGCAAAAAAGAAAAAAAAAAAACAGGACAGCTTAAGGGATCTATGGGTTAACATGAAAAGTAACAATATTAGAATAGTAGGTGTGCCAAAAGGAGAAGAAAGGGAGAAAGAACATGTTTGAAGAAATAATGGTAGAAAACTTCCCTAAGTAAATACTGGTGAAGGAAAATGTCACACGAGTGCAGGAGGTACAAAGACCCCCAAGCAAAAAGAACACAAACAGGTTTACGCTGGGACACATCATAATTAAAATTAAAGACAAAGAAAAAGAGGATCGTAAAATCAGCAAGAGAAAAGCAAATTGTTACCTATAAAGTAACTCCCATATGGTTGTCATATGTTTTCTCATTGGAAACTCTAAAGGCCAGAAAGGAAAGGCTTTAAGTACTCAAGGTAATGGAGAGCAAAAATCTGAAACTAAGATTACTATATCCAGCAAGACTATTATTCAAAATAGATCTTCAAATAAAGAACTTCACACACACACACACACACACACACACAAACACACACACACACACACACGAGAGAGAGAGAGAGAGAGAGAGAGAGAGAGAGAGAGAGAGAGAGAGAGAGAGAGAGAGACTAAACACATTCATCAACACCAAGCCAGCAGTACAAGAAATGTTAAAGGAACTGCTGTAATAATAAAAAATAGAAACCTAGGCATGCAGAATTGAAATGGAAATAAATAGTACCTATCAATAATAACCTTGCCCTGACCAGTTTGGGTCAGTGGATAGAGCGTTGGCCTGTGGACTGAAAGGTCCCAGGTTTGATTCCAGTCAAGGGCATGTACCTTATTTTCAGGCATATCCCCAGTAAGAGGTGTGCAGGAGGCAGCTGATTGGTGTTTCTCTCATTGATGTTTCTAACTCTCTATTCCTCTTCCTTCCTCTCTGTAAAAAAATCAATAAAATATATTAAAAAATAATAACCTTAAATGTAAGTAGATTAAATATTCCAATCAAAAGACATAGGGTAGCTGAATAGACACAAAAACATAACCCACATATATGCTATCTACCTCAGAACAAAAGTCTCACTCAGGATGAGAGTGAAGGGATGGGAGAAATTTCCATGGAAATAGAAATGAAAGAATAGCTTGAGTAGCAGAACTCATATCTAACAAAATGGATATCAAATGAAGGCCATCACAAGAGACAACAAAAGTCACTACATCATACTAAATAGATCAATTCACCACAAAGGTATAACCCTGGTAAACATATAGTCACCCAATATAGGAGCACCTAAATATACATTAAAAAAACTTCTAGAGGACTGTAAGTCGAGAGAGAGAGAGAGAGAGAGAGAGAGAGAGAGAGAGAGAGAGAGAACAACATAATCATAGTAAGGGACTTTAACACTCCACTGACTTCACTGAATAGATCTTCCAGACAGAAACATAACAAGGAAACAGTGACTCCAAGGGACATAATAGGTCACACTGATTTAATCACTGAAATTTATAGAATATATCACCACAAATCTGCAGAATATACATTCTTCTCAAGTATATATAGATCATTCACAAAGATTGACCATATGTTAGGACAGTAAACACAACTCTACAAGTTCAAGAAGATTGAAATATCAAGCATCTTCTCAGATCACAGAGAAATGAAATTAGAAATCAACTACATTAGAACACCCCAAAACATTCAAATACATGAGCCTAACTAGCATGTTATTAAATAATGAATGGATTAACAATGAGATCAAGAAAAAAATTGAAAACTTCCTGGAAACAAATAAAAATGAACACACAACAACACCAAGTCTCTGGGACACAGAAAAAGCAATCTTGAGAGGGAAGGTCATAGCATTACAGACTTACCTTAAAAAAATAAACTATTTATCCCTATAAGTTAAAGGACTAGAAAGAGAACAATAAGAAAACCAAAAGTAGAAAATAATGAAATTAGAGCATAAATAAATGACAAATATATACATACAAAAAGTCAATGGCATCAAGAGGTGGTTCTTTGAAAAGATAAGCAAAATGATGAACTGTTAGCCAGACTCATCAAGAAACAAAGAAAGAGAACCCAAATAAAGTCAGAAATCAAAGTGGAGAAGTAACCATTGAAATACAAAGGATTGTAGAAAACACTATGAACAACTATAAGCCAACAAGTTGGACAATGTGGATGAAATGGACAAATTTCTATAAAAATACAATCTCCCAAAACTGAATGGGTTGGGGGGATGCAATGTGAGGATAAGGACACATATGTAATACCTTAATCAATAAAAGAAAAAGAAACTGAATCAGGACGAATCAGAAAACCAATAATAATTGATGAAATAGAAGCAGTAATAACAAATAAAAAGAACCCACAAAACCCAAAAAACTCCCAGCAAACAACACCCAAAGTCCTAATGACTTCACAGGTAGGTTTACCAAACATTAAAAGAAGAACTAACACCTATACTCAAACTATTCCAAAAAATCCAAGAGGGAGGAACACTCCCAACTCCTTCTGTGAGTCCAGCATTATCCTAATTCCAAAACCAGATGAAGACACTACAAAGAAAAAATTATAGGCCAATATCCCTGGTGAATATAGATGCTAAAATCCTCAACAAAATATTAGCAAACTGGATCCAGAAATATATTAAAAATGGGCCCTAATCGGTTTGGCTCAGTAGATAGAGCATTGGCCTGCAGACTGAGGGGTTCCAGGTTCGATTCCGGTCAAGGGCGTGTACCTCGGTTGCGGGCACATCCCCAGTAGGGGGTTTTCAGGGGGCAGCTGATTGATGTTTCTCTCTCATCAATGTTTCTAACTCTCTATCCCTCTCCCTTCCTCTCTGTAAGAAATCAATAAAATATATTTTTAAAAAGGGATTTATTCTAGGGAGCAAGGCTGCTACAATCACATAAACAAACTGAAAGACAAAAATCACATCATTAAATAAATAGATGGAGAAAAGGCATTTGATAAAATCCAACACCCATTTTTAATAAACCCGCTCAGCAAAGTGGGAATAAAGGGAGCATATCTCAACATGATAAAGGCCATATATGATAAACCAACAGCCAACATCATACTCAATGGGAAAAACTAAAACTATTTCCTCTAACAACAGAAACAAAACAGAAATGTGTTATTTCACCACTCTTATTCAAGATAGTAATTGGAAGTCCTACACAAAGTGATCAGACAAGAAGAGGAAACAAAAGGTATCCAATAGCAAAGGATGAAGTAGAACTCTCATTATTTTCAGATCACATAATATTGTACACAGAGAACTCCAAAGACTCCACCAAAAATTACTAGATTTAATAAATGAATTTGGCAATGTAACAGGATAAAAAAAATCAATGGCTTTTATGCACCCATAATTCTCAGAAAGAAAAACTGAACAAACAATCCAACTTACCATTGCAAAAAGTAATTAAGATACATTGGAATAAACTTAACCAAGGAGGTAAAATACTTGTACTCAGAAATCTACAGGACATTAAAAAAGAGAAAGAGGAAGATATAAACAAGTAGAAGAATATATCATATTCATGAATTGGTCGAATTAACATTATTAAAATGTCCATACTATGCAAGGCAATCTACAGATTCAATGTAATCTCTATTAAAATACCAACAGCATATTTCACAGATCTAGAACAAATACTCCAAAAATTTACATGGAATAGCTGCAGCAATCTTGATAAAGAAGAACAAAGTTGGAGGAATCACATTACCAGATTTCAAGTTATACTACAAAGCAATCGTAATGAAAACAGCTTGAACAAGAGCAAGAACAAGAACAAGAACAAGAACAAGAGCAAGAACAAGAACAAGAACAAGAACAAGAACAAGAACAAGAACAAGAACAAGAACAAGAACAAGAACAAGAACAAGAACAAGAACAAGAACAAGAACAAGAACAAGAACAAGAACAAGAACAAGAACTCTAGGTGGGCTTTTTTTCTGGATTGAATTCTCTGTGCAGGTCCGGATTCTGGAAAACTGTAAGGGAGAGATAATGGTTTTAGCAAGTGGAACATGGTCTAACCAAGTGAAATATCCTTTGTGAAGTGGCCTAAAGGTCAGTTCTCAGGGGAGGGGATATCTATTAAATTATTTGATCAGACCAAGTATTTCAGCTTTTTTGTTTTATGGAATAGGGACAAAGGTCATATCTCCCATATTTACTTCCTGCTGAGGGGGACATAGAGATCACAGGGGAATGGACTTTGACAGTAGTGGGCTGGATAGGGGGTTGCAGCAACATGATGTCCCCAAGAGAGTGGCTGATGCAGGCTCAAAAGCAGTCCTGTTGAGTGACTTGGGAGGTAAAAGCTGGTCCCGAGGCTGCCACAGTGTCACTTGCCTGATTTTGCTGTGTTTTGGGGCCTGGAGCTGAAATAAAACTGAGTCCTAGATGCTATATTTAGGGATGAAAATATCAGGGGTCTCAGTTGCCTTACTAGTGATATGAAAATGGAGAATAGTTTACTCTAGATGTGAAGTTCTTGTATTCACAGTTATTCCCCTTGCTAGGCATCCAGAGCTTTCTTGTAGGTCTTGAGACAGGATTCCAAGGTATGATAGGCAGTGGTTACGTCCCCTATGCTAGTCCAAATTCCTGCTATGATGCCAAGAATTATAAGGAGATGGATTATCTGGACTACCTTTTATGTCAGATATGATCAGTTAGGGTACTGGTAAAGACTGATTATTGGGGGCTACACCTACATTGGGTGAGATATAGATGAAAGTACAGGTGTCTCTCCAGTTGGTAGGGAGGTAGATGTATGTGTTTTCCCCACAGAAGAAGAAAAATCCCTGATCATGGAGACGATCTGAAAGGTGTAGAGAGGAGAGGTGGGCTAAAGGGTATGAGGTCCCTTTTCCCAGTTCCACACCCCAAGCTGAGAGGGTAGCTGCCATGGAACTACCAATAAGGGGTGACAATGAGTGGTTGAGATATTATTGTACTGAAAGTGGGTGGGAATGCTAGAATACGCTGTTATCCAAGGGAAAATAAAGGAAAGGAAAGGAAAGGAAAGGGAAGGGAAGGGAAGGGAAGGGAAGGGAAGGGAAGGGAAGGGAAGGGAAGGGAAGGGAAGGGAAGGGAAGGGAAGGGAAGGGAAGGGAAGGGAAGGGAAGGGAAGGAAAGGTTTCAGGGCCAGCCTGACAAGGTTGAGCTGGGCTGAGGCAGGGAGGTGGGAATTGAGAAAAGACAGAAAGACAGGAAAGCGGGGTTGGGAGGACTCCAGTTCTCTCGATGAACTGAAGCAAGTTTATTAGCTATACAATCCTATTTATACACAGCACACTGAATAGGAGGTCTGTCAAGAGGAATGTATTCTTTGTTCCTCTTAATCTCTAAGGGAGAGACACAGCAGAAGGACAAGTTCTCAGTACAGCATATCTCAGTAAATTGTTACAGACTTCATGGTAAGCTATGAAAGGCTGTTCTTATTCTACAAAGAATAAGATTCTACTGATAATCGCCATCCAAACAAGTCTGGGAAAACTATGTGGGTAAGGGTCCTAGCCTTGCTAGCCCCTTCAGGTGCAAGGACCTTGCCAGCTTACATCTGGCCCCAAACAGATCCCCCTTCTTTGTTTTTTAAGTGAAGTTCATGTTTCAGTGTCCGACAGTTTTTTATGTGTACATGTCATCAGTAATATTTCAGTTCTGGATGGTGGACAAATGGTGGCAATGCAGGTCCGACCCTCTCTGGTTTGGTCTTGGGCAACCTGCACAGCTGCTGACTGCTACCATGGTAAGGTGTCATCACTATCTTCATTTCTGGACTGCTTCTCTTCATGTTGTCTCACGGGGCTACTGCTATTCTGTGGCTGGAGCAGTCCTGATAATTCCTCTCTGTTGCAGGAAACTACATGGTCTTGGAGTTGTCTGAAAATATACAAATGTATTCTTGACCAAAGGTTAATAATTATTTTTGCTCAAATGAATTTCCTTTGGCTTATTTTGACACCACATGTTTTTCATGTGTGTCTTGCTGTTAGCATTACAAATGAAAAAATTTTTCTAGATGTAAATTAGTTACAGGATATTTTTCCTTATATGGTATTCTCCCACTATCTTTCCACTATCCTCCCCCCCCCTTTTTTTAAATTTAATTATTAGGAGGATTTTGGAAATTTTATAATGCAGTCTAGATAACTTTAAATTTTTTAAAAAATATATTTTATTGATTTTTTACAGAGAGGAAGGGAGAGAGATAGAGAGCTAGAAACATCGATGAGGGAGACATTGATCAGCTGCCTCTTGCACATCTCCTACTGGGGACGTGCCCGCAACCCAGGTACATGCCCTTGACCGGAATCGAACCTGGGACCTTTCAGTCTGCAAGCCGACGCTCTATCCACTGAGCCAAACCGGTTTCGGCGATAACTTTAAATTTTAATTTTTTATACAAAAATATGACTGCTTTAGGTTATTGTATGTTAAGCAATTTTTCCATGAAATGATAATTTTGGTTAATACTTAAGTTAATTTTAATTAATCTGAAAACTTGACTATTATTTTATTGCTAGATTTAATATTTTAATAACAATTTTAATTTATACTGTAAATACTAATGGAAAGGATTATTTTGTATCCTTGAGAAGGCCCTGAGCATTCCTGGTGTTAAGCTGGATTTAGATATAGGGTAGCTTCTGTTAGCCAAGTCTCTGTTATCTGGGTCCCAATCTGGGCTGGGCATGGGAAGCGCAGCAGCCATGGGGGCAAGAGACCTCCCTCAGAAGGGGTGAGTGTTCAAGCCCCTGCCCAACTGGGGGGGGGGTGAGGATCTGTGCCCCACCTCTGTTGACCCTCAAGTTCTCCCCTGAGGCCCCCTGCAACTGTGCCTGTCTTAGGTTGCCGCTCCCTGAGGGGTCTTACCCGTCATTGACTAACCAGCCATCCTCTGGGCCAACCAGGGTGATGTGAGGTTTAGCTCTGTCTCCTTGGTGGCATATGCCCCTGTGGCCTCCATGCCCAGTAACTGCCTTTGGATCCCCTCGCCTGCTGGCGGGGCCTCGACATCGATCACATATTTTGGGGAACCCAGGTTTCTTCTCTAGAGAGGGCCCAGCTCATGCCATTTGACAAGAGACAGATCTATGGTACCAGCCACCATGAAGCTTTAACCTTAGTATGAACAGAGAGCTTTGGCAACAGTTGTAGGCAATTGGAAGAGGGACCCCCTGGCAAAAAGGGCAAGAGAGGTCAATATAGAATGCTTAAGTGCCTTCCCAGGGGGCCTTCCACACAGTGGAAGGGATAAAATCCTTTCATGTTCTTATTAAATTGCTGCCAAACAATTAGTTTGTAAGCTTGTTTAGGATAAATGTTAATATGCTGTTGTAAAATATTAAAAATTATTAATGAGCTTTTGTTATTTTAAATTATATCTTAAAATTCTACTGCTGTATTTTAAGAAATATTAAATAAGATAACTTGTTTTTCCCTTTCTTAGAGGCAAAAACTTAAAATATATATTTATTAATATTTATTTGATAAAGCTTTCTATGTGATTTCAAGTATATTAAATTGGCTTTATTAAAAAAATCCTATAAGAAGAGAGAATAAACTTTTGAAAACATTTCAGGGCCCATGAAATGTCCTAAAGTCATTCCTTGGTTATAGTTTTGAAATCTAACTTGAAAGACTATTAAATATATATGTGTATATATAATTTAAAGATTATATACCTTTTATAATTATTTTTTTAATATATTTTATTGATTTTTTACAGAGAGGAAGGGAGAGAGATAGAGTTAGAAACATCGATGAGAGAGAAACATCAATCAGCTGCCTCCTGCACATCTCCCACTGGGAATGTGCCCGCAACCCAGGTACATGCCCCCGACCGGAATCGAACCTAGGACCTTTCAGTCCGCAGGCCGACGCTCTATCCACTGAGCCAAACCGGTCTCGGCACCTTTTATAATTATTAAGAGATATCAATTAAATTAAAACTGATCTTTGTATTTAAAAATTTCGGTTGGGATTATAGAATTTATCCTCTTTTTTCAAGTAGATAAATGTTGAAATTTTATTATAATTATATGATTTCTCCCAATTTATTTAACCAGAACTTTAAACTCTTAGCTGGTAAGTTAAATATTTAGAATTTCTTAATCAGTAACATTTTTAAGAATAAACTTCAAAAATACAAGACATAATCAATATATTTAATTCTGTCCTCTAGATTTTTCGTGAGGGACATTTAGATTAATATTTTAGCATTTTGTTATTTCAGAATATCTAATTCAATTTAACAAACTGCTAAGCCTTGGAGTGCCATTGACTGAAAACAGGTAAGTATTAAAATGCAAATTAGTTACATTCTTTCTACCAAAGATGGGAAAACTGAGAAGCAAGCCTCTTTTTAAAAGTTGTCACAGGCAGGAAATTTTTGGCCTATCTGCTCTGTTGGGGGAAGGGAGGCTAGCCCTTCCTCTATTAGAAATTGCTTTGGGAAGCCAGCCTTAATTAAAGGGCGTAGCAGTTTTTTTTACCTGGGCTACTTAGATTTTTATAATATATTTTAATAATTCTTGAGATTTAAATCCAATTTATTATTTTAAGGCATATTCTTTAGCAAATTTTTGTAACAGAGACAATTTTACTGAATTTCCTTTTCAGCCTTGAAATTAACTTTTTAATATTCTTTATTAGTATTTAAAAACTGTTCTTTATTATGGAAATGCCAATCCTGCTGCTAGAATCTAGATAGCATCTTTTTTCCTTTGGGTTAATTTTTCCATTTTTCTTAGGAAATAATCAGTCTTGGGTTTTATTTTGTATCGCTATAAAGAGATTTCAGCTCAAAACTCAATCTAAATGTCCAAAATCGGACGATGTGCGCCTTAGTTCCAAGCCAGTTTTTCTCTTTACACATGCACAGAAATCCCAGATGTATTTTTAAATTTCAGATCCGGTGGCATTTGCTGTGGCTGTATCGGAAATGCAAGGAAATCATCATTTCTTCTCTATGTGGGAGGTTTTAAATCTAATGGTATTTTGTTTATTTTAATAAGCAATGGCAGCACCCAGGGCAGATAGAATGTCTCATCTCTATGGATCCAAGGTCCAGCCCGGTACTTCCGGGGGTTGCTCGGAATAGCTCTTTGTATCTATTTTGCTCTCTGGGGTAGGCTGGGTGCTGTGCAGTCTGCTGGCCTTGAGACGGCATAGGGACAGGAGGGTAAATAGACAATTCCCCTGTTATTTGCCGTGGCTGGGCTGGCCCCTTTTTGTAGTTTCCCGACTGGTGTTGAGGCAAAGAATTTCCCTGGATATCTGTCTTAGATTAACACTCATTTGCCCAATGTTTTCCTTTTTTACATTTAGGGCATAGTCCAGGTTGTTTGGGACCTCTGCCATTTCCTTTATTAACCCCTTTATTAGAAGGACACTGTTTTGCTATGTGTCCTGTTCCTCCACAAGTGTAACACTTGTGTGTTTGACTTTTCCCTGTGCTAAATTGTTGCTGAAGAAATCCTTCAATGGTGGTTCCCTTTAATGAGGCCGCAATGGCGACAACTATATGAGGGACCAATATCTGTGCAAATGCGGATATAATCTGAGAGAGTCCCCTGTCTTTGATAGGGCTGCAGTGCAGCTTGACAGGCAATGTTGGCATTTTCATATGCCAACTGTTTAACTATTAACATGCCAGCCTCTCCATCCACCACTACTCGGCCAACAGCCTGTAATAGCCAAGAGACAAATCCTGATGCTTTTCATCTGGCCCTTGAATAATTTTTGAGAGCTCCTCTGTTTTCTGACCAGAGGTGGGTAACTTTTTCCAGGCTCTAATCCCAGCTCCATTAATCTGTCCATAAGCTACCTAGGGGTATTGAATTTAATTATGGGTAACAGCATAGACTCCTTCACCTACCAGCATTTCATAAGAAATATTAATCTGGGCAGCTCGATTACGAGAAGCTTGTTCCTTAGCCTTTTCATCATATTCTGATTTCCACAAGAGATAATACCCTCCTGATAAACAAGCCTTGGCAATAGCTCTCCAATCATTAGGTGGGAGAGCCTCTGGCGCCATAGTTTCCAAGATGGTTAAAGTATAAGGGGAAGTGGGCCCATACTGAGCACAGGCTGTTTTTAACTCTTTTAAGGTTTTAAAAGGAAGCGGGTCATAAGCATGCTTACGCTGTCCCGTGTGAGGGTTCACCTGTTCCATAACAGAGAAGGCGTGAATGCCCAATTCCTCACCACACTTTTGTGCCTCCTGCAAAGCCATCTGGAGAGGGGAAAGTGGAACTGGTGCTGCACAAGGCAGCAGAGAGCAGCAGGAACGGCCCCCACAGCTTCTCTTTTTCTTGCCAAGAAGCTTTAATGTTTCTAAAAAGTATTCTAACACATCCTCTATATCACTGCCCTCTTCAGTTCCAGCAGAAAAACATTCTTCCTCCTTTTCTGCCTGAACAATACCTTTATTATCATCATGACAAAGAGCAGCAGCTTCCTCAAAATCCTCCTCATCTTGAGGAGTTAAATTGTCTTTAAAAGTTACATTATTTCTTTTTAATATACTGTCTTTTTTAGACCCCTGTTTTGTGTTATCACACTGCTTCTCCTTTTTTTCTGGCTTAAGAGACAGTTGATTATGGTCATGCCTGGGATCCAAACAATCCGGTATTAAATTCGATAAGGAAATGCAGACCTCCTGAATGAATTTTTAAAAAATTTTCTACTTGCTTGTCATTAACCTTAGTTCCTTTACTGTTGAGCATAGACTTTAACATTTGGCCATAAAGGGCATTTTCTCTAGATTCTAACTGTCCCATGCTTTACTCCGGACTATCAAAAAATTTCTCCTTCCTTACCTTAACGAGTGCACCCTTTATCCGGAGGAGTTCCTCACCGTTGTCTCTCCAAGCCTGACTGAGTTCCTCACCGTCTTATTCCCAGTTCCTCAGTCCTGTAGCTCGGGCGCTAGATGTGTCAGGGCCAGCCTGACAGGATTGAGAGGGCTGAGGCAGGGAGGTGGGAATTGAGAAAAGAAAGAAAGACAGGAAAGCGGGGTTGGGAGGACCACAGTTCTCTCGATGAACTGAAGCAAGTTTATTAGCCACACAATCTTATTTATACACAACACACTGAATAGGAGGTCTGTCAAATGGGATGTATTCTTTGTTCCTCTTAATCTCTAAGGGAGAGACACAGCAGAAGGACAAGTTCTCAGTACAGCATATCTCAGTAAATAGTTACAGACTTCATGGTAAGCTATGAAAGGCTGTTCTTATTCTACAAAGAATAAGATTCTACTGATAATCGCCATCCAAACAAGTCTGGGAAAACTATGTGGGTAAGGGTCCCAGCCTTGCTAGCCCCTTCAGGTGCAAGGACCTTGCCAGCTTACATCTGATCCCTAACGGAAAGGAAAGGAAAGGAAAGGAAAGGAAAGGAAAGGAAAGGAAAGGAAAGGAAAGGAAAGGAAAGGAAAGGAAAGGAAAGGAAAGGAAAGGAAAGGAAAGGAAAGGAAAGGAAAGGAAAGGAAAGGAAAGGAAAGGAAAGGAAAGGAAAGGAAAGGAAAGGAAAGGAAAGGAAAGGAAAGGAAAGGAAAGGAGCAGCTGAAGCCTCGGGCTTGGATGGTTGGATAAGAAGAAAAACAGTCCAGTTGTATGAAATAACCATTGGCTTCTATTGGGACCAATGGCCATTCAGCAGTTCTAGGTTAACTGTGATGTTGCAAGCTGATGATAGGAGATGGCCTATTGATATATTGCCCTTTGACTTTGTAAAACATATAGGGTGATTAGTGGGGTATGTAGGTATAAAAAAGAAGGGAGGCTTGATTTACCTGGGCTATAGAATAATTACCTAGGAGGGTGTCTGCCTTTTTGAGCAATGTAGTTCTTTTTTCCTTTTTATAAGTTAGAGTAATTTTTTGCTTCATTTCATCTCTTGATTGGTATAGGGATGGTGATATACACTGAAGAGAAGATGGAAGAAAGGCAGAGCTAGCAATTACTGGGTAATGCTGGATTGGTCTGGTTTAGGAGGAAATGGGTAAGGTTAAGGGTTCATTTGAGAAGAGTAGAGGTGAGAAAGTTCCTTATGGGTGTAGGAGTGGAGGGCTGGAATAGGATAAAAAGAAGAGCTAATTCCCACTTCCAGAATCAGGATTGTCCTAAGGTGGGGGGAAAGGTATGTTTGGGACCTAGAAAGAAGGAAATCTCATCCCATGGGTAATCAAAGTCCCCTTGGAAAAAAAGGTCCCATAGGAAAGGTGAGAATCCTGGACAAAAAAATCGTACACCTATGGATGATGACAGTGGCGGGTATAAGGGCAGAGGGTGGGGTGGGAACCAGGTGGAGGGGAGTTATGGGGGAAAAAAGAGGAACAACTATAATAATCTGAACAATAAAGATTTAATTTAAAAAAAAATAGCATTGCACCTTCAAAAAAAAAAGAAGGAAATAAAAGAAAAATTGAGAATCCTGATGCAAAGAGGGAGGGGGCAGTATCCGGACCTATTTGTACTGTGAGAGGAGATGGGTTTTCAGGGAAGTCAGGGTTATGAGGGTACCAAGGGAGCATGTTCAGGGATGCTCACTCATTCGTCCTCTTCCTCTGAGATGTAGGTAAGGGGGAGTCTGGGGGCCCAATCTTGTGGCTGTGCTACTTACAGGATTCTAACTCATGTGATTGTGGTATTCTGGTGATGGATTTTAATCTGGAAAGGTGAAACCATGGGCTATGCTCTGATAGTTTAGCTTCATTTGGGGCAGTTAAGAGCACCTCATAAGAGCCTTTCCATTGGGGTTGTAAACTATTTGATGGATGAATTTCCTTTAGGAGGACCCAGTCCCCTGACTGGAGAGGAGTAGTGGGCGTGTCTCCCATAAAAGGTGGATGGAAGACCTGATCAGCGTGTTCTCTCA
Organism: Myotis daubentonii; assembly: GCF_963259705.1. NCBI lineage: Eukaryota > Metazoa > Chordata > Mammalia > Chiroptera > Vespertilionidae > Myotis > Myotis daubentonii. Next base: position 11,123,999 of record NC_081862.1, on the reverse strand, counting down.
TTAATTGTTGGATGATATTTTAAATGGTGACATGGTTTTCTGTAGGGGTCTTTTTGGAAGATAAGTTTTCTAATAAGAAGGGTCTTCATACATGAGTTCAAAGGGACTAAGGAAGGATGGTGCATTGGACATTGCTCTGATGTGTATAAGGGCTAAAGGAAGAAGAGAACTCCAAGGTTCTTTAGTTTTGAGAGTTAATTTAGGTAGGTGAGACTTAATTAAGGAGTTTGTCTGAAGGTTGGGGCTGGTAGCAGGGAGTGTAAGTTCCACTGGATGTTCAGAGTGGAGTAGACCCATTGAGTCATTTGAGATATGAAAGCAGGTTTATTATCTGATTGTAATGATATGGGTCAGACTTAGTGGAGAATGGATTCTACCCAACCTGAGAAGGGATCTACTAGGGATCCCTAGTCTTTACCAGGAATTTTCCCCTAAGCCTGATGAGTTGGGAAAGAAGAATGTTTCACCTCTCCTTGGGAATACTGAGTAACTAGTAGAACAGGTTTTGGTGATATCTTGCAGTAGGGAGGCTAAGCTAGGACATGTGATGAGGTGTTTTAGTAGTCTACATCCTATGAGTAGGGAATTGTGAATAACCATAAGATATTGTGGGTCTGTTCCTGGGAAGAATATATTTTCCCTGAAATTTTAACCATGGATCTTCCTGAATGGCTCCAAGTGTTAAGAGGGACTGAAGTTCCTCTGGAGTGTAGTAAGGTGTTATGTGGTGTATAGCTAAGAGTTGGGGAGATGGAGACTTCCTCTGAGCCACTGCCTTGGCCTCCTGGTCTGCTTTTATTTTCTGGTATTAAGGGATCATTCCTAACTTGGTGTCCTTTGCAGTGTATGACTTTTAAGAAGTCTGGAAAAGGAGAGAGGAGTTCCTAAATACCAAGCAGGAAGACCTGTTGAGACTTCCAGTGACACTGTCAAAAACTGTGAATGGTGGTGGGGATAAAGAAAGTCTATGCCTCAACTTAAGGATGTAAGCAACAGCAGAGAGTCTGGGCGTGGTTGCTCTATCTTACTAGGAGAGAAGGGGTTCTTTCAGATATCAGGGGTGATCAAGTCTTGACTCACTGGACAAACTTTCTTACAATTTTCACAAACCTTCTATTTATTCACAAATAACCAGCTTTAGTAAACAAGTAAATAACCAGCATTTGTCAGACTGACATTTATTAGCACACTTTAAAGACATTCTTACTTTCAAGAAAATATACAATCAACAAAGTACAAGAGACCTTCTGTAATAAAAGCTAAGAGCAGGTAAATTAAAACTTGTCTAGCAATCAATGCTTCAATATTTTATGTTATTTAAAAATATTTAGATGTTTATCATTTAACCCAGCAATGCTCCAAAGTCTTTATGTTAACAAAGACAGGGAAATTATGTATAGGTCTATGAGGCTGGAGAAAAGGCAGGGGTTGTGGGGAGGAGGGAGCAGGCCCAGCATCCTGTATTCAGGCTTCTAGCCACTTGGGTTTAAAACTGCCACATTTTCCCTTAGAGACAACATGCTAAGGTTTGGGTGGTAATGAGTTCAGCTTCTGATAGTAGCAGGACTGTTAAAGTATTTGCAGTTTTCCAGTAAAGAAAGGTATTCTTTGGGAAGGGTGTGAGAAGACACTGAGTTAAGAGCAGTTTTCAGAGCATTCAAGGAGTGAAAATGCTGGTCTTGGAGTCTAAAGGCTCAGTGAAGGGTCCCTTCTATGCATTATAGAAGGGCTTTACAATATGACTAAAGTTGGGAACCCAGAGGCTAAAGTACCAGTGAGCCTAATAAAAGAGAGTATTTCTTGTTTAGAGGAGGGGACAGTCATGGAGGAGATGAAGCATTTAAGGTCCAAGCAAAGGCTTGGCTTTGTGGGGTAAGAGTGAAAGTGAAGTAGGTTCAGGACAACTGGGCTTTATGAAGGGATGCAGGGTCAGCAATAAAGGAGAGATTTATAATCTGGCATCCTCCTTGGCTGGCTGGGGGGTGGTGGATGTAAGGGAGCGAAGCCTAATTGAGGACCGCCATCATGTCACCCAAGTAGGTTTTGGAGGTAAGCCAAAGACAAGCTGCCACTGCCTACTTCTCTCCAAGTAGAAAACTCAGGGTGATCAAAGCCAGAATTATGACTTCCCTTGAAACCCCCTTGGGTTTCATCACCAAATGTTAGGGTCACCAAAGGAGTGATGCACAAGGCCAAAGTGGTAAGGAATTATAAATTTACTAGAGGCCTGGTGCACAAAAATTTGTGCACTGGTGTGGGGGGGTGTTGTCCCTCTCACAGTCTGGGACCCATCGGACGATAATAAACTGTTGGCTTAGGCCCACTTCCAGGTGGCAGAGTGCAGGCCCAATCCCTAGGTGCAGCCCCTGGTTGGGCTCAGAGCAGGGCCGATTGGGGGGTTGGGGCACCACCCCCTGTCACACTCAAGGCAGGGTCGATGGGGAGGTTGCAGCGCCACCCCCTGACACACACAGAGGGGGGCCGATCAGGGGGTTGGGGCGCTGCCCGCTGTCACTCTGCTCCAGGGGCCAGGAGGCCTCGCGGCTCCACTTGACACCGGGGCAGTGAGGCCTCACAGCTCCACTGATCCTGGGTTCAGGAGGCCTCACAGCTCCACTGATCCTGGTGCTGGGAGCCATATTACCCTTTTACTATATAGGATAGAGGCCTGGTACACAGGTGGGGGCTGGCTGGTTTGCCCTGAAGGGTGTCCTGGATCAGGATGGGGGTCCCATTTCAGTGCCTGGTCAGCCTGGATGAGGGGATGATGGCTGATTGCAGCTGGTCACACACCCTTCAGGATGGGGGTCCCGCTTCGGTGCCTGACCAGCCTGGATGAGGGGATGATGGCTGTTTGCATCTGGTCGCACCCCCTTCAGGGTGGAGGTTCCCACTGGGGTGCCTGTCCAGTGTGGGTGAGGGGCTGAGGGCCTTTTTCAGGATGGCAGGTAACTGAAGCTCCCAACCTCTCCTTTTTATCTTTTTTTTATTATTATTATTCTGGGATTTATTTACCGTCTATGGCTGTCACAAACTGAGAGCCGGCTTTAGCTCTGAGGCTCGGCTCCAGCTCTGAGACCTCGGCTGCTGATCTGGGTTTGTTTGGATCCTATAACTGAAACACTGTTTCAGCTCCAGCTCCAAGGCCGGCTGGCTGAAAGCAAGTTTCTGGGGATTGTTTAGCTTCTATATTTGCAACATTGTTTCTTAGAGTGCAGCTCAGAGGCCAGCAGTGGCAGGCGGGGAACGTTGGCTTCCTCTGTCACTGGAGCAAGCAAGCCTCCTGTTCGCTTCAGCTGCCTGGCTGCCGGCTGCCATCTTGCTTGGCAGTTAATTTGCATATCTTGCGGATTAGTCAATAGGAAGGGTAGCAAAGTTACGGTTAAATACCATGTTTCTCTTTTATTATATAGGATTAGGTCATCTGGAAAACAAGATGGGTTGAATCTCAAAATGGCACCAGCACACAAGATAGGGAGTCAGAGCTTTTTAAAGAACTCTAGGTAGGCTTTATCAGGGTGGAGATTTTTCTGTGCAGGTCCAGATTCTGGGAAAATCCAGAAGGTAGAGATAATAGTCTTAGCTATAGGAATGTGGTCTAAGCAAGTGGAATATCCATTGTGAAGTGGCCTAGAGGTCAGTTCCCAAGTGTGGGGATATCCACTCAATTATTTGATCAGACCTAACAATCTCTTGTAGCAAGATGTTTAGATACATCTCCTAGGGCAGTGGTAGGCAAACTGCGACTTGGCAAACTGCGGCTCATGAGCCACATGTGGCTCCTGGTCCCTTGAGTGTGGCTTTTCCACAAAATACTGACTTCTGTGCATGGGCCACAAAGTTTCGATCATACTGTATGTGGTATTTTGTGGAAGAGCCCACTCAAGGGGCCAAAGAGCTGCATGTGGCTCTTGAGCCGCAGTTTGCTGACCACTGCCCTAGGGCAAAGGAAACTAAGGAGAACATAAACAAATGCACTACATCATAAAAGGCTTCTGCACAACAAAAGAAGCCATCAACCAAACAACAAGAAAGCCCACTGCATGGGAGAATATATTTGTCTATGATATATCTGATAAAGGGGTAATATCCAAAGTATGTAAGGAACTCATAGAATTTAACAAAAGATAAACAATCCAGTAAGAAAATGGGCAAAGGACCTAAATAGATATTTCTCCAAAGCCAAATGGTCAAGAAATATATTAAAAAATGATTAAAGTCACTGATCATCAGAGAGATGCAAATTAAAATGACAATAAGGTATCACCTCACACCTGTCAGAATGACTATCACCAACAAATCAACAAATGGCAAGTGCTGGTGCAGAAAAGGGAACCATAGTACACTCCTGGTGGGAATGCAGACTGGTGCAGCCATTATGGATAACAGTACAAAGGTTCCTCAAAATTAAATATGGAACTGCCATTTTACCCAGTGATCCCCTTGTAGGAATGTACCCTAAGAAACTCAAAACCCCTATCGTAAAGCACACATACATCCCGATGTTCATAGAAGCACAATTTACAATATCTAAGCTCTGGAAATAGCCTAAGTGCCTAGCAGCAGATGAATAGATAAAAAAAAAACCCGTGGTACATTTATACCATGGAATACTATGCAGCAGTAAAAAAAGAATATCTTACCCTTGAGACATCATGGAGGGACCTGGAGAGTATCATGCTAAGTGAAATAAGTCAGTAGAAAAAGAGAAGTATCACATGATCTCATTATTATGTGGAATCTAAGTAACAAAATAAACTGATGAATGGAGTGGATCCAGAGACCTGGAAGCATGGAATGGAGTGGGGAACCTTGGAGGGAAGGTGGCAGAGAGTGGGTGGGTGGGAAGTAATCAACCAAGGACCTTTTATGCATATATGCATAGCCCATGGATATATGAAGTCAGTATATATATTGATTTCAGAAAGAGGAAGGGAGAGACAAAAACATCAATGATGAGAGAGAATCATTGACCAGCTCCCTCCTGCACTGAGCTTGAAACCAGGGCATGTGCCCTGACTGGGAATTGAACCATGACCTCCATGATTCATAGGTCATCACCCAACCACTGAGCCACCCCGACCAGGCAAGAATATACTGTTTTACATAAAATGTGTGTGTGTGTGTGTGTGTGTGTGTGTGTGTGTGTGTGTGTGTGTTTTGTAAGGTAAAACAATGCATTGTAAATAATCATAAGCCCTGGCTAGGTGACTCAGTTGGTTGAATCTTTGTCCTGTATACCAAAAACTTCTCTGGTTTGATTCCCAGTCAGGGCACCTAATGGATGTATTTCTCTCTGTCTCTGTCTCTCCCTCCCTTCAATCTCTCTAAAAACACACATATTCCCAGGTGAGTATTAAAAGGATAAAATAAAATAATCATAAAATTTAGTGAATTAGTCACAGATTATCAAAACAATAGTGGTTCCTGCTTAGTGTTTTTTGTTTTGTTTTGTTTTGTTTTTTGTTTTTGTTTTTTTAAATATATTTTATTGATTTTTTACAGAGAGGAAGGGAGAGGGATAGAGAGTTAGAAACATCGATGAGAGAGAAACATCGATCAGCTGCCTCCTGCACACTCCCCACTGGGGATGTGCCGGCAACCAAGGTACATGCCCTTGACCGGAATCGAACCTGGGACCCTTGAGTCCGCAGGCTGATGCTCTATCTGCTGAGCCAAACCGGTTAGAGCCCTGCTTAGTTTTTTTTTTTTAATATGTTTTAATTGATTTCAGAGAGAGGAAGGGAGATGGAGGGAGACAGAAACATCAACAATGACAAAAATCTGATAGGCTGCCTCCTGCATACCAGGGATTGAGCCCACAACATGGGCATTTCAGTGCCCTGACTGGGAATGAAACCTTGAGATTCATGCTCAACCACAGAGCCACACACCGGCAAGGCTGCTAGAAATTTTAGAAAGTGGTTTTTCTACTTCAAGCTAGAAATCTGAGCTCCAAAAGAGGACATTCAGCTTTGGAAAAATGTTTATTTAACATAAGCCATGTTGTGTTTAAATTGGGAAATTTAAAAACATACTTTACACTCTAAATTACCACTAAAATAAGCATTCGTTATTTTAAGTATCCTTCCCTAATAGAAACTTGCAATTTGAGCATTTGGAGATACTAAGACTTTTGTCTAGTTTCAAATAACCTGCCTACATATTATACAAGGGTTTCTACTGCCCAGCCAGGGTGGCTCAGCCATTGAACATCAACCTATGAACCAAGAAGTTACAGATTTTGTGGCTTGACCCAGAGCCTCCTGGTTCATAGGTTGACATTCAACCATTGAGCCATGCCTGCTGGGCTAGTCCATTTATTTTTTTTATGTAATATTTTCCATGTTAGGTTTAATTCTACCATCATTTTACAATTTGTTCTTACTGGTTCATTCATTTTTACTGCACCCCCACATCCCTTTCCCCCGAAAATTATCAGTCCACTCCCTTTCTATGCCCCTGAGTATTCTGTTCACCAGATTTTTTATTCACTTGGTTTTCAGATGCATTTGTTGATAGATATGTATTTGTTGTTCATAAATTTTATCTTTACCTTTTCTTCTTCCTCTTCTTAAAGAATACCTTTAAGCATTTCATATAGTACTGGATTGGTGGTGATGAACTCCTTTAGCTTTTTCTTATCTATGAAGCTCTTTATCTGACCTTCAATTCTGAATGATAGCTTTGCTGGATAAAGTAATCTTGGTTGTAGGTTCTTGCTATTCATCACTTTGAATATTTCTTGCCACTCCCTTCTGGCCTGCATGGTTTTTATTGAGAAATCAGTTGACAGTCATATGGGTACTCCCTTGTAGGTAACTGACTGTTTTTCTCTTGCTGCTTTTAAGATTCTCTCTTTGTCTTTTGCTCTTGGCATTTTAATTATGATGTGTCTTGGTGTGGTCCTCTTTGGATTCCTTTTGTTTGGGTTTCTCTGAGCTTCCTGGACTTGTAAGTCTATTTCTTCAGCAGGTAGGGGAAGTTTTCTGTCATTATTTCTTCAAATAGGTTTTCAATATCTTGCTCTCTCTCTTCTTCTGGAACCCCATAATTCAGATGTTGGTACGCTTGAAGTTGTCCCAGAGGCTCCTTACACTATCTTAATATTTTTGGATTCTTTTTGCTTTTTGCTTTTCTGGTTGGGTGTATTTTACTTCTTTGTAATTCAAATCCTTGACTTGATTCTTGTGATCCTCTCATCTGCTGTTGGATCTTTGTATAAGATTCCTTATTTCAATCAGTGTATGCTTAATTTCTAGTTGGTCCTTTTTCATATCCTCGAGGGTTTCACTAGATTTCTTGCGGGTCTCACTAAATTTATCAGCGGTTTCTAGAAAATTTTTGAAAAACTTATAACCATGGTTTTGAACACTATATCCAGTAGTTTTCTTTCCTCCATTTCTGTCATTTGTGACCTCGTTCTTTGTCTCCACATTTTGGCTGCTTCCCTGTGTTGGTGGAGTGGCTTTCTGTTCAAGGTGTCCTATAGGGCCCAGTGGCTCAGCCTCCCCAATTACCTGAGGTGGACACTCTTGGTGCACCCCTTTGTGGGCTATGTGCACAGTCTTGTTGTAGTTAAGCCTTGATTGTTGTAGGTATCACTGGGAGGAATTGACCTCCAGGTCAATTGGCTGTGAGAATCAGTTGTGTCTATGGTGGGAGGACTTCTGTGCTGGAGACACCCTTATGGGGCAAGACTTGCTTCAGTGGGACTTTGGTGCTCATTGAGTCTTCCCCCTGAGTTTTTCCCTTATGGATATGAGGAGTTGTAATCTGGATGGTCCCACTCTGACCACTGGGTACACTGGCTCTTGGATCTCTAAGGAGGTGCTAATTTAGCCTCTGACTGAGCCTACCAAGCAGGAGCTATGGAGAGATCTGCAGATTCCTCTTCTTTGTTTGGGGATTGGAGGTGCCCAAATGAGGCCTAGCTGTGAAGGAATGCAAGCTGCTGTGGGGCCATGGGCCTTCTTTTGGTGTTCTGGGTCTCTCTGACCCAGCTGCAGTTTGTTAGGTAATTTTCAGATTGCAAAAGGCCAGGCCATTTACATGCAAAAGCCTCTGTGCACAGCTTGGGTGGGGCAGGGAATCAACAGGTCAGAGCAAACAGCTATGGCTGATCATCAGCCCTGCCCTAAGAGGCCCCCGGTCTCAGTGTCCCGTGGTAATTGCTGCCAGCACCTCTGAGAGAAAGCTGCCCTCGAGTTCTGCTCGCTGCTAGATGGTCCAGTTTCTCTCTACATGAGTCTGGGTCCCCAAGGACTCACCCAGAACTTGAGTTTAGGACAATTGGGAGCTTGTGTCTCTCTCCCAATTGTAAAGGACTACCGCATCCTCAGTTGCCTGCCCTTTCTGCATGTGTCTGCATACATCTGCACTTTACTTCCACACCTCCTCTGAGTCTCAGTGTGCTTTTCTCTTTCCTTCTAGTTTTATAATTTCCACGCAGCCAGCTTCCTGTGGTTCTGGATGATGTCTGTTTTGTCTTTTAGTTGTATTTTTGAAGTGGTTGTGTGAGGCAGCAATTTCAGATGTTTACCTATGCCCCCATCTTGGTTTTTCGCGGCAAACTTTATCTTCATTGCTCAATGTGTTCAAATCCATTGTAAGAAGTAGGTTGTTTGATATTTAAATTTCTCAAAGTTCATCAGTAGGATTTCCTCAATGCCCCCATGGGTTTTTATTTACTTCCTTGCTTTCTGGTACATTAACTCCTACCTTGTACCTTCTCTCACCAAAACCTTTATGCATTCTTTTTGGAAGAGACTAGTTCCTTTTACTAAGGAATGGTATTAGGAGCCAAGAATTGTCTAATTCTCTAGCATATCGGAGAACTCCTCAACTTATATGTATTCTTCATTTGTCATTTACTTGCCATCATTCTTTTCTAATGTTTTGTAGTATTCAAGGAAAGATCACATGTTGGCCTTTTCTGAATATCATGTTTTTAATAAGGCTGTTATACTATTTAGGTATGCAATTAGCTCAACAATATTGTGGGAGAGAGACTTAGACTAGTAAATTATAGATTTTTAAAATTTTGTACATGTTTATATTAATCCACACCCAATTTCCAAAAGTATATGAGGTACCTAAGAGATTATAAGAGATTATAAATAAGGGCTTTTTTGTAAATAAGTTTTTTCTTAATGCACAGGAAAACTAAAGGCTGAAAAGCAAAATGAATCAGAGACAGGTTATGTTACCTGATATTTATGCTAAGAGCCCTTTATCTAACTAAAGTTCATGTGCATTATCCCATTTGATTCCTAACAGTCCTAGAAAGTGGAAAAGCTAGACATAATTAACCCAATTTCTACAGATGAGGAAACTGTGTTAGGAATAGCTTAAATGATCTTTCCAAATAAAGATAGGCTGGGACCAGATCTAAATTTCCTAACTTCCAGCCTAGGCTCAGTGTCTGATGCCTGGGAAGCTGGGGTGGGAGAGACAACTGGAAGCAGGGGTGGCCCATTGAACTCTTTATTTTACTGTCTTGAGGTTCAAGTCCCTTTACTGTTTGCTAGCTCCCAGCAACCCTGCTCAAACTGATGTTGTCCTCCACTCCTGCACCTCAACCCCACCCAGTATCTTTTAGACTGGCTTCTTAGTTAACATGGTCATTCTATGCCTTTGTTATAAAAATTGCTCAATCTGGTTTTCAAGTCCCTGGAGGTCTAATTCTTAGCCAAGTAAGGACCAGCTGAGGGTATACATTCAGATTATTTATTGTTCTGCAAAGTACTGAGGTCCCAAAAAACCTTAGGGTATTGTTCTTGGATTCCAGAGAAATAACTCAGAGGACTGGTTGTGAAAGATATGGATTTATTGGGATTTAGGTGCACACTGGAAGTGGCCAACTAGTAGGTAACATTTACCAGTGAAGTTGAACTGCTAAGTCCCATCCAGCCTGTGGTCTTGTGGAACCAAGGATGGGTGGTTGGTGCCATTACTTTGCTGCTAGGTAGACTGTCCAAATGCTAGGTTTTAGACTCCTTATTTATATATTTCAGAGAGGAAGAAAGAGGGGGAGAGAGATAGACATATTAATGATGAGAAAGAATCATTGAGAGGGATCGAGTCTGTGACCGGGGCATGTGCCCTGACCAGAAATTGAACCCTGATCTCCTGGTTCATGCATCCAAACTCATCGCTGAGCCACACTGGCTGGGCCACAAGATTTTACAGAGTACAGAAAACAGATTAACATAGGGTGCACAGGTGTGGGGCATGTGTTTTCACAAAAGCTGTGTGAGATCAAAACTGTTAGATAGCTATTGAGTTTTTCTTTTAATAAACTGATTGGTTTCAGAGTGGAAGGGAGAAACATTCCCATGAGGAAAACATATCGATTGATTGCCTCCCACAGGCAACCCAACCTGAGGCCAGAGCAAACCCATAACCAGGTATATGTGCCCTCGACAGGGAATCAAACCTGCCACCTTTTGGTGCATGAGCCCAAACTCTAACCAGTGAGCCACAACTGCCAAGGCTGTACCTCTTTCTTATAGGGGCCTATAATTGATTATTTTCTCTACACTTGACCCTGTTCTGGGCTATGTGACAGTGCCCCCTTCTAACTCTCCAACTCCACTTTAGTGAGGTTTCCCTTTATTAAATTTCACAGTAATAATTCCAATCAGTTGACTTATTTCTAATACATGAAAATTATGTTATATTTTTGTGGTCAAAACTAGGTGAGGGCCAGAAATAGTCCTCCTATTTTATCTTGGCAGTGGTAATTTAAATTGTCAGTAAAACTGGACCTTCTCTCTTGATTCCCGTCTGTAAATGTGGTGTGTTATTTTTATCTGAAATACTTGTCCTTTTGTTTTGTTCTGTTTGGTTTGGTTTTATCTATGTCTTCTTATTTCTGAAGGCTTTTTAGACCTACATTACTTAAAAATAACTATTACTCATAATTTCACTTTTTTTAAAACCAAAGTGCTGCATTCAGGTCCCAGTTTGTCATCTCAGGGACAAAGAGGTAAGCAAAAGCAAAGTTTATTGAGAGATAGACATACTCCCTCTAGATGGGAAGGGTCCCAAGTGGGTTGCTGGGAAGCTCTCTGTCTAGGTGTATAGATATATGCCCTACGGGCTTCTGATTGGATCCTCCATGGAAGCTCTCTATCCAGGGGTAGAGGAAGCGAGGAAGCTCACTGTCTAGAGAGTAGGGATATATATGTGTATATATATATACACACACATGTATCTCCTATATAATAAAGAGGTAATATGCAAATTAACCCTTTCACCCTCACAAGATGGCTGCCTACAACCAGGCTGGCAAGGATGTTAGTGAGGGACGACCAAACGACTAAGAAAGCAGGCTGAATGGGGTGACCAGGCTGGCAGGGAGGCCGTGAGGGGCAACCAGAACAGCAGGGGGGACAATTGGGGGTGACTAGGCTGGCATGGGGGTCAGTAAGGGGTGACCAGGCTGGCAGGGGAGGGCAGTTAAGAGCAACCAGGTTGTCAGGAGGGAGCAGTTGGGGGCAATTGGGCTGGCAGTGGGGGACAGTTAGGGGTGACCAGGCCAGCAGGGGTGACAGTGGGAAATGATCAAGTCGGCATGGGGAGCAGTTAGGGGTGACCAGGCAGGTAGGCAGGTGAGCGAATAGGAGCCAGCAGTCCAGGATTGTGAGAGGGATGTCTGACTGTTGGTTTAGGCCTTATCCTGGATTGGAGAGGTTCAGGCTGGGCTGAGGGGAACACCCTGCCATGCACAAATTTTGTGCATCGGGCTATATATTTTGTGCACTCAGGTTGAGGGGGGTGTCCCTCAGTCTGGCTTTGCCCTCATACAGTTGGGGACCCCTCGAGGAATGTCCACCTGCTGACTTAGGCCCATTACCTGGGGAATCGGGCCTAAACTGGCAGTAAGACATCCCTCTGGCAGCCCGGGAGCCCTTGGGGGATGTCCACTTGCCAGTGGGGAGCAGGCCTAAGGTGCAGTCAGACATCCTTAGCACTGAGGAGGTGGGAGAGGCTCCCGCCACCACTGCTGTCCTGGCAGCCATCAGCCTGGCTTGTGGCTGAGCAGAGCTCCCCTCTGTGAGAGCACACTGACCACCAGGGGACAACTCCTGCATTGAGCATCTGCCCCCTGGTCAGGTGTGCCATAGTGACCAGTCATTCACAGTTGTTCTGCTGTTAGGGTCAATTTGCATATTACCCTTTTATTATATAGAATAGAGGCCTGGTACATGGGTGGAGGCTGGCTGGTTTGCCCTGAAGGGTGACCTGGATTAGGCTGGGGGTCCCGCTAGGATGCTTTGCCAGCCTGTGGGAGGGGCTGAGGGACGTTTTCATGATGGCCGTGCCACCCAGTGACCCAAGCTCCCAGCCTCTGCTTTTATTTTTTTTTTTTTTCAGTGTCTCCTTGAGTTAGAGGCCAGGTTGGGCTGGAAGCAAGTATCTGGGATTTATTTATTTTCTATAATTGAAACTTTGTAGCCTTGAGTGGAGCCAAGGGCTGGCCAGGGCAGACAGTAAGCTTGGCTTCCTCCATCGCCAGGGGCAACCCAAGCCTCTGGCTCACTCCAGCTCCATGGCTGCCGCCATCTTAGTTGGGTTAATTTGCATACTCACCTTTGATTATCTGGTGGGTGTAGTGAAGTGGTGGAGTGATGGTTAATTTGCATCTTTCTCTTTTATTAGTATAGATATATCCTATATAATAAAAGGCCAGAGACATCACAACAGAATAACCAGAGACCAGACCACCATGGCCTCCCCCTAAGCAAGTGGTTAGGGACAATCGGATAGGCAAGCAGAGTGGTTATGGGTCATCAGGCAGGAAGGCAGAGTGGTTAGGGGAGATCATGTAGGCAGACCAGGGGTTAGGAGCAATCAGGTAGGCAGATGGCCCATCACTGGGCTGGCTTTACTACCAAGCCATTGCACTACACCCTGTCACATGCAAAGGGAGGCCACCATTGGCAGGGCAAAGGGGGCAGCACTGCACAGATGGCAAGTAGTGGCAGGGGTGGGGCCAGGTGCCTGCAGCTGGGAGAAGAAAAGCTCCATTAGGCCCTGATCTCAGGCCAGGCCTAGGGACCCTGCCTGAGGGGCCCTGGATTGTGGGAGGGTGCAGGATGGGCTGAGGGACACCAAGTCTCTAGTATGTATGTGTATGTATGTATATATATATCCTATATAATAAAAGGGTAATATGAAAATTTACCCTAAGGGCAGAACAACTAGGAATGTCTGGTTACTATGAGGCTCACTGACCACCAGGGGGCAGATGTTCAATGGTGGTCAGTGTGCTGCCACAGGGGGAGCTCTGCTCAGCCACAAGCTAGCTGATGGCTGTAAGCATGATGGGGTGGCAGGATCCTCTCCCCCCTCTTCAGAAGCACTAAGGATGTCCCTTAGTTGGACATTCTCTGAGGGCTTCAGGGCGGCCAGAGGCGATGTCTGACAGCCAGCTTAGGCTCCCCCCTGTGGGGTGAGGGTGTAAGCTGGCAGATAGACTTCTCTCAAGGGGTCCATGCATGAATTTTTGAGCACCGGGCCTCTAGTATATACTTTATATATATATATATATATATATATATATATATATATATATGTATGTATGTATGTATATATATATATATATATATATATATATATATATATATATATATATATATATATATATATAAACTAGGGGCCCGGTGCACAAAAATTAGTGCACTTGGGTGGGGTCTCTCAGCCAGGCCTGTGGCCTCTCACAGTCTGGGACCTCTCGGGGGATGACCACTTGCTGGCTTAGGCCCGATCCCTGGGGATTGGGCCTATAAAGGCAATCAGACATCCCTCTGGCAGCCCGGGAGTCCTCAGGGGATGTCCACTTGCCAGCAGGGAGCAGGCCTAAACTGCAGCTGGACATTCTTAGAACTGCTGAGGAGGAGGGAGAGGCTCCCATCACCACCGCTGTACTGGCAGTCATCAGCCTGACTTGTGGCTGAACAGAGCTCCCCCTGTGGGAGCACACTAACCACCAGGGGGCAGCTCCTGCATTGAGCATCTGCCCCCTGGTGGTCAGTGTCTGTCATAGTCACCTGTCATTCCCAGTCATTCTGCTGTTAGGGTCAGTTTGCATATTACCCTTTTATTATATAGGATAGAGGCCTGGTGCATGGGTGGGGGCCAGCTGGTTTTCCCTGAAGGGTGTCCTGGATCAGGGTGGGGGTCCCACTGGGGTGCCTGGCCAGCCTGGGTGAGGGGCTGATGAGTGTTTGCAGGCTAGTCACACCCCCTTCAGGGTGGGGGTCCCCACTGGGGTCCCTGGCCAGCCTGGGTGAGGGGCTGATGGCTGTTTGCAGGCTGGTCAAGCCCCACCCAATGGGAACCCTCATCCCATGGAGGTTTGGCCAGCCTGGGTGAGGGGCTGATGGCTGTTTTCAGGCTGGCCAAGCCCCCAGGTGATGGAAGCTCCCAGCCTCTCATTTTTTCTTTTTTTTAATTCTGGGATTTATTTACCTTCTATAATTGAAACTTTGTTGCCTTCAGTGGAGCTCAGAGCCAGCCACGGCTGGTGGGAAGCTTGCCTTCCTCCATCACTGGAGCAACCAAGCCTCCTGCTTGCTCCAGCTGTGTGGCTGCCGGCTGCAATCTTGGTTGGGTTAATTTGCATATAGTCGCTCTGATTGGCTGGTGGGCATAGCTTAAGGCATAGTGAAGGTGCAGTCAATTTGCATGTTTGTCTTTTATTAGATTAGATATAATGTAGAGGAAGCTTTCTATAGGGGTGTTGGTTTTTCCCTGCCCCAGCAACTCCCACCTAACTTGGTTTTCACCCAACTGGGTTGCCTTAGCAACTAGTCAACAAGCTGTATCCTGTTATTCTTGGATTTCCCTATTTTCCTTCCATCCTTTGATCTGGCCCTAATTACCTATCCCTCTTCTTTATCTTTACTTTAGATTTACAACTCACCCGGTAGCTTTCCTACTATACTTAGAATTTCCTTTCTTCTGTTTGAATCTTTGAACCCCATGAAACTTATTTTGTGCCTATGATTTATCTAGTCAGAATAACTGATTTTCAGTTTCCTCCCAAATGTAATGCAGTATTCACCACATACTATGGGTTATACAGTTCATGCCAAGGAAGGACACAAATGGGTCTAGAAGAAAGTCCAGGATCCTAAGTACAATCTGGTGAAACACAGACTCATTCAGGCTGCAGGAAGGCCACATCCACCCTAAAGACCTGCCTTAGCTGGGGCTCCCAGCTCCTGTGGGGCGAGTCCCTCACTAAAGCAACTGGAAAGCAAGCCAGGAAACCTCCAACCTCTGTGCCCTTGCTGAAGGCTTCTTGACAGACACTCTCAGAACCTAGAGCAGCCAAACCAATCACCATGGGGTGAGGAAGAGAGAAGGCAGAGACCAGCGCCCACTTGACCAGAGTCCAAGATTCTGTGCATGACTGACAGAAGGGCTCCACCCTATGCCTCACCCTTTCTGGGTCTTCTGACCACCATTGGTGGGCAGGGCCCTGTGACCCCAACTCTGATTGGCGACTGACACCTGACCTGCTCTATTGGCTCGAACATCGCCCTCTCAAACCTCTTCAACCCCAGAGGCCTCACACCTCCTGAGGGCAGGAAGCAAGCCGGGCTCAGAGAGGGCACTCCGCCAGGGTAAGCAGTGTTGCCTCACAGCCAGGAGACTCACAGGAAAACAGGAAACTTGCAGTGTGAACCCCTTAGCCGGAGGCCTTGAAATTCCAGCCTAAGAGACCCTGAATGCCCTCTTCCTGAGAGGCCTCCTATCCTGTCAGCCTCAAGGGACCCCAAGTCTGCTAACCAAAAGGATCTCAAGTGTCTTCACCCAGATAAACACTAAATCCCCCAATACTTAGACCCCAAAATACCCCTAAAGACCCCATTCCCTTCAGCTGAGGGCGTGCCCAGAAATACCAAATTTTCCCCAATTCTGAGACCCTGAATGCCTCCGTCTGGGAACTCAATGTTCAGAAACTTGAAGCCCCTAAGGAGAGACCTCAAGTCTCCTCACCCTTTAAAGTCCCAAATCCTCTCACCTGGGCACCCAAAATTTCCTTAGCCAGTAAGTCCCCAGATCCTGTTCAGAGGGCCCCCAGCCTGTGAGGTCTCTGCCCCTGGAGACTGCTCCTCCTCCTGCCTATATTGTTCCAGAATCGTGGGTAGAATTCCCAAAACCCAGATCTGTCACCAGAATTTTCACCCCACTGTCAGGGTGTCTCTGACCCCACCCCAGGACCACCTGGCCTCGCCCCTCAGGGCCCCTCTGACCCTCTGGCATTGCTGCTCAGGTCCTTCAGAATCCCCCACCCAGCATCAGACCCTCAGGGCCCCTCAGACCCACTGGCCTCGCCCTTCATGGCCCCTCAGACCTTCCCCCAATCCACTGGTCCTCAGGGCCCCTCAGGACCCCTCAGGCCTGTCACCTCTCCGTTGGCCCTTAGGGTCCCTCAGATTCCGAGCCTCACCCTTCAGGGCCTCTCAGACATTCCACACCTCTATTGGCCCTCCAGGACCCTCAGTGCCCACCCCCTGCACCTTTTCCCTCAGGGCCACTCATACTCACCCCTAACATCACCTCTCAGGGCCTCTCACACCTGCCCCTCCTCCATTGGCCCTCGGGAACCCCTCAGATTCTCCAGCCTCGCTAGCCCCTCAGGGGCATTCAGATTCCCCCACCCCCCAGCGCCCTTTCAACCCCTAACCCAGCTCCTCAGCTTGTCTGCGTGGGCATGACCTGGGTCCTGACCATCCCCTGGTCCCAGTGGATCCAGTATCTTTCAGTATGGACTCCCTGCCAGGAAGGGTAAGGGCCATCCCCTTTCAGCACCTTCTCCTTTCACAGGTCCCTAGGGCTGGGGACTTGGGCTTCTGCACCATGAACCCCTACTGGTGCCCGCAGGAGCATCTGGAGAAAGAGGCGGTAAGAGCGAGGTGCAGGCCCAAGGTGAGAGGGTGGTCCGTGAAGAGGTGGTATCTGCGGGAAGATGGGAAGGGAGCATGGGGGGCAGAGGCATGGTCCACAGGGAGGTGGCAACAGGGTTTCCCCACACTGGGGGCCTCTTCATAGGGGTGTGGAGAACACAGCAGGGTCAGAGGCAGGTCTGGGCTCAGTGGAGGTTGGACACACAGAGTGGGCTCAGGGATCAGGTACCACCCAGCAGGGGCCCATAGAGCCTTTACCTCCCCTCATAGAGAACCCACAGCATGCAAGAGATGAAAGCCCATCTGCATTCCTGAGTTGTTGACAGAATCTGTTCTCTTCTTCAGACCAAAGATGCTTACAAAGACATTTCCGTGTACTTCACCCAGGAAGAGTGGGCCAAGATAGGAGACTGGGAGAAAGCCCGGTACTGGAATGTAAAGAGGAACTATGAGGTGCTCATCAGCATAGGTGACCATTGGTCCAGGCAGGGAGGAGCCTGGGGCTCCAGTGTCCTAGGTCAGCTCTCAGGTGGCTCTGCTAAAGTTCCCTTCCATGACAGCACCAATGGGGATGTGTGTGCTCCTTTGTGTTAGTGCAGGGCTGGTGCTGCCCATGGAGATCTCCCAGAGCCTTGTTTTAGACTCCTCCGTCCCATCCAATCCAGTCACACTAGATCTGAGGTGTTTGTTCCTCCTTCAAGCTCTTCACTTTCAGGACAAAGATTTTCTTTCTCTCCAGGTCTCAGAGCCCCTTGACCAGCTTTCATGAGCCACTGCAGGAGGACCACCAAAGCCCAGGTGGAGGACACTGAGGACTCTGATGAAGAGTGGACTCTGAGACAGCAAGGTGAGCGGGTGGAGGATGCAGAGGTCCCCTGAAATGGACCTAGATTTAAGTGGGACTGCATCTCAGGAGTTACCAAGGGAAGAGTGTTTGCTTGGTCAGGAAACAAGCAGGGCAAAACAGTGTATTATACAGCCAGGGGCTATTTATATAAAGTCATTTTTATTAATCCTTGGGAGAGAGAAAGAGAGAGAGAGAGAGAGAGAGAGAGAGAGAGAGAGAGAGAGAGAGAGAGAGAGAGAGAGAGAGAATAAGGGAGAAGGAGAGGGAGTTAGAAACATTGATGAGAGAGAAACCTCAATTTGATGCCTCTTGCCCAGCCCCAACTGGGATCATGTCAGGGCTTGGGCCCTGACCAGGAATAGAACCAATGACCTCATAGAACATGAGTTGATGCTCAAGCACTGAATATACTGGCTGGGCAATATATTTTCACTTTAGCATGATTTGGGAGATACATGTATAATTAAAGGTCACTGTAGTCCATCCATACAAGATGTGATATGGCCTCTATTGCTCCTTGAAAATTCCTAGATTGGCCATATGTAGAAACTACCTTGATATGGACTTTCTGGATTTCTGAAGAGAATGTGGTGCATAAAAATAAAAATAGACTGTGAAAGAACACTTTGTGGCTGAATGCTTGCATTGTCAACAAAATAAGAATGATTTGTGGGTCATATCTTACCAGGAGACAAAGTGTATGGCACAGGCTGCCTTGTCAACACCTTCCCTGACCAAAACTTTCTCCTTCATCAGAACCAAAGCCAGAGATACATCCACGCCCCTCCTGCTCTATGGCTTCTCCAGTTGGACATGTCTTGGCCAACATCTGAAACACAATCACCCCTCTGAGATTCTGCCAGGAACATCTGCAAGAAAAACATCTCCAGTCAGAGGAACCTGGCCTGAGGATCAGAATCAGCATCAGCAACATACTGGTACACATGGATGGAATGACAAAGCTGAAGGTTAATAGATCAAAAAAATATCAAACCTTTGCCTAAAAGGATCAGACAGAGGAGAATTTCAAAGCCCTCATTCAAAGCTCCAGAAGGACAAATGGGGAGCTCTAATGAGTGTTAGAGAATGATGGAGGAAGAGCCCAGCAGAGGCCAGAATGTGAATCCAAAGAACACAGGCAAATTATTTGTGGGAGTAGGAATGTCAAAAATTGTAACATTCAAGTGTGGAGGGTGTGGGCAAAGCTTCGATGATGGGTCACATATCAACATATACCAAAGGACACACTCAGGGGAGAAGCCCTTTGTTTGCAGGGAGTGTGAGCAAGGCTTTACATGGAAGTCAAATCTTATCAGACACCAGAGGACACACATAGGAGAGAAGCCCTATGTGTGCAGGGACTGTAGGTGAGCCTTTACACAGAAGTCACATCTCATCACACACCAGAGGACACACTCACAGGAGAAGTACTCTGCTTGCAAGGCGGGTGAGTGAGTCATTAGCCCTAAATTGTATCTCAACAGCCATAGGACCAATGTAGTCACCACATTCCTCATACTTCAGCTCTTACCCTCCCCAAAGATTGTACTAATTAGTAACAAAGTAACCGGTTAAACAAATCCTCCACTTTCATGACAAGAGATGAAATAGACAAACAATTCTTTAAGTGCTAATGGGTGTCAAAACCAATCTCCTCCATGGTTTCTTTGGCCTCATCTTAATAAAGTTCGTGTCCATACAAATCTGAAGCCTATATACCTTATTCCCCCTTATTACTGAAAGCAGAGAATTCTAGGAGGGACAGAGAGATTTTGTACTCTTAGCCACTGGAAAGGTATAAATCTGAAGTCAATTTAGTTTCCTATCTAGGGCGAGGAATTTGAGACAGATTCAGCAAGGAAGAGAATTCCCTTGAACTCGCAGGAAGTGAGAACTTTTCTCCAAGTAGGCTATCTCTCTTCAGCCAGAGGCTTCTCCTGGACCCTCCCCTGGTTTCCTTAGATCACTGTAGCCTCAGAGGTGAAAGCCAGAAAGTAGTGAGTCTTTATGTGGGCCTGCACAAGAATGCCATTGCCTGCCCATGCATGTACTTGTTCCTGCTTTTGTCTCCCTCACTCCCTCATTGCTGCTTCTTTAGGGTCAACATCTTATGGTGCACAGCATGTGGACTCCAGATAAGTCCACAAGGGTTTGAATCTGACCTCTGACCTCACCAACTGTATGATCTAAGGCAAGATTCTCAACTTCTCTGTGCCTGTTTCCAATCTATAAAATGAGAGGGGGGGTGACTCCAGCCATTGGTGTGTCATTCAAAGTTGAGTCAGCACAGGTAGCTTCTGGCACAAAGTGGTTTAGAACTCGAATCATGATGAATAGCTTTCAATGCCCATGTCTTCCAGGTCTTTAGTGGTGGCCAAGGGAAGGCAGAGAGAGGGTATGGAACTGGGAACCAATTCAGAGCTGAAGCAGAGCCACTGCTCTCTCTGCATGGACTCAGCTCCCCTGAGAAAGAAGCATGAGGTCAGTGATGCACCTCCCCCAGATCACCGCCCTCCCACTGAGCCTGGGAAGCCTCAGAGCCTCTCTCAGCACAGGCAGGAGGCACTGAGATTGACTTGGGAAACAAGACCCCTCGCCACCCCTTGCTGAGAACTGCTGGCTGCACCTCATCTGCACAGGGTGTTTGGGAAGCCCACCACACAGCAGCCCCTGCAGTGCACTGATCTTGTACCTGGGTCCGCGGGGTTTAACCCTCCCCTGACCCATCTGGAAATTCTTATTTACTGTATCTTTACACTTTTGTTAGTCAAGTCTGATGGACCAAGGGACCTGCCATGAGCAGAGCAGACATACACAGTCCACCCTTTCACAGATAATGTCCACCATGGCCAAGGGGCACGGAACCTCGTGGACCCAATGCGTGGGATTCCAGCAAGACTCAAGGGATAACAGGTACACATCTCCCTCTGGGGAAGGGAGGATGCTGAGAGCTCCCAGAGGCCCAGGTGTTTTAAACCCAGGACAGACTTCCATACAGAGAGGAGGCAAACACAATGAGGACCCACCATATACCTTCTCTTGCTTGAGGAAGACCAGAGCATAAAACCCTTTTCCTGCAAGGTGGGTTCATGAAAGGGGTCACCTAAACCCCATGACCTGGAATAAAGACAGTTCCCTCCTCCTGCACCAGGCTTGTGAAGTGTGTCTACAGAAACTATGTGGATTTCAATACGTATCCATTATCATTTTTTTCAGGTTTTTTTTAAAGGAAGGAAGGTGTGTGTCTTTGGTTTTGTTTTCCTTCTCTGTCCAGCCCTCCTGTCCCCACAGAGAGAATATATAATATTCTTTTAATAATTTGTGGCTTCCACAATCAGATGTGGAAGTCTCCTAGGAGGCTGAGCAATTCCAGATGAGCAGATAGAGGTCTGTTTTCTCTCCCTCCCTTCAGCAGAAAACCACATTCCAGGTGTGGCCACCAGCCTCCAAGATGTCCCCCAACTACACCTCTGTCCCCCAGGCCCTTTTTGTTTAATTTTTAAAAAATCTTTATTGTTGGAAGTATTACATATGTCTTCATCCCCCCCCCATTGGTCCCTACCCTAGGCACTCATCAGCCCACTGCCTGGGTCCATGGGTTATGCATATACTAGTATGGATACAAAATCATTGGTTGATTACCTCATACCTACCCACGCTTCCTGACGTTCTTTACCAGATTCCACGCACTGTTCCATGCTTCCATCCACTCTGTTCATCAGTTTATTTTGTTAAATTCCACATATGAGTGAGATGATGGGATACTTGTCTTTCTCTGACTGACTTATTTCACTTAGTATGATACTCTTCAGGTCCCTCCATGCTGTCTCATAGGGCAAGAGATTCTTCTTTTTTACTGCTGCATAGTATTCCATGGTATTAATGTACCATGGCCTTTTTATCCACTCATCTACTGATAGGCACTTGGCTGTTTCCAGAGCTTAGCTATTGTAAAATTGCACTGCTGTGAATATAGGTGTGCATGCATGCTTTCTGATTGGTGTTCCTGGATTCTAAGGATATACTCCTAGAAGTGGGATTTATTGAGTGGTGTCAATAGGGTATTAAAGTATTGCTCTCTATCCCCCCATTGGTATTTTCCAGAAGTTCTTTTATGTATTTCAGTGCCCCTGTGTTGGGTGCATATATGTTTACCAGAGTTATATCCTCTTGTTAAATCAATCCCTTTAGTTCTATGAAGTGGCCTTCCTTATCTCTTGTTATGGCCTTCACTTTGAGGTCTATTTTGTCAGATATAAGTATCGCTACTCATTTGTGGGTGTTTTTTTTTTAATTTCCATTTGCCTGAAATATTTTTTTTTCCATTCCTTCACTTTCAGTCTGTGTGAATACTTTGTTCTAAGGTGGGTCTCTTGTAGACTATATATATAATGTTGTCTTATTCACTCTACTACCCTATGTCTTTTGATTGCAGCATTTAATCCATTTATTTTTAAGGTTATTATTGATAGCCTAGAGGCCCAGTGCATGAAATTCATGCAGGGGTGTGTGTCCCTCAGCCCAGCCAGCACCCTCTCCAATCTGAGAACCCTTGAGGGATGTTGAACATCCCTCTCACAATCCAGGACTGCTGGCTCCCAACCGCTCGCCTGCCTGCCCGATTGCACCCAACCACTTCTGCCTGCCAGCCTGATCACCCTCTAACCACTCCGCAGCCAGCCTGATTGACATCTAACTGCTCCCCTGCCAGCACAATTGCCCCTAACTGCCCACCCCTGCAGGCCTGGTCACCCCTAACTGCCCTAACCTGCTGGTCTGGTTGCTCCCAACTCCCTCCCCTGCAGGCCTGGTACCACCCAGCTACCCTCCCCTGCAGTCCAGATCACTCCCAAGTACCCTCCCCTGCTGGCCATCTTGTGGTGGCCATCTTGTGTCCACATGGTTGTGGCTATCTTTGACCACACGGGGGTGGCCATCCTGTGTGTTGGAGTGATGATCAATTTCCATATTACTGCTTTATTATATAGGACCAGAGGCCCGGTGCACAAAAATTTGTGCACTCAGGGGGGTCTCTCAGCCTAGCCTATGCCCTTTCGCAGCCTGGGACACCTTGGAGGATGTCCACCTGCAGTCTTAGGCCCACTGCCTGGGGGATCAGGCCCAAGATGGCAGTCAGACATCCCTCTGGCAGCCTGGCAGTCCTTGGGGGATGTCCACTTGCCAGCGGGGAGCAGGCCTAAGCTGCAGTCGGACATCCTTAGCGCTGCTGAGGAGGCGGGAGAGGCTCCCACCACCACCGCTGTACTGGCAGTCATCAGTCTGGTTTGTGGCTGAGCAGATCTTCCCGTATGGGAGCGCATTGACCACCAGGGGGGCAGCTCCTGCCTTGAGCGTCTGCCCCCCGGCGCTCAGTGTGTGTCATAGTGACCTGTCATTCCCAGTCATTCTGTTGTTAGGGTCAGGTTGCATATTACCCTTTTATTATATAGGCTAGAGGCCTCGTGCATGGGAGGGGGAAGGCTGGTTTTCCCTGAAGGGTGTCCCTGATCAGGGTGGGGGTCCCGCTGGGGTGCCTGGCCATGCTGGGTGAGGGGCTGATGGCCGTTTGCAGGCTGGTCACACCCCCTTCAGGGTGGGAGTTCCCACTGAGATGCCTGGCCAGCCTGGGTGAGAGGTTGATGGCTGTTTGCAGGCTGGCCAAGCCCCCCGGCAATGGAAGCTCCAGGCCTCTTCTTTTTTTCTTTTTTTAAATTCTGGGATATATTTACCTTCTATAATTAAAACTTTGTAGCCTTGAGAGGAGCTAAGAGCCAGCCAGGACAAGCAAGAGGGAAGCCTTCTGCTCGCTCCAGCTCCATGGCAACAGCTGGCTGAAAGCAGTTATCTGGGGTTTATTTATCTTCTATAATTGAAACTTTGTCGCTTTGAGTGGAGCTCAGAGCTGGCCGTGGCAGGCAGGAAGCTTGGCTTCCTCCATCACTGGAGTAACCAAGCCTCCTGCTTTCTCCAGCTGTGTGGAGTTAATTTGCGTATAGTCATTCTGATTGGCTGGTGGGTGTGGCTTAAGGTGTAGTGAAGGTACAGTCAATTTGCATGTTTGTCTTTTATTAGTATAGATACTTGTTGGTTGCCATTTTTATTCCTCATGTTCCATATTCCCTTTCTATTTCTTTTTTTTTATTTTTTTCCCTTTATTGAATAAGATAAACAAATATGTCCTTATCCCCCAATGTCCCCTTGTCCCCACAATCCTGCCCTCACCCTCATCCCTTGTTGTCCACATCCATCACTTATGCTTATATGCATGCATACAAGTCCTTTGCTTGATCTTTCCCCCTCACCTGCACCCTCCCCTGCTTTCCCTCCAAGTTTTGAGCATCTGATCAATGCTTCTCTGTCTCTACATCTGTTTTTGTTCATCGGTTTACATTGTTCATTATAATACACAAATGAGTGAGAGCATGTGCTATTTATCTTTCTCTGACTGACTTATTTCACTTAGCATAATGCTCTCCACTTCCATCCATGCAGTTCCAAATGGTAGGAGTTCCTTCCTTTTTACAGCAGCATAGTATTCCATTGTGTAGATGTACCAAAGTTTTTTAATCCATTCATCTGCTGATGGGCACTTAGGCTGATTCCAAATCTTGGCTATTGTAAATTGTGCTGCTATGAACATAGGGATGCATATATCCTTTCTGATTGGTGTTTCTGGTTTCTTGGGATATATTCATAGAAGTGGGATCACTGGGTCAAATGGAAGTTCCATTTTTAGTTTTTTGAGGAAACTCCATACTGTTCTCCACAGTGGCTGCACCAGTTTGCATTCCAACCAGCAGTGAACAAGGGTTCCTCTTTCTCCACATCCTCTCCAGAACTTGTCATTTGTTGATTTGTTGATGATAGCCAGTCTGACAGGTGTGAGATGGCACCTCATTTTCGTTTTGATTTGTGTCTCTTGGATGATTAGTGACTTTGAGCATGTTCTCATATGTCTCTTACACTTATGTATGTCCTCTTTCAAAAAGTGTCTATTTAGGTCCATTGCCCATTTTTTGATTGGGTTATATTCCTTTTGTTAAGTTGTATGAGTTCCCTATAAATGTTGGAGATTAAAGCTTAATCAGAGATATCATTGGCAAATATGTTCTCCCATGCAGTGGGTTTTCTTGTAGTTTTGTTGATGGTTTATTTTGCTGTGCAGAAGCTTTTTATTTTAATATAGTCCCACTTGTTTATTTTCCATTTAGTATTCATTGCCCTAGGATCTGTGTCAGTGAAGAAATTCCTTCGGCATATATCTGAGATTTTTCTACCTGTGGATTCCTCTAATAACCTTATGGTTTCTTGTCTTAAGTTTAAGTACTTTATCCATTTTGAGTTTATTTTTTGTGTATGGTGTAAGTTAGTGGTCTAGTTTCATTTTTTTGCATGTGTTTGACCACATTTCCCAGCACCATTTGTTAAAGATACTGTGTTGACTCCATTGTATGTTCTTGCTTCCTTTGTCAAATATTAGTTGAACATAGTGATTTCGGTCAATTTCTGGGTTCTCTATTCTGTTCCATTGGTCTATATATATATGTTCTTGTGCCAGTACCAGGCAGTTTTGAGAACAGTGGCTTGGTAATACAGCTTGATATCTGGTATTGAGATTCCTCCTCCTTTGTTCTTCTTCCTCAGGATCGCAGCAGGTATTCGGGTTGTGGTTTTTTTCCCCAGATGAATTTTTGGAGCGTTCTTTCTTGATCTGTGAAATATGCTCTTGATATTTTAATGGGGACTGCATTGGATCTATACATTGCTTTGGGTAGTATGAACATTTTGATGATGTTGATTCTACCCATCCATGAATACGGTATGTTCTTCCATCTGTTTATGTCTTCCTCTATCTCTTTTTTCAATGTCCTGTAGTTTTCTGGGTAGAGGTCTTTTAGCACTTTGGTTAAGTTTATTCCTAGGTATCTTAATTTTTTTGGTGTGATGGTAAATGGGATTTTTTTTTTAATTTCTATTTCTGTAAGTTCACTGTTGGCATATAAAAATGCCATAGATTTCTTGGCATTAATTTTGTATCCTGCTACATTGCCAAATTCATTTATTATGTCTAATAATTTTTTGATGGAGTCTTTAGGGTGTTCTAAGTACAGTATCATGTCATCTGCGAATAATGCCAATTTTACTTCTTTTCCAATCTTGATGCTTTTTATTTCTTCTTCTTGTCTTACCGCGTTGGCTAGCACTTCCAGTACTATGTCGAACAGGAGTGGTGAAAGTGGGCATCCCTGCCTTTTTCCGGTTCTTAAAGGAAATGGTTTTCTTTTTTGCCCATAGAGTATAATGTTGCCTGTAGGTTTTTCACATAAGGCTTTTATTATGTTGAGGTATTATCCATCTATTCCCACTTTGCTGAGCATTTTTATCAAAAAAAGTTGTTGGACTTTGTCAAATGCCTTTTCTGCATCAATTGATATGATTGTGTGATTTTTGTCTCTCTTGTTTATGTGATGTATCACATTTGTTGATTTGTGGATATTGTACCAGGCTTGCATTCCTGGATTAAATCCCACCTGGTCATGGTGTATGATCTTTCTAATGTAATGCTGGATCCAGTTTGCTAGAATTTTGTTGAGGATATTAGCATCCATGTTCTTCAGGGATATTGGCCTATAATTCTCTTTCTTTGTGGTCTCTTTATCTGGTTTGGGTATTAGGATAATGCTGGCTTTGTAGAATGAGCTTGGAAGTGTGCCTTCCTCTGGAATTTTTTGGAATAGTCTGAGAAGGATTGGTTTTAGTTCTTTAGTTCTTGAATGTTCAGTAAAACTCCCCTGTGAAGCCATCTGGTCCAGGGATTTTGTTTGCTGGAAGCTTTTTGATTACTGTTTCATTTTCATCCATAGTTATTAACCTATTCAGGTTTTTTGACTCTTCCTGGTTGGTTGAGTTTTGGAAGCTTGTATTTTTCTAGGAATGTGTCCATTTCATTGAGGTTGTCCAGTTTGTTGGAGTAGGGTTGTTCATAGTATTTTTTGACAATCCTTTGTATATCAGTAGGGTCAGTTGTTACTTCACCTCTTTCATTTGTGATTTTGTTTTTTTTGGGTCCTCTCTCTTTGTTTCTTGGTGAGCCTGGCAAGAGGTTCATCTATCTTGTTAATCCTTTCAAAGAACCAGCTCTTGGTTTCATTGATCTTTTGTATTTTTTTTTTTTTTGGTCTTTATCTTTATTATCTCCTTCCTTCTGGATACTGTGGGCTTTTCTTGTTGGTCTGTTTCTAACTCTTTGAGTTGTGGTGTTAGATCATTTATTGCCAGTTTTTCTTGTTTTTTGAGGTAGGCCTGTAGAGCTATGAACTTCCCTCTCAGGACTGCTTTCATTGTGTCCCATAGATTTTGGATTGTTGTGTTTTCATTGTCATTTGTTTACAGGATGCTTTTTATTTATTCTTTGATCTCTCTGGTAACACAGTCATTGCTTAATAGCATGCTATTTAGCCTACAAGTGTTTGATTTTTTTTCAATGTTTTTATTGTAGTTGATTTCTAATTTTATGCCATTGTGATCTGAGAAGATGCTTGTTACGATTTCTATTGTTTTGAATTTGAAGAGACTTTGTCTGTGTCCTAATATATGGTCTATCTTTGAAAATATCCCCATGTGCACTGGAGAAGAATGTATATTCTGTGGCTTTGGGGTGAAATATTCTTAAGATATCAATTAAGTCCATCTGATCTATTGAGTCATTTAGGATTGCTGTTTCTTTCCTGATTTTTTGTTTAGAGGATTTATCCAGTGGTGTCAGTGGGGTATTAAAGTCCCTTATTATGACTGTATTGCTATTGATCTCTGCCTTGATCTCTTCCAGAAGTGGTTTTATGTATTTGGGTGCTCTTGTATTGGGTGCATATATGTTTACCAGAGTTATATCTTCTTGTTGAATTGCTCCCTTTAGTATTATGTAGTGGCCTTCCTTATCTCTTGTTATGGCCTTTACTTTGAGGTCTATTTTGTCAGATATAAGTATCACAACCCCAGCTTTTTTTCTCATTTCCATTTGCCCGAAAGATTTTTTTTCCATCTTTTCACTCTCAGTCTGTGTGAATCCCTTGTTCTGAGGTGGGTTTCTTGCAGACAGCCAATATATGGGTCATGTTTTCTTATCCATTCAGTTACCCTGTGTCTTTTGATTGGAAAATTTAATCCCTTTACATTTAATGTTATTATTGAAAAGTACTTGTTGGTGGTCATTTTTATTCTTAATTTTTTTTTCTTCTTGTCTTTCTGCTTCTTTTTACAGCAGTCCCTTTAGCATTTTTGCATTGCTGGTTTGGTGGTAATAAACTCTCTTAGTCCTTTTTTGTCTGTGAAGCCCCTGATTCCACCTTCAATTTTGAATGATAGCCTTGCTGGGTATAGCATTCTTGGATTCATTCCCTTGCTTTGCATCATTTTGTATATTTCATTCCATTCCCTTCTTGCCTGGTGTGTTTCTGTTGAGAAGTCAGCTGATATTCTAATAGGAGATTTCTTGTAGGTTACTTTCTTTTTTTTTAATTTTATTAAACCTTTATTGTTCAGATTATTACATTTGTTCCTTTTTTTTTCTCCCCATAGCTCCCCTCCACCCAGTTCTCACCCCACCCTCTGCTCTTACCCCCCACTGTCCTCATCCATAGGTGAACAATTTTTGTCCAGTCTCTTCCCGCATCTCCCACACCCCTTTCTCCACCAACAATAGTGAGTCCATTCCCTTTCTATGTCCCTGATTCTATTATAATCACCAGTTCATTCTGTTCATCAGATTATTTATTCACTTGATTCTTGGATTCACTTGTTGATAGATGCATATTTGTTGTTCATAATTAATATCTTTACCTTTTTCTTCTTCTTCCTCTTCTTAAAGGATACCTTTCAGCATTTCATATAATACAGGTTTGGTGGTGATGAACTCCTTTAGCTTTTCCTTATCTGTGAAGCTCTTTATCTGACCTTCAATTCTGAATGATAGCTTTGCTGGATAAAATAATCTTGGTTGTCGGTTCTTGGCATTCATCACTTTGAATATTTCTTGCCACTCCCTTCTGGCCTGCAAAGTTTCTGTTGAGAAATCAGCTGACAGTCGTATGGGTATTCCCTTGTAGGTAACTGAGTTTCTTTCTCTTGCTGCTTTTAAGATTCTCTCTTTGTCTTTTGCTCTTGGCATTTTAATTATGATGTGTCTTGGTGTGGTCCTCTTTGGATTCCCTTTGTTTGGGGTTCTCTGAGCTTCCTGGACTTGTAAGTCTATTTCTTTCACCAGGTAGGGGAAGTTTTCTGTCATTATTTCTTCAAATAGGTTTTCAATCTCTTGCTCTCTCTCATCTTCTGGCACCCCTATAATTCTGATGTTGGTACGCTTGAAGCTGTCCCAGAGGGTCCTTACACTATCTTCGTATTTTCGGATTCTTTTTTCATTTTGCTTTTCTGGTTGGGTGTTTTTTGCTTCTTCACATTTCAAATCTTTGCCTTCATTCTTGCGCTCCTCTGGTCTGCTTTTGGGAGTCTGTATAATATTGTTATTTCAGTCCGTGTATGCTTAATTTCTATTTGGTTCTTTATCATAACATCGAGGGTCTCATTAGATTTCTTGTAGATCTCAATAACTTTATCGGCGGCTTCTAGACATTTCTTGAGAGACCTTAAAAGTGTGGTTCTAAACTCAGTATCCTCCATTGACAGTTTTGACCTGTTTCTTTGCTCCGCATTTCTTATGCTTTCTTGGTGCACCCCCTAGTGGTCTTTGTGCACAGTCTTGTTGTAGTTAAGCCTTGATTGTTGTAGTTAATACTAGGGGGGTTTGACTTCCAGGCCAACTCGCTGTGAGAATCAACTGTGTCTGCAGTGGGAAAACTTCTGTCCTCTAGGGAGGTGCTAATCTAGCCTTTGCCTGAGGCTATCTGGCAAATGGCTCTGCACAGGGCTTGGGCGGGGTGAGTCGAACGGGAACAACACAATGGGTGGAGGGAGCAGTTATGGCTGCTCTCAGTCCCATCCCTAGAGGCTCTGCCTCTCAGAGTCCCAGCCACGGCTGCAAACCTTGGAGACAAAGCTGTCCTCGCATTCCGACTGATGCCAGACAGTCCCTCTTGCTTCTCCCATTTGAGTCTGTGTCCCTAGAGACTCGCCCAGAACTGGAGCTCAGAATCTGAGACTCCCTCCTGATTGAAAAGGACAACCAAGCCCTCAGCTACCAGCCCGTTCCGCACGTACCTCTGCACCTTTGTATTTTCCGCACTACGCCTCCTCTAAGTCTCGTATGCTGTTCTCTTTCCTCCTAGTTGAAGAATTTCCCCTCAGCCAGTCTTCCTGTGGTTCTGGGCGATGTCTGTTCCATCTTTTAGTTGTATTTTTGAAGTGGTTGTTCGAGGAAGCTAACTCCGGTATTTATCTATGCCGCCATCTTGGTTTCCCCTTTGTAGGTTACTTTCTGTCTCTCCCTGGCAGCCTATAAGATTCTTACTTTGTCCTTGGTGTTTGCCAACTTAATTATGATGTGTCTTGGTGTTGGTCTTTTGGGGTTCTTCTTGTTTGGCACTATATGTGCTTCTTAGGCTTGTGTAGTTTTTTTCTTGGTAGTATCAGGGAAGTTTTCTGTCATTATTTGTACAAACAGGTTTTCTATTCCTTGTTTCTCCTCCTCTCCTTCTGGTATCCCTATTAAGCGAATGTTGTTTCATTTTGCATTTTCCCAAAGCTCCCTTAGGCTCTCCTCTTCCTTTTTAAGTTTTTTTCCCAGTTGCTCCTGTGTTTGTGTGTTTTTTCCTACCTTGTCTTCTAATTTGCTGATGCGGTCCTCAGCCTCTTCTAGTGTGCTGTTTAAGCCTTCCATTGTGTTCTTTATAGCATCTATGTTATTTTTCATTTCCTCTGGGTTCCTTTTCATCTTGGTGACATTCTCATTCAGGTCCTTATAATTCTCATTGAGTTGTGTGTATTTGTCATCCAGCTGTTTGAGCATCCTTATAACCATTACTCTGAATTCTTTCTCTGATAAGTTAGTAGCCTCAATTTCATTTAACTCCCTTTCTGGTGACTCCTCTTTTTCTTTCTTGGTGGGTTGCTTTTTTGTCTTCCCATGTTTTTCTGTAATGTTTTAATTGTAGTTCCGATTGCTTTGCTTCCCAGTTTCTTTAGGGTGTGGTGCTACTGGAGTGACCTCTCAGGTCTCCTGGGTTTGGTAGTTTAGTGTAGCTCCCTACTTGGGCTATTTGAGTTCTCTTCATGTAGTCCTGTGAGCTGGAAAGGCACAACTGAGGTGTCTGGAAGTCAGCAGCTGTGGAGGGGGTGTTCCAATTTTTGCTGTCTTATGCCCTTGGTTGAAATCACATGTGCCCCGCAGGGACTCACAGTGGCACCCAGGAACCGTCCGTTGGGGTGGTGGGGCTCAGAAAGCCTGCATTCTGGCAAAGCATGACTGTGGTGTCCAGGGTTCTGTCGTTGTGGGGTGGGTAGACTCAGCTTTTTCTGCTGCCTCCGTGATTGGATACATGCAATTCCAGCAGCAGCTCACAGAGGCACCTGTGGTGTGTTTGCCAGCAGGGTGTACTGACACACTCTGAAGGGCCTGACACTGAAGCCACTGGATTGCAGTGTTTGTGGGCAGGTATCCCAGAATAGGGAAACCAGCATTTCCACAGCCCAGAAGTGCACCCCTGTTTGTTTAAGTGGGCTCGCAGTGGGCCTCCAGGGCTGCCTATGGAGCGGTGGTCTTGGGAGACCTGCACACTGGAAAAACATGCACCTGTAGTGTCCAGAGTTCTGCAGCTGTGGGGTGGGGAAACTCAGATTTTGCTGGTGCACTTGTGGTGGATAGGCTCGCGTTCCCTGTAGTAGCACACAGGAGCACCTGCAGTGAGTTCACTAGTGCAGGCGCACTGAAGCACTCTGAAGGGCCCTGGCACGCTTTGGGCAGGTATCCAGGATGGGTGAATTCCGAATTTCTACTGCCCAGAGGAGTCCGTCCCTATTAGTCCAAGATCAGACCCAGAAGAGGCTCAGCATGGCTTCCCCAAAGTGCCCTGTGTATAGTTGGGCTGAGGGTGAGTGAGCAACTGTAGTGGTGCGGTTCACAGGCGCAGTTCCTGGTGTTGAGCTCTGATGCACTCTGTGGGGCCCTGCTGCTGAGGGGCCGGGGTGCTTAAGTTGCGCAGCTGGGTGTGTGGGGGCAGTCATTTAGGCAGAGGAAATTCAGAATTTCTACTGGGTGGCAGTGAGCCTGTGTTTTTACAAAATCAGGCCCAGCTTAGTCTCCCAGTGACTCCTAAGTGGAGTCTATGGAGTGGTGTGCCTCAGAGACCTGCATGCTGTAGAGGCGCGCAAATGTGAGCTCTGGCAATGTTGGAGGTCTGCTGCTGGGGAGAGGGAGTTTGCACTTACTGTTGCCAGCGGCGCAGAGTCCCAGAGTCTGTGGGTATGGCTGCAGGATTTTTGCTGGATTGGCTGGCGGCTCAGGGGTAGTGTCCAAGGCCTGTCTGGGTGGTGGTGTTGCTGAGTTCCTAGAAGAGGCCACTCTCCCCTTTAAGATGGCATGGCTTCATGCCCTGGTCCAGGAGTCCCGGGAAGACTACAGCATAGTAGTCTCTCCATGTCCCAAAGAGCCTGGTCTGTCAGTGTCTGCTTGCTCCTGCCGGATTTAACTGTCCCTCACTCACTCATATGCAACACACATCCACACACTCTCCATTCATCCCCTCACTCACTCACTTCCTATCCCTCACCTTGGTCCTGCCAGCCGCCATCTACTATACTTTCAACTATAGTTTGGACTGAGGAAAAGTCGCATGCTCTTGTCGTGCACTTGGATATATATATTCTAATACTGACAAGATATCATCTATGCATAGTAATATTTTATTGGGCCAGTACATGCCAAATTGATCACACATATTTGTAATTTATCACTGGTTTAACATGGCTCTCTCCTAATGCTGACTAATTTAAATGTATCAGCTTAGATTTTACTGACCTTTAGCTGTACTGTTTCAGGGCTCACATGAAGAGCACCAAACCTCCTTGGAAATATGAGGAATATTACATCTCCCATAAGTATTACTATGTTCCAGTGCGAACTCTTAAACCTAATGCCCATAAATGAGCCTTTCACTAATTTTCTTTGCTCACTCGCTCATCCAAAATTGAAATAGGCAGGCTGCTTATCTATATTCAAGTGCAGAGACATATTCTTCTTAACCCCACTGATGCTCTCAATACTTCCAATTTTCCAAAATAATTTTCATGTGAGGGTCTTTATGTTAAACTTTAAAACATCACTTTACTAATATGAATGAGTCACTTTAACCTTATTTTTCACAACTATGTGCATGCTCTGATTTGGCAACTTGCAATGCCTGACCCAAGTGTGCCATTCTACCCTTGTTTTTATTAAAAACACACCATCTAAACCCACATTGATCACTTTTCAGCCTGTTGACAAAATACTTACATTCTGTTGATTAAGATGTAGTTATTTGGTCTCCATATTTCCTCAACAAGTATATGATTTTTGGAAGCACAAAATATATCTTTATGTATTTATGTGCTGTTTTGAATTTTCATTCAACTAAAAATTATGTCTTGTCCTTATAATGGTTCTGGCCTTATAATTGAATGGCCTAATATATTTCATGTAGGACACCATTATCAAGGTTTCCTCAGAAGAACATGTGTTGAAATCAAGAGGGTATCCTTCCACACTTTACTTGAAACAAGAGCCTTAGTTTGGCTCCATCATGATCTAAACACAGAAACAGTAAGAGACATGGCAAGTTTCAGTTATTATATGCCTATTCATCATGCCTCAAAACACATTTCCTGACTAGGTAGATCACTTAAACCCAAGCTGACTTGAGAACTCCTGTTTGACCCAGTGATGCCACTTCTAGGAATATAGCCTAAGAAATCAAAAACACAAATCAGAAAGAATATATGGACCCCTATGCTCATTGCAGCACAAATTACCATAGCTAAGTTTGGGAAATAGCCCAAGTGTCCATCAGTAAATGAGTGAATAAAAAAGTTGTGGTACATCTACACAATAGAGTACTACACAGTTGTAAAAATAAAAGAACTCTTACCATTTGTAACAGCATAGATGGACCTGGAGAGCATTATGATAAGTGAAATAAGCCAGTCAGAGCAAGATAAATATCACATGATCTCACTCATATGTGGAATCTAATGAACAGAGTAAACTGATGAACAAATTAAATCTAAAGACAGAGAAGCATGGAGCAGACTGTTAAACCTCAGCGGGAAGGTGAGGTGTGTTGGGGAGGGGAGTGGCGGTGGAGGGCCTACCAAAGAAAATTATATATATACTAGAGGCCCAGTGCACAAAATTTTGTGCACTTTGGGGGGTCTCTCAGCCCGCCCTGTGCCCTCACATAGTCTGGGACCCATCAGGGATGTCCACCTGCTGGCTTAGACCCGCTCCCAGGGGTGTCAGGCCTAAGCTGGCAGTCAGACATCCCTCTGGCAGCCTGGGAGCCCTCGGGGGATGTCCAACTGCCAGCAGGGAGCAGGCTTAAGCTGCAGTGGGACACCCTTAGTGCTGCTGAGGAGGCGGGAGAGGCCACCGCCACCACCGCTGTGCTGGAAACCATCAGCCTGGCTTGTGGCTGAGCAGAGCTCCCCCTGTGGAAGCGCACTGACCACCAGGGGGCAGCTCCTGCATTGAGTGTCTGTCCCCTGGTGCTCAATGTGTGTCATAGTGACAACTCATTCCCAGTCGTTTTGCTGTTAGGGTCAACTTGCATATTACCCTTTTATTATATAGGATATATATATATACTAGAGGCCTGGTGCAAAAAAAATTTGTGCACTCGGTGGGGGAGGGTCGTCCCTCAGCCCGGCCTGTGCCCTCTCGAAGTCTGGGACCCCTCAGGAGAAAACGACCTGCTGGCTTAGGTCTGCTCCCTGGTGGCAGAGGGCAGGCCCAATCCCTAGGTGCAGCCCCTGGTCGGGCTCAGAGCAGGGCTGATTGGGGAGTTGGGGCACCACCACCTATCATGCACAGAGCAGGGTGGATTGTGAGGTTGCGATGCCACCCTCAGTCACGCTCAGGGTAGGGCCGACTGGGGGGTTTGGGCACTGCCCCATCACACTCAAGGCAGGGTCGATGGGGAGGTTGCGGCGCTACCCCCTGTCACCTACAAAGTAGGGCCAATCAGGGGGTTGGGGCGTTGCCCCCTGTCACTCACAGAGAAGGGCCTATATGGGGGGTTGGGGCTCCGTACCCTGTCACGCACAGAGCAGGGCCCATCAGGGGGTTGGGGAGCTCCCCCCTGTCACACACAGAGCAGGGCCAATCAGGGAATTGGGGAGCTTCCCCCGTCACTCACAGTGTAGGGCCGATAGGGGAATTGGGGCACTGACTTTGTCACAAACAGAGCAGGGCGGATCAGGGGGTTGGGGCGCCACACCCTGTCACACTCAGGGCAGGGCCGATGGGGAGGTTATGGCTCTACCCTGTCACACACAGAGCAGGGCCCATGGGGGTGGGGGGGTTATGGCGCCACAGCCTGTCACACACAGAGCCGCAGGGCAATCAGGGGGTTGGGGAGCTCCCCCCTATCAGGCACAGAGCAGGGCTGATCCGGGGGTTGGGGTGCCTTGCCCTGTCCTGAACAGAGCAGGGCAGATAGGGAGGTTGTGGTCCCACCCCTTGTCACACACAGAGCTGCAGGGTGATCAGGGTGTTTTGGCGCTGCCCCCTTCATTCTGATCTGGGTGCCGGGATGCCTTGCGACTCCGCTGATCCCAGTGCTGGGAGGCATATCACCATTTTACTATATAGGATAGAGGCCTTGTACATGGGTGGGGGGCGGCTGGTTTGCCCTGAAGGGTGTCCTGGATCAGGGTGGGGGTCCCTCCTGGGGTGCCTGGCCAGCCTGGATGAGGGGATGATGGCTGTTTGAAGCTGGTCACACACCCTTCAGGGTGGGGGTCCTCACTGGGATGCCTAGCCAGCCTGGGTGAGGGGATGATGGCTGTTTGAAGCTGGTCACACACCCTTCAGGGTGGGGGTCCCCACTGGGGTTCCTGGCCAGTCTGGGTGAGGGCCTGATGGCTGTTTTCAGGCTGGCAGGTGACTGAAGTTCCCAACTGCTCCTTCTTTTCTTTTCTTTTTTAATTATGGGCCAGCTTTAGCTCTGGCTCCAGCTCTGAGCCCTCTGCTGCTGAAAGCAGGTATCTAGTTTGTTTGGGTTCTATAATCGAAACACTGTATCAACTCCAGCTCTGAGATCCCGGCAAGCTGAAAGCAGGTTTCTGGGGTTTTGTTTAGCTTCTATATTTGTTATAATGTTTCAAACTGCAAGTTCAGAGGCCGGCAGTGGCAGGCGGGGAATGTTGGAGTCCCCCATCACTGAAACAAGCAAGCCTCATGTTAACTTCAAGCTGCCTGGCTGCCAGCTGCCATCTTTTCTGGCAGTTAATTTGCATATCTCCCTGATGGCCAATGGGTAGGGTAGTGGACGTATGGCTAATTACCATGTTTCTCTTTTATTAGATAGGACACACACACACACACACACACACACACACACACACACACACACACACATATATATAGATATATATATATATATATATATATATATATATATATATATATATATATATATATATATATATCATGGACACTGATAATGTGGTGGTGAAAGACTGGGAGTGGGAGTTGGGGGATTAGAAGTGGTCAATGGAGGTAAAAAGAGAACATATGTAATACTTCAACAGTAAAGATTTAAAAATAAATAGAGGAGCAAATGGAGTAAACAGCTGAAACTAATAACACCCACCCCGAAATGGCTAAATTACTCAGCTGGTGAGATGGTTTGCAGCCAGGAAGGGCAGAACTCCCCTGGAAAGGTAAAAAAAAAACAAAAACAAAAAAAAAAAAAACAGGGATCTGGGCAGGAAAGTTTGCCAGACCTCTGAGCCCAGAGGGTCAGAGGGAGACCGTGTGGCAGACAGCTGCGTCCCTTGGGACAGACATAGCCCCTGACTGGGGAAAGGAGATCCTCGGGATTCCTGGCGCCTGGGGACTTGAGATCTTGGTTCTGTGATCACGGAGGACTGAGTCTAAAGGGGGCAGCCTGAAGAGCTGACCAGACCATGCAGTGCCGGTAAGAGAAGAGCTTCCAGAAACTCAGCCTTCCCCATTTCCATGCCGGCATTTGTTTGTTTGCATGTTTGTTTTCACTGAATCCTGTTCATAAGACATTTCAGATACAGACACTCACC
The DNA here is from genome assembly GCF_963259705.1 of Myotis daubentonii. Taxonomy (NCBI): domain Eukaryota; kingdom Metazoa; phylum Chordata; class Mammalia; order Chiroptera; family Vespertilionidae; genus Myotis; species Myotis daubentonii. Next base: position 11,086,982 of record NC_081862.1, on the reverse strand, counting down.
TGTGCTGAAGAGAGGGAGAAGGTGCGGATGAGTGGAATCTGGGGAGAGGCTGAGGAGAGAGGGGGCGCCGGGAGAGGTGCCAGCGAATTGAGTGCTGAGACACCCCTGGTCCCAGGATTGGGGCAGCCATTCTCTCCGAAGGGTGGGACTCCTCCACCTAGCCCTCAGGCAAGGAGCATAGCCACACCCAGATTCCATCCTGAAGGAGATGAAGGATTAAAAAAATCTGATTAGTCCCTAGGAGTTAACAGTGTCTGGCCTATAGAGGGATTTTCAAGCCCAGCAAAAACACAGAGAAGGGTAACAATTAAAGAACCAGCTCTGGACAGTTGACCTCCCCAAACCAGTTTTAACTGCAATAGAGAAAATAAACCCTTGCTACTGGATAGGGAAGCCGTATAGCCTCAGAGGCCAACCCAAAAACACTGCCACCCAGAGGCTGAGCCACAAACTGACTCTTAGCTAAATACAAATGAAGGCAGTCTGGGACACAAATATGGCCTGCTTTAAAATCAGGATTGTGGTTTACAACACGGAGGAACAGTGTATCGCAGGGAAATTCAACACTCTCCTGAATACCTGGCAGGACTAAGGCAAGCCAGACTGAAAAGTAGAAGAACCGAAGGACCTTCACTACTGCAATTTTTTTTCCTTTTTTCACGTTTTAACTAATTTTTCTTTCTTCTTCTTTTTCCATCACCTGATTTTACCCTTTTTATTACTACATTTTTATTTTTAACCAATATTATTACTGCTACCATTTTACCATTTTTTAAAGTGTCATTTTATTTTCTCTTTATTTTATTTTGGGATTAGTGTTCTCCATTCTATTTTTATCATTTCTTTAGCATGAATTTTCCCTACCTCAATTTTACCTCTATGCCAAAACCCTATCCCTCACTTTTCCCCTTTTGTTTTCCTGTTTCTCTTACCCTATTCCTGCTTTAGTTTTTACGTATTCCTTCTGTTTAACTCCTTTCAAAATTTCACCCTACTTATTTATCCTATTTCCAATCCACTGCTCTAAATCCTTATACACATATCTCTTATCTTTCTTTACTATCCAATTTTTTTTCTCTTCTTTTATCTTTCTATTGTTTTGTTGCTGTTTGCTTGATTGTTGAGTATATTGGGGTTTTTTTTGTTTTGTTTTGTTTGTTTTTTTTTGTGTCGGTGTGTGTGTTTGTTTTAGGACTGGTTGTGCGGTTGTTTTGCTTTTTCTTTTTATTTTTTTCTGCTGGTTTTTCTCCTTCCTCCATCCTCCTCCACACCCCAGGTTATTTTTGTGCTTCTTTTTTCCCTTGTGTCTCTTGATATTATTAGTTGTTTCTAGTTTGAATTCATTTCCAGGGAGCTGTTGCTGCAATTTGTTGGGATTAGTGGTGGTTCTATCGGAATTTTCTCGATACAAATAGTATCTTCCCATCTTCTACTTCATTCTCTCTTTTTGCTCTTTTTTTTCTCTTTCCCGCTGCCCTTTTTCCCAATTTCATTTTTGCACTCCTTTTTTTTTCTCTCCTACTTTTCTTTTCTTTTCTTTTTTCTCTATTCCTCTTCTTTCTTCCTTATAGCCTAATTCTCTTAATATGGGTGGTCACCTTTATTTGGGGTTATTAATATCATGAATATATTTGTGTTCAGTGCCTGGTATGTGGTGCCTTGTTGTGTTGTATTTTGTGCCTTTAAATCAATGCAGCACATGCAAGCAACAGCAGCCTCCTGAGCACCACACCGATGTCTGAGGAACAGAAACTGTAGTTGAAGCCTCCCCCCACCAGCCAGAAGAGCCACCACAGCTGTGAACAGCACCCACCAGAGGAGCTGCTGCCAACTGAGGAGCAGCTGCTACTGCAAGCACCGGAGGAGCAACCACAGCCCAGGAGCCACTGCCACCCAGGGAGCAGCCACTGAATGACTCAACATCTAGATATGACAATGAGATCAAACATGGGTAGACAAAGAAACCCCCAAAGGAAAGAAAAGTAGGACTCACCAGAAAAGCAGCTAAGTGATACAGAGGCATGCAACATGACAGAAATTCAGAATAATGGTCCTAGAGTACATAAACCAGATGAAGGAAAAAATCAACAACTTATGAGAGAAGCAAGAAGAAACAGATAAAAAATCAACTACCTATGCAAGAAGCAAGAAGAAAGAGATGAAAAAATCAATAAATCATGTAAGAACCAAGAAGAAATGAAGAGCGATAGAACTGCAATAAAAAACACCATTGAAAGTATCAAGAGTAGACTAGGAGAAGCTGAGGACCAAATTCTTGAGTTAGAAGACTAGGAAGCAAAACACATCCAAACTGTACTGCAATTGGAGAAAAAAATTAAAACACAGGAAGAGAGGCTAAGGGAGAGTTGGGACAACATAAAACAAAAGAACATTCGAATAATAGGGGTACCAGAACAACAGAAAGATGAACAAGGGTTTGAAAACCTATTTGAAGATAATATATCAGAAAACTTCTCTGAGGTGGGGAAGAAAAATGTGACAGAAGCCCAGAGTCCCAAACAAGATAAATCTGAAAAGACCCACAACAAGACACATCAAAATTACCATGGAAAATGTTCAGAACAAAGAGAGAATCTTACAGGCTGCAAGAGAGTGACGGAAAGTTACATACAAGGGATCTCCCATTAGATTATCAAATGATTTATCAACAGAAACACATCAGGCCAGAAAAGAATGGATGAAAATTTACAAAGTGATGCAAAGGAAAGCACTGAATCCAAGAATACTCTATCCAGCAAGGCTATCATTCAAAATTGAAGGAGAAATAAGAACCTTCACAGACAAAAAAAAAGGCTAAGGGAGTTTATCACCACTAAGCCAGCAGTGCAAGAAATGCTAAAGGGACCAGTGTAAAAAGAAGAAATACAAAGCTGAGAAAGAAAATAGCCACACAAAAAAAGAAATGGCTACAAACAAGTACCTTTCAATTATAACTTTAAACGTAAACGGACTAAATGCTCCAATCAAAATAAATCGAGTGACTGAATGGATAGCAAAACAAGACCCATACATTTGCTGTCTACAAGAGACCCACCTCATTAGAAGGGGCTCACACGGACTGAAAGTGACCGAATGGGAAAATATCTTTCAGGCAAATGGAAAGGAAAAGAAAGCTGGGGTAGCAATATTTATGTCGGACAAAATAGACCTCAAAGTGAAGGCCATAACAAGAGATAAGGAAGGCCACTTCATAATACTAAAGGAATCAATACAACAAGAAGATATAACCCTGGTAAACATATATGCACCCAATGCAGGAGCACCAAAATACATAAAAAAAATACTAGAAGATATCAAAGGAGAGATCAACAACAATACAATCATAGTAGGGGACCTTAATACACCACTGACATCACTGAATAAATCCTCTAGACAAACAATCAGCAAAGAAACAGCAATCCTAAATGACTCACTAGATCAGATGTACTTAATTGACATCTTCAGAACACTACACCCCAAAGCTACGGAATATTCATTCTACTCAAGTGCTCAAGGGACAGATTGAAAAACAGAAAACATATTGGGTCAAAAACAAAGTCTCCCCAAATTCAAGAACATTGAAATCATACCACGCATCTTCTCAGACCACGATGGCATAATATTAGAAATAAACTACAATAAAAACAAACCCAAAATACTCAAACACTTGGAAGCTGAATAGCATGTTATTAATTATTGATTTGGTTACCAATGAGATCAAAGAAGAAATTAAAAACATCCCGGAAACTAATGACAATGAAAACACAATAATCCATAAAGTATGGGATGCAATTAAAGCAGTCCTGAGAGGGAAATACATAGCTCTACAGGCCTATCTCAAAGAACAGGAAAAAATGGTAGTAAATCATCTAACTCTACAACTTAAAGAATTAGAGAACAACAAGAAAACCCAAGAGTGAGAAGAAGGAAGGAGATAATAAAGATTAGAGCAGAAATAAATGACACTGAGACCAAAAAAAAACAATAGAGAAGATCAATGAAACCAAGAGCTGGTTCTTTGAAAGGATAAACAAGATTGACAAACCTCTAGCCAGGCTCACAAAGAAGCAAAGAGAGAAGACCCAAATAAACAAAATCAGAAATGATAGAGGCGAAATATCAACAGACACCACAGAAATATAAATGGTCGTTAAAAAATACTATGGACAGCTCTACTCCAACAAACTAGATTACCTGGAGGAAATGGACAAATTCCTAGAAAAATACATCATTCCAAAACTCAATCAGGAAGAATCTAAACACCTCAATAGGCCAATAACTATGGAAGAAATTGAAGCAGTCATCAAAAAGCTTCCAGCAAACAAAAGCCCAGAACCAGACAGCTTCACAGGGGAGTTTTACCAAACATTCAAGAAGAACTAAAACCTATCCTCCTCAGACTACTACAAAAAATTCAAGAGGAAGGAACACTTCCAAGCTCATTCTATGAAGCCAGGAATACACTAATACAAAACCAGGTAAAGACAACACAATGAAAGAGAATTACAGGCCAATATCCCTCATGAACATAGATGCCAAAATCCTCAACAAAATCTTAGCAAATTGGATCCAGCAGTATATCAGAAAGATCATGCAACATGACCAAGTAGGATTTATCCCAGGGATGCAAGGATGGTACAATATCCGAAAATCAATAAACGTGATACATCACATAAACAAATTGAAAGAAAAAGCCACATGGTCATATCAATTGATGCAGAAAAAGCATTTGACAAAATCCAACACCCATTTTTGATAAAAACTCTCAGCAAGGTGGGAGTAGAAGGATCATACCTCAACATAATAAAAGCCATATATGACAGGCCCACAGCCAACATCATACTCAATGGACCAAAACTAACACTATTTCTCCTAAGAACAGGAACAAGACAAGAATGCCCACTCTCACCACTCCTGTTCAACATAGTACTCGTATAATTAGGTATTGCAATTAGACAAGAAGAAGAAATAAAATGATTTCAAATTGGAAAAGAGGAAGTAAAACTGTCCTTATTTGCAGATGACATGATATTATACATATAAAATCCTAGAGTCTACATCAAAAAACTACTAGACTTAATACATGAATTTGGCAATGTAGCAGGATACAAAATTAACCCCAAGAAATCTGAGGCATTTCTATACATCAATTGTGAACTTTCAGAAAGAGAAACTGAAAAAACAATCCCATTTACCATCGCACCAAAAAAATTAAGCTACATAGGAATAAACTTAACTAAAGAGGTAAAAGACCTCTACTCAGAAAACTATAGGGCATTGAAAAAAGAGATAGAGGAAAACATAAACAGATGGAAGAACATACTGTGTTGATGGATTGGTAGAATCAACATCATTAAAATGTCCATATTACCCAAAATAATCTATAAATTCAACGCAATTCCCATTAAAATACCAACGGCATCCTTCACAGACCTAGAAGGAACTCTCCAAAAATTCATCTGGAATAAAAAAAGACCTAGAATAGCTGCAGCAATCATGAGAAAAAACAAAGTAGGGGGGATCTCAATACCAGATATCAAGCTGTATTACCAAGCCACTGTTCTCAAAACTGCCTGGTACTGGCACAAGAACAGACATATAGTTCAATGGAATAGAATAGAGATCCCAGAAATTGGACCAAACCAATATGCTCAATTAATATTTGACAAAGGAGGCAAGAACATGCAATGGAGCCAAGATAGTATCTTCAATAAATGGTGTTGGGAAAATTGGACAGATATATGCAAGAAAATGAACTAGACCACCAACTTACACCATACACAAAAATAAACCCAAAATGGATAAAGGACTTAAATGTATGACAGGAAACCATAAAAATTCTAGAGGAATCCAAAGGCAACAAAATCTCAGACATACCTTGAAGCAATTTATTCACTGATACAGCTCCTATGGCACTTGAAACTAAAGAGAAAATGAACAAATGGGACTACATCAAAATAAAAATCTTCTGCACAGCAAAAGAAACCATCAACAAAACAATGAGAAAACCCACTGCATGGGAAATCATTTGCCAATATCATATCTGATAAGGGCCTAATTTCCAAAATTTATAGATAACTCATACAACTTAACAAAAGGAAGATAAACAATCCAATCAAAATTGGGCAAAGTACCTAAATAGACACCTTTCAAAAGAGGACATTCAGAAAGCCAAGAGACATATGAAAACATGCTCAAAGTCACTAATCATCTGAGAGATACAAATCAAAACAACGAGGTACCATCTCACACCTGTCAGAATGGCTATCATCAACAAATCCACAAACGACAACTGCTGTGGAGGATGTGGAGAAAAAGGAACACTCATGCACTGCTGGTGGGAATGGAGACTGGTGCAGCCACTATGGAAGGCACTATGGAGTTTCCTCAAAAAACGAAAAATGGAACTCCCATTTGACCCTGTGATCCCTCTTCTAGGAATATATCCCAAGAAACCATAAACACCAATCAGAAAGGATATATGCACCCCTATGTTCATAGCAGCACAATTCACCATAGCTAATATCTGAAAACAGCCTAGCTGCCCAACATTAGATGAATGGATTAGAAAACCATGGTACATCTATACGATGGAATACTATGCTGTTGTAAAAAAAGAAGGAACTCTTACCATTCGCAATGGCATGGATGGAACTGGAGAGCATTATGCTAAGTGAAATAAGCCAGTCAATGAAGGTAAAATACCACATGATCTCACTCATTCATGGATAAGAGAGACCATTATAAACTTTTAAACAATAATAGATAAAGAGGCAGAGCTGCCTCAAACAGATTGTCAAACTGCACCGGGAAGGCCGGGGAGGGTTGGGGGGCAGGAGGTAGGGGGGGAAGAGATCATCCGAAGGACTTGTATGCATGCATATAAGCATAACCAATGGAAATAAGACACTGGGGGGTAGGGGGAGGCCCCGGGATTATCAAGGGCCGTGGGAAAAAAAAGGACACATACGTAATACCCTTTGTAATACTTTAAGCAATTAAATCAATCAATCAATCAATCAATCAATCAATAAATAAATAAATAAAATAAAAAGGAAAACAGTGATTTTTAATTATGTATTATTCAACATGTTTTCTTTAAATACTATTAAAATAGAGTATAGTATTCTGATCAAAGAATTATTTTATAAATGAACTGTAGGCATTAAAAGATAACATTCGTTAAATAACACTTTTTTGTGATGCATTATGTTTTGACTGAATATTTTAATTTTTATCTATGACATTACACGTTTTAAAAGATTTTATTAAGATGAAACTAATTTGAAGACTAGTTGAGACTCTTTTCTTGTATGTTAAACTTCTTTCACTTACTATATCTGGATTCTCTGCATTCAAATTCCGATATGTGTGTGTGTGTGTTTGTGTGTGTGTTTTGTTTTGTTTTTTGGCAAGTACATATAATGCTGCTTCAGTTTTTTCTCGGTTATCCAAACTGATTTTCAATAACTCTGACCATTGTACTGAAGACATGGAAAGATAGTATTTAATCATTTTAGGCTAACCAGCATGCTTATGACCATGATCTTTTTTAGGAAAGAATTATACACAATAACCAGACTTGACCATTTAAAAAATGTTGACCCTACTCAAGTAGAATGATGTTATTTATAACAGAGAGGATGGTAGACATACAATCAATCTTCACAGCAGTGGCTCCATGGATGGGTTTCCTTCCACTGAAAAGGGCTCCATCTTCAAGAAGTTGGGATCCTCCACCCAAAAAACCTGCCCATTCTGTTCTATGGCAAAGCACTACTGAGATGGGAAGTCAAGGTACATGGTACAGCCTCTCATGGACTAGAGTAATGAGCTGTTTTAAAAGGAATGCTGCACTTTAATTTCAGGAAGCCAAGTGGAAAGTGAGTAGTGGATGGGCATCTGTACTGAACACTATCTTATTATTTCATTGTTAGGAAATAATTCTTCAGCTTCTAATGAGTGAGGTAATAAGTAGATAACACCAGAGTGAGGAATGCATTCCTTTTAATCCATGTTGATACAGTGTCCCTCTTTTTTATATTTACTTTTTTAATATTTTAAGAAAAATGATTTTAGCATCATAATGCTACATTCAATAACTGTTAATATTTCCAGAAAAACTATTTTAAATGTAATAATTTTACATGCAATAAGCATTAATATTCCAAGAAAAACTATTTTAAATATAATAATACTGGAGACCCAGTGTACAAATTCGTGCATGCGTGGTGTCTGGCCTGCACACCCCAATCGCCGGGTTGGCCAGGGGAAGGGGATGCAGGTGTTTGGCTGGCTGGCCCAACCCCGATCGAGTGGGGGATCAGATGGGGGAAGATGAAGGCTAGGGGAAGGGGCTGTGGGAAGCTTACTGGCTGGCGGGTCCTCGATCATTGCAGGGGTTGGGGGGGGGTGGGCAGAAAAGTGTGAGGCTGGCTCAAGGGTGCAGCCAGGACAACAGCTACACAGTCCCACCCCATGGTTGATTTCCTCGTCAAACTCCTGTTTGAAGGGACAATTTGCATATTAGACTTTTATAATATAGTGTTACATGCAATAAAAATTAATATGTTAAGAAAAAAATTAAATATAATATTACCAAAACAGTGCAAACCTATTTTATCAGAAAAGTTGTAGGAATTATTAAATATCTGAAAATAATAGGATTCCTTCTATTGTATTCTAAAATATATTTTTTTTACTCTGGCACTATTTCATTCATCTCTTTCATTTTTTATTTTTTGAAATATTTTTTATTGATTTCAGTGAAGAAGGGAGAGGGAGAGAGAGATAGCAACATCAATGATGAGTGAGAATCATTGATCCTCTGCCACCTGCACACCTCACACTGGGGACCAAGCCCACAATCCAGGTATGTGTCTTTGGCTGAAATCACACCTGGGACCCTTCAGTCTGGAGACCAATAATCCATCCACAGTGCCTAACCAGCTAGGGCTTTTTTTTTTTTTCTTTATTGATTAAGGTATTACATATGTGCCGTTATCCCCAATTTGTCCCCCCTACCTCCTACTCATGTCAACACCCCCACTGGTGTCTGTGTCCATTAGTCAGGCTTATATGCATGCCTATAAGTACTCTGGTTGATCTCTCCCCCTAACCCCACCTTCCCCTACCTTCCTTGCTGCAATCGTTTGCAGCAAAGATTCCGGATCTGGAAAAATGGATGAACTCAAATGAATACACTAGAAAACAATTACAAATTTAGAAGGCATGGGGAACCAGGTGAAGATATTTCTCTCAAGTAAAGAGGCTCTCTGAAACCCAGGACCCATCAGCTTTTATTTACTTGAATACACATTTGTCCTTTAGCAAAACAAACAGGCATATCGATGGTAGAGTTTGGTAAACAATAAAAGTATTATCATGGTAGGAGGTTGCTTTCAGCCATTTTGAGAACAGCAGGGTAATAAAATGCTGATTTTCAGCCATGCTGAATATCAAAGTCCATTCGCCTTCTGTGGGACTTCTCTCATTGATATGTTCACTACTGTTGGTCTTTCCACCAAAATTTCCCCCTTTTTGCTTTCTTAATTAATTTAGAAAGGTGTATGCCATTAGCTGGGCTCAGATCCTTTTAGGACTTCATTCTGCATCTTCAGACTGGAAACAAACATAGAAGAACAAGAAAGAAAGACACTAGTGGTTATTCTAAAAAGGAAATATAGGGAGATTCAATGACAAAGATTGAGTTCTTTCATGTCCTTCTAAATATTATTGTCAGGTATTTAAGGAATTCATTCATAGTAGGCTTCGTTTGGAGCCATTAGATTTTTATGGATCCCTTTCCCAGTCACTGTTAGCTTGTGACATGACAGCAATGATGTTTGAGTTCTGGGTGGTGGACAAATGGTGAGAAATGACAATGCATGTCTGACCTTTTTTGGCTTTGTCATGGGCAACCTGCACCAATGCACAGCTGATGAGTGCTAGCATGGCAAGCCCTCTTCACCATCCCCCATCTCTGGATGTTTTCCTCTGACTCCTCAGCGTTTTGCTTGGGGCCACTGCTATCTTTGTTTGCAGTAGTCTGGTCAGTTCCTCTCTCAGATTCATGTTGCAGGAATTGGAGAAGTTTTCTGGAAAGACACAAGTATATCCTCAACCAAAGGTTAATAAAGGTACCCTTCTATAAACCAGACTCAGTATCTTTCCATTTAAACAGAACATTTTCCTTTAGCTTACTCTTTCACTAGTGTCTTTCCATAGGTGTCTTGCCATGAGCATTACAAGGGAAAAATTAAAAGTAATTAATTCTTTGTGTAATCTACTTATAGGAGATTTCACTATTCCCCCACTTTTGTTTTTCAAGTTGGGATTTAGAGGCCCTTGTAGCAGATATAATATGCAAGGGGGACATTTCTTGATAATCTGTTTTGTCTGCTGTACAATATTTGGCAGACTAATGTAAAAGTTGATGAGATTCCCCTGACCTGTTTCCTTAAAATAACTAGTCTGAAAATCCCTCCCGGTTGAAAACAACAACCACGCCCTCCGCTGCCAGCCCGCTCCACGCACACTCCACACCTGAGTATTTCACTTCAGCACTGCGCCTCCTCTGAGTCTGGCTATGATATTCTCTTTCCTCCTAGTTGTAGAATTTCCACTCAGCCAGCCTTCCTGTGGTTCTGGATGATATCCGTTCTGTCTTTAGTTGTTTTTTGAAGTGGTTGTTCGAGGCAGCAATCTCCGCCATTAACCTATGTCGCCATCTTCGTTTTCTCTCTATCTATTTTTCTTGATAATGAATTTCTATACTTTATGCATTTTATCATTACAACCATATAATTTCTCCCAATTTAATTTGAACTTTTAGCTCTTGGAAGCCTTAAACTTTAGGTGGCAAGTTAAATACTTAGCATTTCTTAGATTAGTAATACCTTCACATTTTTAAGGATATATTTCCAATAAAATTAGCAATGACTTATTTAATCAATACATTCAAATCTGTCCTTTATTTTTTCATTCTAGGCAAACTGAAATTAATATTTCAGTAGTTTGTTATTTCAAAACATTTAGAGATTTAAGTAAGTTTTATTCCTTAATGTAACCAACTCCAAATTTTTAAGTTACCAAAACTTTAGAAGTGTATGTTTACACATATGAGGTTGCCAAAGAAGTAGGGGGAGAAGGGAAGAAGGCCTGTAGGCATTTGAATTTTAAATCCACCACATTTTTTCTTCAGAGGTTAGATATAAGGTTGCTCTGCCAGGTTCTCTGCTTTTACAGGGAGAAGATCCACTTGTCCTTTCCTCCAACAGAGAGTGCAGTCAGCCTCTCCTCAGTGACTGCACCCTCACCATCAATATATTTATTTATAATTATTACTGAAAAGCTTTGCCACAAAGCCTTCATTTTAGTTATATCTATCTAACTTTTAACAATTTTGAGATTCCAAAGCCAGTTATCACCATCTAAGGCGTTTTACTTTGGCAAATTTTGCAGCAGAGAAAACGTACTGGCTTTCATTGGCTTTAATGTTAACCTTGGAATATGGTCCATTACTATTTAAGAACTGCCCCTTATTATGGAAACACTAATCTTATTGCCTAAACACAGCCTGTATATTTTCCTTGTGTCATTTTCTCCATCTTATAAAGAAAAACAGTCTTGGGTTTGTACTATAGCGTCTGTGAGGAGATGGGGGTCAGTCCAAGAGGCCACCCAAAATCGGGTGGGATGCGACTTCCCTTAAGCTAGTGTTTTTCTCTTCATGGGTACAGAAACCCCTGAGATATCCCTGAAATTTTGATGAATGTTTCATCTATCCAAACTTCAAATGACGGTCTGGGAAATAAAATTGGGTTTTTAATAACACTCTCGAGAGTGTGCATACATTTTACGGGATCACCAAAAGACTAGTAATTAATGGGTTGGGAGGTGTTTTAGATATTAATAATGGCCTGTCCATCTACTGTTTCTTTTCTTATTAAATTAAATTGAACGCATGCTTAATAGACTAACAATAAACAACCAAGACAGATTGATAATACTCAACAGACAAGTGCTCATACCATAGAGACAAGGCTTCATAAATCAGAGTAGTTTTCATAGGTCTCATCGTATTCTGCTCTTCATGGCATTGACTGTACTCTAAAGTTATTTTTGATAAAATCTGCCTGTCCCAAGGTGTCATATGGTAATTTTCAGACAAAGCATTAAAGATTCCTTTTTTAAAATGACTGTTAACCCCATTTTTTCTAGCTGCTGAGCCTTTCCACACTAAAGGTGGAGGAACCAGGGCTTAGGTATTACAGACTTTTGATCCCCAATATGAATTAGGCATAATGCAGTGCGAACAAGAGCCTACATAGTTTAAGATGAGAAGGTTACCTTTTTTCCTTGAGCCTGATTTAAGAGAGTATCTTTTGATATTTTAATTTCTTTATCCTTGAGCATACAAGTAAATGTTTACAATTATTATTATTATTATTATTATTATTATTATTATTATTATTATTATTAATTTATTTATTTTTTTGCTTTATACTCAAAGTTTTCCTCATTATAGCCTGGCAGAAATAAAAGATTTTCCGCCCACTTTATGTTTCACAATTTCTAAAGCTGGCATGGGCTTTGTGCACAGAGAATTTTCCCGACCTTTTCAGTGCACTTCTCAGCTTTCTGGTGAAATGTCTTCCTTTTTCACTCTGGTGAAATTTCTTCTCCAGATGCCCCACATTGGGCGCCAGAATGCTGCAACCTTTTGCAGCAAGGATTCAGGATATGGGAAAGGAGGTGCACAAAAACGAATACACTAGACAACAAATATAAATTTAGAAGACATGGGGGAGCCAGGCAGAGACCTTTCTTTGTAGCAGAGAAGCTCTCTGAAACCCAGCACCCATCAGCTTTTATTGACTTGGCTTTACGTTTCTCATATATGCCCTTTAGCAAAGCAAACAGGCATATCAGCAGTCAAGTTTGCTAAACATTAAAAGGGTTATCAGGTTAGGAGATTACCTTCAGCCATTTTGCCAACAGCAGGGTAATATAATGCTGATTTTCAGCCCTGCTGAATATCAAAGTTCATTAGCCATCTATGGGAGATACATATACATATACATATACATATACATATACATATACATATACATATACATATACATATACATATACATATACATATACATAAATGTATGTAGGTATGTGTGTGTGTGCGTGTGTGTGTGTGTGTGTGTATATACTAGAGGCCCAGTGCACAAAAATTTGTTCACTGGTGCACGGGTGTCCCTCAGCCCCACTTGTGCCCTCTCACTATCTGGGACCCCTCGGGAGATAACGACCTGCTGGCTTAGGCCTGCTCCCATATGGCAGAGGGCAGGCCCAATCTCTAGGTGCAACCCCTGGTCGGGCTTAAAGCAGGGCCGATTGGGGAGTTGGGGCACCGCCCACTGTCATGCACAGAGCAGGGCAGCTCAGGAGGTTGCGATGCCACCCCCAATCATGCTCAGGGTAAGGCCGATTGGGGGGTTGGGGTGCCACCCCCTGTAGCACTCAAGGCAGGGTTGATGGGGAGGTAGAAGCACCACCCACTGTCATAGACAGAGCAGGGCCCATCAAGGGGGTTGGGGCTCCATACCCTGTCACACACAGAGCAGGGCCAATCAGGGTGTTTGGGAGCTCCCCCCTGTCATGCACTGAATAGGGCCTATAGGGGAGTTGGGGCACCGCCCCCTGTCACACACAGAGCAGCTCAGATCAGGGGGTTGGAGCGCTGCCCCCTGTCACACTCAGGGCAGGGCCCAGGAGGTGGTTGTGGCTCCACCCTGTCACACACAGAATAGGGCCCATGGGGGTGTTGGGGTGCCTCACCCTGTCACACACAGAGCTGCAGGGCGATCATGGGGTTTGGGCACTGCCCCCCCTCAGGCTGCTCCAGGGGCCAGGAGGACTCGAGGCTCTGCTGATCAGAGTGCTGGGAGGCCTCACAGCTCCGCTTGACACAGGGTCAGTGAGGTCTTGCTGCTCCTCTGATCCCTTTGCTGTGAGGCTTTGCGGCTCCGCTTGACACAGGGGCAGTTCTGCTCCACTGATCTCAGTGCTGGGAGGCCTTGCAGCTCCGCTTGACACAGGGGCAGTGAGCATTCACTGCTCCACTGATCCCGGTGCTGGCAGGCTCCACTGATCCCGGTTTCGGGAGGCCTTGCTTCTCTGCTCATCCCAGTGCTGGGAGGCATATTAACCTCTTACTATGTAGGATAGAGGCCTGGTGCATATGTGGGGGCTGGCTGGATGGCCCTTAAGGGTGTCCTGGATCAGGGTGGAGTTCCCGTTTGGGTGCCTGGCCAGCCTGGATGAGGGGATGATAGCTGTTTGCAGCTGGACACACCCCCTTCAGGGTCGGGGTCCCCACTGGGGTGCCTGGCCAGTCTGGGTGAGGGGCTGAGGGCAGTTTTCAGGCTGGCAGGTGACTGAAGCTCCCAACCTGTTCTTTTTTTCTTTTTTTGTTGTGGGATTTGTTTACCTTCTATGGCTGTCACTGGAACTGAGAGCCAAATTTAGCTCTGAGGCCTCGCTCCAGCGCTGAGGCCTCGGCTGCTGAAAGCAGGCATCTGGGTTTCTTTGCATTCTATTATCAAAACTCTGTTGCAACTCCAGCTCTGCTGGCTGGCTGAAAGCATGGGGTTTGTTTAGTGTCTATAACTGCAACATAGTTGCTTAGAGTGCAAGCACACAGCCCAGCAGTGGCCGGCGGGGAACCTTGGCTTCTTCCTTCACTGGAGCAAGATTTCCTCCTGTTCGCTTCAGCTGCCTGGCTGCCAGCCAACATCTTGGTTGGCAGTTAATTTGTATATTGCCCTGATGAGCCAATGGGAAGCATGTCAGAGGTACGGTCAATTACCATGTTTGTCTGTTATTGGAAAGGATATATGTATATGATGTATATGTATATGTATATGTATATGTATATGTATATGTATATGTATATGTATATGTATATGTATATGTATATGTATAACTACTGTTGGTCTTTGCCTCCAGCACCTTACTCAGAAGGTTTGACAGTCTGATCAATGCTTCTTTGTGTCTGGATGTCTTATTGCTCATCAGTTAACGTTGTTCATTATATTCCACAAATGAATGAGACAATGTGATATTTATCTTTCTGTGCCTGGCTTATTTTGCTTAGCATAATGTTCTCCAAGTCCATCCACGCTGTTTCAAATTATAAGAGTTCATTCTTTGTTATAGCAGTAGAGTCTTCCATTGTATAGGTGTTCCACCATTTTATAATCCGTGCATCTGCTAATGGGCACTTAGACTGTTTCCAAATCTTAGCTATTGAAAATTGGGCTGGTATGAACATACAGTTACATATATCTATCCTGATTAATGTTACTCATTTCTTGGGATATATATATATATATATATATATATATATATATATATATATATATATATATATATATGTACTTAATCAAATGGGAGCTCCATTTTCAATTTTTGGAGAAAACTCTATACTGTTTTCCACAATATTTGCAGCAGTCGGCATTCCCACCAGCAGTGCACAAGGGTTGCTTTTTCTCCGCATCCTCTCCAGCACTTGTGGTTTTTTATTTTTTATTTTTTTCTGACCGCTATTCTGACAGGTGTGGATTGGTACTTCTCTCGTTTTTATTTGCATCTCTTGGACTGTTAGTGCCTTTGAGCATTTTTTCCTATGTCTCTTGGCCTTATGTAGGTCCCCTTTCAAAAAGTGTCCATTTAAGTCCTTTGCCGATGTTTTAATTGGATTGTTTATCTTCCTATTGTTAATTTGTGTGAGTTCCCTGTAAACTTTGGAATTCAACACTTATCAGAGATACCACTGGCAAATATGTTCTCCTATGCAGTGGGCTTTCTTGTTGTTTTGTTCAGGATTTAGTTTGCCGTGCAAAAGATTTTTATTTTGATGTAGTCCATTTGTTTATTTTCCCCTTTGTGGGCATTGCCTTCGAAACTGTGTCAGTAAAGATATGCTAAGACATATGTCTGATATTTTGCTGCCTATGCAATCTGCTAAGATTTTTTTTATATAGATTCCCAACTAATGTTCAAGTCTTTATCCACTTTGAGTTTATTTTTGTGTATGGTGTAAGGTGGTAGTCTGGTTACATTATCTTGCATATTTCTGTCTGATTTTCATCATTTATTGAAGAGACTGTTTTGACTCCATTATATGCTCTTGCCTCCTTTGTAAATTAACAATAGAGCGTAATGACTTGGGTCCACTTCTGGGTACTCTGTTCTGTTTCAGTGGTGTATATGTCTTTTCTAGTGCCAGTAGCAGGCAGTTTTGAGAATGGTGGCATTATAATATATCTTAATATCTGGTATTTTGATCCTTCCAGATTTTTTTCTTTTTTTATTTCTTAAAGTATTACAAAGAGTATTACATATGTCTCCTTTTCTCCCCCCGCCCTTGACAATCCCCTGGCCTCCCCTACCCCCCAGTGTCTTATGTCCATTGGTTATGCTTATATGCATGCATACAAGTTCTTTGGTTGATCTCTTACCCACCCCCCTCCTACCCTCCCACTCTCCCCGGCCTTCCGGCTGTAGTTTGACAGTCTTTTCGAGACAGCTCTGCCTCTGTATCTAGTTTTGTTCATAAGTTTACAATGGTCTTTATTATCCAGAAATGAGTGAGAACATGTGGTTTTTTTCCTTCATTGACTGGCTTATTTCACTTAGCATAATGCTCTCCAGTTCCATCAATGCTGTTGCAAATGGTAAGAGTTCCCTCTTTTTTACAGCAGCATATTATTCCATCATGTAGATGTACCACAGTTTACTAATCCATTCATCTACAGATGGGCACTTAGGCTGTTTCCAGATATTAGCTATGGTGAATTGTGCTGCTATGAACATAGGGCTGTATATGTCCTTTGTGATTGGTGTTTCTGCTTTCCTGGGATATATTCTTAGAAGTGGGATCACAGGGTCAAATGGGAGTTCCATTTTTAGTTTTTTGAGGAAACTCCATAGTGTCTTCCATAGTGGCTGCACCAGTCTGCATTCCCACCAGCAGTGCACAAGTGTTCCTTTTTCTCCACATCCTCTCGAGCACTTGTCGTTTGTTGATTTGTTGATGATAGCCAGTCTGACAGGTGTGAGATGATACCTCATTGTTGTTTTGATTTGCATCTCTCAGATGATTAGTGACTTTGAGCATGTTTTCATATGTCTCTTGGCTTTCTGAATGTCCTCTTTTGAAAGGTGTCTATTTATGTCCTTTGCCCATTTTTTTGATCGGATTGTTTATCTTCCTTTTGTTAAGTTGTATGAGTTCCCTATAAATTTTGGAGATTAGGCCCTTATCAGATATGACATTAGCAAATATGTTTTCTCAGGCAGTGGGTTTTCTTGTTGTTTTGTTGATGGTTTCTTTTGCTGTGCAGAAGCTTTTTATTTTGATGTAGTGCCATTTGTTTATTTCATCTTTAGTTTCCAATGACCTAGGAGCTGTATCAGTGAAGAAATTGTTTGGCATATGTCTGAGATTTTGTTGCCTTTGAATTCTTCTAGTATTTTTATGGTTTCCCGTCGTATATTTAAGTCCTTTATCCATTTTGAGTTTATTTTTGTGTATGGTGTAAGTTGGTGGTCTAGTTTCATGTTCTTGCATGTATCTGTCCAATTTTCCCAACAGCATTTATTGAAGAGACTATCTTGACTCCATTGTATGTTCTTTTTTTTTTTTGATCTTTGTATCTTTTTTTTTATTAGTTAAGGTATTACAAATGTGTCCTCATCCCCCCCATTAACCCCGAACCTCCCCCCCACACACAAACTCATGCTCCCATCCCCCTGTTGTCCATGTCCATTGGTTTTGCTTATATACATGTATACAAGTCCTTCGGTTCATCTCTTCCCCTTCCCCTCACCCTCCCCTACTTTCCTTTTGGGGATTGATAGCCTGATTGCTATTTCTCAGTCTTTGGGTCTGTCCCTTTTCATCAGTCTATGTTGTTCTCTATAATCCACAAATGAGTGAGATCATGAGGTATTTATCTTTCTCTGACTGGCTTATTTCACTTAGCATAATGCTCTCCAGTTCCATCCATGATGTTGCAAAAGGGAAGAGTTCCTCTTTTTTTACCGCAGCATAGTATTCCGTTGTGTATATGTACCACAGTTTTCTAATCCACTCATCTGCTGATGGGCACCTAGGCTGTTTCCAAATCTTAGCTATGGTGAATTGTGCTGCTATGAATATAGGGGTGCATACATCCTTTCTGATTGGCGTTTCTGGTATCTTGGGATATATTCCTAGTAGTGGGATCACTGGGTCAAATGGGAGTTCCATTTTTAGTCTTCTGAGGTAGCTCCACACTGTTCTCCACAGTGGCTGCACCAGTCTGCATTCCCACCAGCAGTGCAGAAGGGTTCCTTTTTCTCCACATCCTCTCCAACACTTGTTGTTTGTTGATTTGTTGATGATAGCCATTCTGACAGGTGTGAGATGATAACGCATTGTCGTTTTGATTTGCATCTCTCATATAATTAGTGACTTTGAGCAGGTTTTCATATGTCTTTCAGCCTTCTGTATGTCCTCTTTCGAAAAGTGTCTATCTAGGTCCGTTGCCCATTTTTTTATTGGATTGTTTATCTTCCTTTTGTTAAGTTTCATGAGATCCCTGTAAATGTTGGAAATTAAACCCTTATCGGTGGTATCATTGGAAAATATGTTCTCCCATGTAGTGGGTCTTCTTGTTGTTTTGTTGATGGTTTCCTTTGCTGTGCAAAAGCTTTTTATTTTTATGTAGTCCCATTTGTTTATTTTCTCTTTAGTTTCCATTGCCCTAGGAGCATTATCAGAGAAGAAATTTCTTTGGCATATGTTTGCGATTTCGCTGCCTGTGGATTCCTCTAGTATTTTTATGGTTTCCCATCTTAAGTTTAAGTCTTTTATCCATTTTGAGTTTATTTTTGTGTATGGTGTAAGTTGGTGGTCTAGTTTCATATTCTTGCATGTATCTGTCCAATTTTCCCAACACCATTTATTGAAGAGACTATCTTGACTCCATTGTATGTTCTTGCCTCCTTTGTGAAATATTAATTGAGCGTATTGGTTGGGGCTGATTTCTGGGCTCTCTACTCTATTCCATTGATCTATATGTCTGTTATTGTGCCAGTTCCAGGCAGTTTTGAGAACAGTGGCTTTGTAATACAACTTAATATATGGTATTGAGATCCCACCTACTTTGTTCTTTCTCAGGATCTCTGCAGCTATTCGGGGTCGATTTTTATTCCAGATGAATTTTTGGAGAGCACGTTCTAGGTCTGTGAAATATGCCATTGGTATTCTAATGGGAAGTGCGTTGAATTTATAGATTGCTTTGGGCAGTATGGACATTTTAATGATGTTGATTCTACCAATCCAAGAGCATGGTATGTTCTTCCATCTCTTTATGTCTTCCACTATCATTTTTTTCAACGTCCTGTAGTTTTCTATGAAGAGGTCTTTTACCTCTTTAGTTAAGTTTATGCCTAAGTAGCCTAATTTTTTTGGTGCGATGGTAAATTGGATTGCTTTTTTAGTCTCTCTTTCTGCACATTCACTATTGGTGTATAGAAATGCCATAGATTTTTTGGCATTAATTTTGTATCCTGCTACATTGCCGAATTCTTTTATTAAGTCTAATAGTTTATTTATAGAGTCTTTAGGGTTTTTTAATTATACTATCATGTCATCTGCAAATAAGGACAGTTTTGCTTCTTCTTTTCCAATTTTGATGCCTTTTATTTCTTCTTGTCTAATCTCAATGGCTAATACTTACAGTACTATGTCGAACAGAAGTGGTGAGAGTGGGCATCTCTGTCTTGTTCCTGTTCTTAGGGGAAATGGTGTTAGTTTTGTCCATTGAGTATGATGTTGGCTGTGGGCCTGTCATATATGGCTTTTATTATGTTGAGGTATGATCCTTCAATTCCCACTTTGCTGAGAGTTTTTATCAAAAATGGGTGTTGAATTTTGTCAAATGCTTTTTCTGCATCAATTGCTATGACCTTGTGCTTTTTTTCTTTCAATTTGTTTATGTAATGTATAACGCTTATTTATTTGTGGATATTGTACCATCCTTGCATCCCTGGGATAAATCCTACTTGATTTATATGTATGATCTTTCTGATGTACTGCTGGATCCGATTTGCTAAGATTTTGTTGAGGATTTTGGCATCTATGTTCATGAGGGATATTGGCATGTAATTCTCTTTCATTGTGTTGTCTTTATCTGGTTTTGGTATTACGGTGATGCTGGCATCATAGAATGAGCTTGGAAGTGTTACTTCCTCTTGGTTTTTTTTTAGTAGTTTGAGGATAGGTTTTATTTGTTCCTTGAATGTTTGGTAAAACTCCCCTGTGAAGCCGTCTTGTCCTGGACTTTTGTTTGGTGGAAGCTTTTTGATGACTGCTTCAATTTCTTCCATAGTTATTGGCCTACTGAGATTTTTAGATTCTTCCTGATTAAGTTTTGGAATGTTGTATTTTTATAGGAATATGTCCATTTCCTCCAGGTTGTCTAGTTTGTTGGAGTAGAGTTGTCCATGGTATTTTTTTAACAATCATTTATATTTCTGTTGGATCTGTTGTTTTTTTGCCTCTATCATTTCTGAATTTGTTTATTTGGGTCCTTTCTCTTTGCTTCTTGGTGAGCCTGGCTAGAGGTCTGTCAATCTTGTTTATCCTTTCAAAGAAACAGCTCTTGGTTTCATTGATTTTCTGTATTGTGTTTTTGGTCTCTATTTCATTTATTTCTGCTTTAATCTTTATTATCTCCTTCCTTCTGCTCACTCAGGGCTTTTCTTGTTGCTCTCTTTCTAATTCTTTGAGCTGTAGATTTAGATGATTTACTACCATTTTTTCTTGTTTGTTGAGATAGGCCTGTAGAGCTATAAACTTCCCTCTCAGGACTGCTTTCATTGTGTCCCAAAGGTTTTGGATTGTTGTGATTTCATTGTCATTAGTTTCCAGAATGTTTTTAATTTCTTCTTTGATCTCATTGGTAACTCAATCAATGTTTAATAACATGCTATACAGCTTCCAAGTGTTTGAGTATTTTGAGTTGTTTTTATTGTAGTTTACTTCTAATATTATACCATCGTGGTCTGCGAAGACGCTTTTTGTGATTTCAATCTTCTTGAATTTGGGGAGACTTTGTTTGTGATCCAATATGTGGTCTATTTTTGAAGATGTCCCATGAGCACTTGAGAAGAACCTATATTTTGTGGCTTTGGAGTGAAGTGTTCTGAAGATGTCAATTAAGTCCATCTGATCTAGTGAGTCATTTTTGATTGCTGTTTCTTTGCTGAGTTTTTGTCTAGCTTGATTTATCCAGTGATGACAGTGGTGTATTAAAGTCGCCTACTATGATTATATTGTTGTCAATATCTCCCCTGATATCTTCCAGGAGTTTTCTTATGTATGTTGGTACTCCTGCATTCGGTGCATATATGTTTATCAGGGTTATATTTTCGTGTTGTATTGATCCCTTTAGTATTATGAAGTTGCCTTCCTTATCTCTTGTTATGGCCTTCACTTTGAGGTCTATTTTGTCTGATATAAGTATTGCTACCCCACCATTTTTTTTCATTTCCATTTGCCTGCAAGATATTTTTCCATCCCTTCACTTTCAGTCTGTGTGAGTCCCTTCTAATGAGGTAGGTCTCTTGTAGACAGCAAATATATGGGTCATGTTTTTTTTTGTTGTTTTTTTTTCCATTCAGCCACTCGATGTCTTTTGATTGGACCATTTAGTCCATTTACGTTTAAAGTTATTATTGAAAGGTAATTGTTTGTAGCCATTTATATTTTTTTGTATGGCTGTTTTCTTTCTGGGCTTTTTAGTTCTTCTTTTTACACCAGTCCCTTTAGCATTTCTTGCATTGCTGGCTTGGTGGTGGTAAACTCCCTTAGCCTTTTTTTGTCTGTGAAGCTTCTTATTTCCCCTTCCATTTTGAATGATAGCCTTGCTGGATAGAATATTCTTGGATTCAGTCCTTTGCTTTGCATCACTTTGTAAATTTCTGTCCATTCTTTTCTGGCCTGATGTGTTTCTGTTGAGAAATCATTTGATAATCTGATGGGGGATCCTTTGTAGGTAACTCTCTGTTTCTCTCCTGCAGCCTTTAAGATTCTGTCTTTGTCTTGTACATCTGCCATCGTTATTATGACGTGTCTTGGTGTGGGGCTTTTGGGGTTCATCTTGCATGGGACTCTCTGTACTCGTGTAACTTTTTTCTTCCCCATATCTGGGAAGTTTTCTGACATTATTTCTTCAAATAAATTTTCTAATCCTTGCTGCTCTTCTTGTTCTTCTTGCAGCCCTATTATGCATATGTTACTTCATTTCAAGTTGTCCCGAAGCTCCCTTAGGCACTCCTCCTGCTTTTTAATTTTTTTCTCCAGTTGCTGTCAGATTGAGCTTGTTTCTCTGCCTTATCTTCTAATTCACTAACTCGGTCCTCTTCTTCTTCTAGTCTGCTGTTGAAACTTTCCAAGGAGTTTTTGATTGTAGCTATATCATTTTTCATTTCTTCCTGATACTTGCATAGGTTGTTGATTTTCTCATCCATCTGGTGAATGAATTGTACAACCATTATTCTGAATTCTTTTTCTGTCATGTTGCATGCTTCCACTTCATTAATGTCCTTCCTTGGTGACTCCTCATTGTCTTTCCTCTGGGTGTTGTTTCGTCTCTTCATTCTGATTATCTCCCGATGGTTCCAACGTCGAGTTGTGTGTGCCTGGACTGTGTGCAGTGAGAGCCTCCCACCACCCTAGTGTCACTGAAGAGCTCTGACACTAAGATGTGTGGTTGTGGTGGGTTGGTGGGAACCAGGCTTGCTCAGAGTCAGTGTTGTCAGCACTCAATGTGGCCTCGTACGCGCACTTAGAATCAGGGACCCTGAAGCGTGTTGAAAACCAGAGCCCCCTAGCGTGTGCCAGGAGTCAGAGTTCCCCAGAATCCAGTATCAGAGTCTCTGTTGCTTCCTGCGCCCTTGCCTTGAGAATCAGGGTCCCCGTGTGCCCTTGTACCAGGAATTAGAGTCACTGGCTCTTAGTATGAATGCACAGGGAATCAGGATCTCAGGCACAGGTGATAAGAAACACAGTCAAGTCACTGGTGCTTGGTGCTGCCTCCTGCCCAGAGAATCAGGGTCCGTGGGCCTGTGATACACCGGACAAATTCCCAGTGTTCATGTGATTGCTCCCACCCCAGGGCTCAGAAGCCAGCCCTATGCGGGATCAGTTCAAAGGTGCTCATGCACTTCCAGGCTAAAGTTCCTGGAGCACTGAGGCCCTGGAAAGGGGTGGGTCTATCAGTTAGTTACTTGGGCTCTGCCTGCAAGCCTGCAGGAAGTGGGGCTGGGCTCTGTTACTCAGGGATCTGCCGCGGGGATTTCTGAAATTTGGTGCCCGCAGGTCTGTAGCTGTGATCACAGGTCTCTGTCCCCAGTGGCTGCAGGGTCCTGGTATGCGTCTGAGATCAGACTGGGTGGTGCTGAGGCCAGGATCCTAGTCTGAAGCAGCTCTGAAACCAAGATGGCGTGGTCACTGTGCCTATGCTGGCCGCCCAGGAGTGTCCGCGCAGGGAGCGGGACTCCGCTGCCTAAGACTGCCCGGTTTAGCAGCCCCTTAGAAGACCTGCAGAATCTAACTGTCCCTAGCTCATACACACACACCACACAAGTCCACAGACTCCTCTATCACTTCCTTGCGCTCTCACACTCTCTCCCTCCCTACCTTTCTGCTGGTCACCATTTTCTTGAAAGTCAGATTTTTTTCTTGTTCCCTGGATTACTGAGGCTATTTTTACTCCATATGAATTTTTGGAGAGTTTGTACTTTGTCTGTGAAATATTCTGTTGGTATATTAATGGATATTACACTGAATCTATAAATTGCTTTGGGTAGTATGGACATGTTAATGATGTTAGTTCTACCAACCCATCAACACGGTATATTAGCCCATTGGTTGATATCTTTATCTCCGTTTCAATGTTCTGTCATTTTCCAAGTGCAGTTATTTTACTTCCTTCATTGAGTTTTTTCCTTAATTCTTTTACTGCAATGGTAAGTGGGATTCTTTTCTTAGTTTCTCTTTTTGTGAGTTCATTCTTGGTGTATCTAAAGACATATATTTTTGGGTGTTAATTTTGTATCCTGATACATGACCAAATTCATTTATTACGTGCTTTCCAGTTGGGATGACTTTTATTTCTTCATGAACACTATGGTAGTACTTCCTGTACTATGTTGAACAGGAATGGTGAAAATTGGCATCACTGTCTTGTTCCTGTTCTTTCACGGGAAATGGTTTTAGTTTTTGCCAATTTAGTATGATGTTGGCTGTGTGTTTTTCATATAGGGCCTTTATGATGTTGAGGTATGCTTCTCTATTACCACGTTGCTGAGAGTTTTTATCACAATTGGGTGTTGGGTTTTTTCCAATTCTTTTTCTGCATCTATCGATATGATCACGTGATCTTTGTCTCTCAGTTTGTTTATGAGTTTTATCACGTTTATTGATTTGTGAATATGATACCAGCCTGGCATCCCTGGAATATATCCAACTTGATCATGGCATTTGGTCCTTTAATATAATGCTGGATGCAATTTTCTAATACTTGGTTGAGGATTTCAGTATCTGTCATCATCAGCGATATCGGCCTGTAATTCTGTTTCTTATAGTGTCTTTACCTTGTTTTGGAATTAGAATAATGCTGGCCTCCTACAAAGAGTTTGGAAGTATTCTTTAGTCTTTGATTTCCTGAAATAATTTGGGGAGTATAGATTGTAGTTTTCTGAATGTTTGGTAGAACTCCCCTGTGAAGCTGTCTGGACCTGAGCTTTTGTTGGTTGGAAGTGTTTTGATTACTGTTTCTATTTCATTAGTTGTTATGAGTCTATTCAGGTTTCTTAATTCTTCCTGAATCACTTTTGGTAGTTTGCATTTTTTACTGACTTCATCTGTTTCATCCACACTGTCCAGCATTTTGGCATATAGTTGTTCATAGTATTTTCTTACAATCCTTTTAATTTCTGCGGTGCCAGTGCTTACTCCTCCACTCTTATTACTGATTTTAATTATTGGAATCATGTGTGTTTGTTTCTTAATGAGTCTGGCTAATGGTTTATCAATTTTGTTTATCCTCTCATGGAACCAGCTATTGGTTTCATTGAATTTTTTGTCTCTGTTATTTTTTCTGCTATAATCTTTATTTTTTCCTTCCTTCTACTTACTCTGCACTCTTCTTGTTGGTCTCTTTCTAATTCTTAAGTTGTAGGGATAAATAGTTTATTGCTGATTTTTGTTATTTTCGGAGATATGTCTATAGTGCTATGAACTTCCCTCTCAGGACTGCTTTTGCTGATTCCGAGATTCTGTGCTGTTATTTGTTCATTTTCCTTTTTTCCAAAAAGTCTTTGATATTTTCTTGAACTCATTGTAACAAATTCATTGTTTAATAGCATGCTATTTAGCCTCTAAGTGTTTAAATGTTTTGCGGTGTTTTTACTGTAGTTGATTTCTCATTTCATTCCACTGTGATCCAAGAAGATTCTTATATGATTTAAATCTTCTTGAACTTGTAGGGAATTGTTATGTGTCCTACCATGTGGTCTATCTTTGGGAATGATCCCTGTGCCCTTGAGAAGAATGTATATTCTGCTCTGTTGGGGTGAAACGTTCTAAAATGTCAATTAAATCCATCTGATACAGTGTGTCCTTTAGAGTCTCTGTATCATTATTTTGTCACATGGAAGACCAATCCAGTGAAGTCAGAGGAGTGATAAAAGTCTTCTACTATGAGTGTCCTGCTTTCAGGCTCTCAATTAAAGTCCTCTAAAAGTTTCATTGTTTGTTTTTTGTTTACTCGTTTGATTGTTTTATATATATATATATATATATATATATATATATATATATATATATATATATATATATATATATATATAGAGAGAGAGAGAGAGAGAGAGAGAGAGAGAGAGAGCTAGTCATATATATATATGACTGACACAAGTCTACCCTCTTAGCCAATAGTTAAGAAATAAAAGCCACCAAGATTCTTCCACCCTAAGCTGCCTTTTGGGATATTGACTTTCAGCTGTTTATTTAGAAGCCAGAGTCAGAGAGGACCTTTGGGCAACCCCTGCCTACTCCTGCCCAAATGATTCAGAGAGAGAGACCCTCTACAGAAGGCTGTTGCCTTTGCCTGATTGGAATGAAACATGGTAAACAGGAGGGCTTCAGCAGATGTCTATTAGCTAGATTCCCCTCCTCCCCTGTGACACCATCAATCAGGAGTGTGGGAGCGGTTCAGAGTCATTGATGTTCCCAAGAAATAAGATTATAATTTCCAGCGGCTGCAGTTCAGCTCACCCAGCACACCTCCTGAGCCACAGCTGTACAAGGCAGAGGCTGGGTCCAGGCTGGCTGGGCCCAGGACCTGGAGAAGAGGGGGAAAACAGAGGGGGATGACTCAGGTGAACCTGGAGCGGTGGGAGAGGCGTCAGTGCAGGTACCCACATGAACTGTCTTGGGAAAGGTCACGTGTGTCCTGAGGAGAGAGGGGAGTAGAGCCCAGCCATGGGGGAGAAACCTCAGGGCTCTGCCCACTGACACTGACACTTGGAAGGACACTCACCACTGACTCTCTCATCCCCTCCCCAACCAGGTTGGCAGGTGAGGAGGGATCTCCATGCAAATTGATCCTGAACTCTGAGGATTCAAAGTCTTTTGTTACAAGCTTGAGGCTTAGCAACAAGGGGAGGAACCAGTGGACACCCTGTCCAGGCAGGACTAGACCAGGACTAGTAGGGCAGCCTACATCGCCTTCACAAAAAATTGCTTTGAGGCTGGGCCAAGGCCCTGGAGCTGTGAGAGCCCCCGCCTGTCAGTGAGCAGCTGGCTTTCAGCTGAGTGTTCCTCTCCACACACCCAACCTCTCCCCCAACAGTTACTCAAATGGGGATGTCTCTATCCTCTTCAAGTCCAGTCTCTGTGAGGCCTGAATCTGGGAGAAGGGATGCCGCCCAGGGGTGAAGGTTCCTGCCTTTCCCTCTGGGCTCCTAGATAGATATGCCAAAAGAATTTTCAAAAAGTGTGGTTCACACAAATTGGGACACACACTGTGGCGAATGCACTCTGGCCACCCGGAATTCTCTCCAAGACCTTTCACATCGGCTATTCTTGCAGAGAACTGGGCGTCCAGAGTCCATTGCATGTGCCCGTAAGGACATCAGGAGCCTGTTGTACAGTGGGTGTCATGGAAGCACAAGTCAGCCCCAAATGCCTTCTTGATTTGCCCTCCCTGCTTTGGACGCCTGTTTATTCTTCCTCTTCTTATTGTCTTCACCTGAAAACAACTGACAGCATTAAAGTTCAAAATGTCCTGGCATGAGTCTGGCTACAACATCAAAAGGCTAAGTTTTCCTTAGTCAGTAAGGACTGTATGTTTTATCCACATCAAGCATGCATAGTTTGAGAATGAAGCTTCTTTCCCCCTTAGGCTTACTGTAGGTGATTGTAGACAAAAGGATGTACCCCTTTCACCTCATCTATATTTCATCCCCTCACAGGACAGGCTAGACTCAGCCTCTCTCAGCTGTGCAGGAGTGTGCGCGCGCACACACTCTCTCTCTCTCTCTCTCTCTCTCTCTCTCTCTCTCTCTCTCTCTCTCTCTCTCTCTCTCTCACACACACACACACACACACACACACACACACAAACAGACAGCAGCTCCTTCGAAAGCATCCAGCTTCCCTCTCTTCCATCACTGAAGGGTTTTTAAGTCACAAGGGTGATCATTACAATGCAGTGCTGGTTGATTGACACATTTAATGTTTCTAAAATGAAAACAGCTCTACATCACTAGTCCAGGAGAGGCAATTGTGATAGAGAGCCTTGGAAAAAAACAGGAAGATAATTTACAATAACTAGCATTAGCATTTTTAGTGGACATGTGGACTGCTTTACGAGATTCATAAATATGAATTGCTGATTTCCCAGGAGAGTGGGGCCCGGGAACTTTCATTCCCCCTTCCTTATGCAGGCTTACTGTGACCTAGGACATAGTGAACATTGTGAGGCAATGGGTGAAGGACTGGAATAAATGAATGTTACATTCACATTTAATTTTACAAGAATAGGGTTGTATTATGTAATCAGTCGGGTGGCCTGCATTTTGCTTTCCATATAACAGACCTTGTCTTTTTAGTGCATCAACCTCTGCAATGCTGACAAGCAACCGGATCATCATGAACATAAGGGTGGACAAACTTCAAATAGATTCCCTTTGAATTTCACCTTCCAGGATGCATCCATTGCCCTCTGTGTCACTCTATGACCCTCCCCTGTGCCCCAGTGTCTCTTGCATTCTCAAATTGGCCAAGCACTGCCGGGTGCCGGTCCATCCTTGCTGTTTCAAGGGACCTGGCATATATGGCATACTGTTCTTAATATGTTTGCTCACCTTCTTGGCACTGTGTTTTAACCAAGGTCACCTCTCCGAGAAAGGTTGAATCCCCAGGTAGGGATTTTTCCCTGAAGTTAGGGAGGGGATGAAACTCCTTAACTAAGTGCCAGGCGTGTAGTTAATCAATTTAACTACAAACAATCATGCTTAAGCTACATAATCTTTACTCCCTGGAATGGAGATAAGAAACGCCCTAACCTTTGTAATAGAAATTGGCAGGATTAAAATCAACTGATATAAATACGGATGTAACAAGACAATAAACAGCAGAACCTCTCTGGAGATCGAGACCAGAACTTGATTGGAGATCCTGGCTAGGCTGCTGATCAATTGAACGCTGTCTCCGTGTCATTCCTTCTTCGCTGACTCTGTCTACACCTTTGGGAACCCCTGGACCTGCTGGGATTGGACCCCGGCAAAGCACTTTACTCTCTCAGAAATTGTGCAGTCTGTCCTCATGCCCTGAACAGGATCCTTTCAAGCCCCTGGTGGCCCCTCCTTGTACAACCCTCAGGCAGGAGTCTTCCTGCATCTGTATCTTTCCATACCAGAACCTTTGTTTTCATGACAGAATTAGTTACAAAGAGCCATTTGTAGACAATGATCTTCTTGGGATTTGCTGTGTTTGATTGTGTGTGTGTGTGTGCATGTGTGTGTGTGTGTGTGTGTTTTCTATTTTCACCCCAAACTCTGAGAGGAGAGACTGTGTGTAGCTCTGAGCATGATATTAGCAGCCACCCCAGGTCAAATAGTTGCCAAATGCATCTAGGAGAGAGGTGGGAGGGCTAAGCTGAATCTCAAGTTCCCAGGTGAAATAGTGGAGTTGTTTCTGTTTCTGCTTTTTATCTGCTCTGCTCTAGGTGACAATCCCAGATCCACTGGGGCTGAGTGCAGTCGCCTCATTTGTCCTCATTCCTCCATCTATGCAGCTGGAAACTTTAAACTCTGCTAGTTCATAGGCATGGGGAACCTCTGGAGGAATGGCAGTGTAGGGACACACAAGAACCCAGCCTCACCACCCTGCTGTTACGCTCCGCCCCCACGACCTCCCCATACCCTATGGTAAAGAGATGCAGCGTCACCTGCATGACAGGGACACAGTGTCCTCTGCCCACTCTCCCTCTCAGATAAGGTCTCACAGTTTGCAGATTCTGAATATTCCCCAAGTCTGAGTGAATAAGAGCAAGGCATCACAATGTGTCTGAGGTTGCCTGTCACTACTAGAGCCAAGTTAAGCAGAGACAGGGTTGAACCACACAATGAGTATTAATCCAAGGATGCGGTCAGTATGGGGAGAGCAGTTGCTCACCCTGGAAATTCGGCTCTCAGCCACTAAGGAGTGAAGATAGCTACCTGTAGCTGCCAGCTGCAAGTGTAACATGGAAAGGGGAGGGGAGGGCCTGCTTAGCCCTTCAGGAGCTCAAAGTCTGACCACAAGATGGCTAAACTTCTATGAATTTAGGATCATCTCAGCCCCTTCCTGGGATGAGATTGGAATGGTCAGCCTTCCTGAGAAAGACACCAGGAGGGGGTCAGGGTGTGGGCACTGCTGCCAAATCAAAGCCTGTCCTGTGCCTGGTCTCTTCCCAAAATGCAATTATTTTCTGAGTAATGGGCCATGGAGGCAGCCTATGTTTTCAGTAGAGCCTGTTTCATCCTCCAGTGTCCCAGGGCCTCATATTTATAGTTTGCAAGTAATTATTAAACAACTATGGCTCTATTCTTATTACAAGCCCTTCCCCACTATGAGAAGCTGATTTCCAAAGACTCTCACGTGATGCCTCAAGCCAGCTTTGATGACAGGGCTGGGCCTCAGCTTTGCTCTTCCCCTCTCCCTCTCTCCTCACAAGCCTTACTTTTGTCTCCTAAAGAGACTATGGAAAAGCAGGCAGCAAAACCTGTCAGACAGAGCATGCCAGGCCCCCTTTGCCCCCTGGAGGTGCCAACTGAGAGGATAGCCCTGGGTTAAGGTTCAGCTAAGGGGCAGCTCTGCCAGAGCCTGAGCACCAGGCTGTGGCTAGTGCCTCCCTACCTCTCCTCAGCTTTGTTGGCCTGCCCACTCATTCTGCTTTCAGGCCCAGGTGTGACTTTGCCAAAGGGATTTGTTGGTGAGAGCAGAACCCCTTCATGAGGGGGGAGGAAGGCAGGTAGGCTGCCATCACCTGAAGGCTTAGGGGAGGTAAGCAGAGCAAAGGCTGGATTCAGGGCTTGTAAAGAGCTCTGGTGACCCAAACCTCAGGGGAAGTCTGAGGAGAGCACCTGTGGAGAGAGACAATGTAATTGCATCTGGCCAGCTCTCCTCTGCCCTGGGGGTTACTAACAGGTCCCCATCCAGACAGTAAGGACAGTGGACTAGCCCAGGTCAGGGAGCTCTTTTCTATACAGAGGGCTGTGGTGGGGTGGGAGTGGGGTTCCAAGCCTGGCCCAGGAACGAGGTAGGTAAGTGGCAGCCACACCCACAGAGGGAAAGTGGTCCCCAGAAACACAGACCAGGGGTGGCGAGTGGGATGTTAGCTGCGGGTCGCGACCTCCTCTTTCTCCCTCCATATCCGAGACCGCCCCCACCCTCATACCTGGAAGCACAGGGTCCCCGTAACAACCACCCACCCTCTCTCACCCCTTGCAGCCTGGTGGGTGTAGCACGGGCGCCCCTGTCCCCACCTTCTCTGGGCCTGTTAAAACACAGCCCCCCTCCTGCCCCCGGTACTTTGTTTGCTCCTGATCTCGTGATCTCACGAAATTTTGCCCCCAAAGGAACCAGGGTACAGACCCAGGATGATTGCCAGGTGCCACCTGTCACCGCTTCCTCCCTGCCAGCCTCCCTGCTGAGCAGGAGACCACCTGGTGAGGAGCATGGCCTTTGGAAAAGGTAAGAACACACGCTGGGTTCTTGCTGTCTCTGGTGGTGAACTTGCTGTCTCCAGGGGTGAACTTGCTCTAGTCACTGGTAACCCGCAGCCCCTCCCCCGCCGGCGTTTTCCATCTAAAAATGAGTTCCTACCTGTTTGGAGTGAAGGCCTGAGGTCCAAACCAGGCTCCCTGGGGTGAGGCTGTCCGCCTGCTGTTCCAGAGTGGGAGCTCGCTGAGAAGACTTACACGGAACAATTCATGGAACTCCGGCATTTGCCTTTATTGTGTGACCTCAGCTGTCATGGAAGGTTCTACAGCCACAGTGAGGACAGGGGTAAGCACAGAGCCAGACCATGCCGGGCCAACCCAACTCCTGCAGCATATGCTTTAGCACAGCATGCATCCTGGCAAGTCGGCCCAGGTTGATGTTGCTGCTAGTTTCCTCATAACTCTCCACGGGTGCCGCATAAATCACGCAACTCAGCTTGCTCAGCCCGACAATGTGGCGAAGCAGGTCCTCCAGGATGGTCATGGAGATGGGGTTTTCACAGAAACTTAGGGTTGTGAGCTGGGAGCAGTGGCTCAGGGCTGGCAGGATGTCCGGGAACTGGTGGCCCATGATCCCACACTCATCCAAGTCCAGGTCCTGGAGAGTGGGGAGGCTCTCTCTAAAAGAAATTGGAGTGACCGAGAACTGATAATGGTCAGGTTGAGCCCACTGAAACTCAGGCTTTTCAGCTGGCTGACATTCAGATGCTGGGAGAGATGTCTAAAGTCTCTTTCGAAAAGCAGGCAGTTAGTGATGGAGAGGGTCTCCAAGGGGCTCTTCAGGCACCTGGGGAGACATAGAGCAGTTACATGTGGGGGATGGACCTGGTGAGCAGAGGCAGGTGAGGATAATGCAGGCCTTCAGGGTAAAGAGGCCCATGTCACCAAAGCCTACAGTGTTCCGGATGATGATCAAACCCAGGATGTTGCACAGTGAAAAGTGACATTCAAGTCAGAGCAAATTTGAGTGGAATCTTTCTCCATCTGTTATCTGCTCCGTGATGGATTCAACTGGATGAAACCTCACACACTCCATTTACTCATCCGTCAAGTGGAGCACATCATACCCTCCAGCCCAAACACACAGGTGTTGTGAACATAAAGGTGGGAGGAGCTCAGAAAGGAGCCTGACCAGGGTCTGAAGCAGGAGGCAACCAGTGCATTTTAGTATTGGAGACATGTCCTGAATTGCCTGCAACTGGGGCTTCCTTCCAGCCACAGCCTAGACCCCTGTCACCACCATCTCTTAGCCCAATGAGGCCTCTGGCAGATGTGCAGAAAGGGCTAACCTGGGCAGAGTCAGGCAACATCCAGCGAGGGCTGCCACCCTCCAGGAACTTAGATCACTGCATTGTCTACAAACCACCTATCCCATTTCGTAATGCCTCCCTCCTGAATCCTGCATTTACCACGCATTCCGTTTGCGAGAGCCTATGGCAACCCTTGGCAGACAGGTGACTGAGGCAGGTTTGGAGTGAAAGGCTTCCATGGCCAAATCTCTAAGTGCGGAACTTAACCACTGAAACCTCCCCTCTGATTGGCTTTCCCCTTGTCATTGCAATCCTCACTTGGTTCTATTGCATCATTTTCCCTTCAACACCACTTACAAGGATGCCCAAAGCTACCATCCCTTGGCCCGAAGCCTCCATTATGCCAATTCCTAGCAAGGAGTCCCTTTAGTAGCCTCTGTCCTAGTGCATACGTCCTACCTTTATCTGGGGGGTTATGTCACAACATGCAAGGTGACAGAGCGGTGAACAAGACACTGACTGTGTGGCCCGTCTAGTGGCTCAGGCACTCTAGCACTGCTGAGGGACGGCACACAGGAGAGCCCATCACTGTGCACTCAAATGGAAAGGGACTCATTTTTTTCCTACTGCAGGAGAACCAAGATGGCGGCATAGGTCAACGCGGGAGTTTGCTGCTTTGAACAACTACTTCAAAAGTGAAACTAAAACACGGAACGGACATCACCCAGAACCACAGGAACGCTGGCTGAGTGGAAGTCCTACAACTAGGAGGAAAGAGAAACCCATACGGACACTCAGAAGAGGCGCAGTGCTGAAGTCAAATTCTGAGGTGCGGAGTGTGCGGAGCAGGCTGGCGGCGGAGGGCGCGGTTGGCGTTTTCAATCGGGAGGGAGTCGCAGACTCTGAGCTCCAGATCCGGGCGAGTCTTTAGGGACCCAGACTCAAACGGGAGAAGCAGGACTGTCTGGCTTCGGTCAGAGCGAGTGCAGCTTTCTCTCCGAGCTTTGCTGCGGGTGCTGGGACTCAGAGAGGCAGAGCCCCTGGGGACAGGACTGAGAGCCGCCATAACTGCTCTCTCCGGCCCACCCTGTTGATCCTGTGCAACCCGCCCTGCCCACGCCCTGCACAGAGGCATTTGCTGGATAGCCTCAGGCAAAGGCTAGATTAGCACCTCCCTAGAGGACAGAAGTTCTCTCACTGCTGACACAGCTGATTCTCATAGCCACTTGGCCTGGAGGTCAAACCCTCCCTGGAATTAGCTACAACAATCAAGATTTAACTATAAGACTGCGAACAAAGACCACTAGGGGGTGCACCAAGGAAGCATAACAAAATGCGGAGACAAAGAAATAGGACAAAATTGTCAATGGAAGAAATAGAGTTCAGAACCACACTTTTAAGGTCTCTCAAGAACTGTTTAGAAGCTGCCGATAAACTTAATGAGATCTACACGAAAACTAATAAGACCCTCGATCTTATATTGGGGAAACAACTAGAAATTAAGCACACACGGACTGAAATAACGAATCTTATACAGACGCCCGACAGCGGACCAGAGGAGCGCAAGAATCAAGTCAATGATTTGAAATGCGAGGAAGCAAAAAACATCCAACCGGAAAAGCAAAATGAAAAAAGAATCCAAAAATGCGAGGATAGTGTAAGGAGCCTCTGGGACAGCTTCAAGCGTACCAACATCCAAATTATAGGGGTGCCAGAAGATGAGAGAGAGCAAGATATTGAAAACCTATTTGAAGAAATAATGACAGAAAACTTCCCCCACCTGGTGAAAGAAATGGACTTACAGGTCCAAGAAGCGCGGAGAACCCCAAACAAAAGGAATCCAAAGAGGACCACACCAAGACACATCATAATTAAAATGCCAAGAGCAAAAGATAAAGAGAGAATCTTAAAACAGCAAGAGAAAGAAACTCAGTTACCTACAAGGGAATACCCATACGACTGTCAGCTGATTTCTCAACAGAAACTTTACAGGCCAGAAGGGAGTGGCAAGAAATATTCAAAGTGATGAATACCAAGAACCTACAACCAAGATTACTTTATCCAGCAAAGCTATCATTCAGAATTGAAGGTCAGATAAAGAGCTTCACAGATAAGGAAAAGCTAAAGGAGTTCATCACCACCAAACCAGGATTATATGAAATGCTGAAAGGTATCCTTTAAGAAGAGGAAGAGGAAGAAAAAGGTAAAGATACAAATTATGAACAACAAATATGCATCTATCAACAAGTGAATCTAAGAATCAAGTGAATAAATAATCTGATGAAAAGAATGAACTGTTGATTATAATAGAATCAGGGACATAGAAAGGGAATGGACTGACTATTCTTGGGGGGGAAAGGGGTGTAGGAGATGTGGGAAGAGACTGGACAAAAATCGTGCACCTATGGATGAGGACAGTGGGTGGGGAGTGAGGGCGGAGGGTGGGGCGGGAACTGGGAGGAGGGGAGTTATGGGGGGGGGAAAGGGAACAAATGTAATAATCTGAACAATAAAGATTTAATTAAAAAAAAAAAGAAAAAAAAAAAAAGAAAGGGACTCGCTCTGGTTGGCAGGGAAAGCTCGCCACCCCTCACCTGAGGATCTCATCCAGGCGGCCTCTGAGGATGGAGACATCATCCAAATTGAGCTCCTGGAGGTGGGGCAGGTTGAGGAACTGAGAGGTGACCAGGCCAACACACTGCTCCTCCTGCTCCAAGGTGGTGTGAGAAGACGTGAAGACGTGGGAGAGCAGGATCTGGCGCAGATTGCCCATCTGGCCCAGGTAAGGAGCGAACTTCCTCAGAGTGGACAGCTTCCAGGTACAGTTTACCTCCAAATCCTGGACAGAGTCCAGCTGCACCATATCCAGAATGTTAGTGTTTTGCTTCGACATCGCAAAAACCTTCAGCTTCTTACAGCAAAGGTGCAGCAAACCTCTCCTCTCGCTGACTTTCTTAATCAGGTAGCTGAGGGACTCATCAAGGACACCTTTCTTGAGGCAAAGGTCTATTAACACCTCCATGGGGGCCAAGGGTGGATTTGGCCTGGCCGTTAAGCTGTGCACTTTCCTCCTATTCCTCATGGGCTGCAGGGCCTCAGGCTCCAGCAGTGAGCACACATGGGCTCTGGTTCCTTCCCACACCATCCAGAACTCCAAATGAACTCTCTTCTGTAAATTAAGCACCTGCAGTTTACATCTCCTGTGGAGAAAATAGGAGATATGCTGGGATGCATTAAGATAACAATGAGTAAGACCATGAGCTAGGCATCTGGGCAGCTGGGCCAGACACCGCACTGGACTTTGACTCCATGCCCCAGGAATCAACTGCTCCTGGTGCTACTGGGATCCTTCATGGTCCCCATTCCTGGTACCTTTAGGTGCCACCAGGTAGGAGTGGGCTCGTGTCCCTTCGGTCACCCTCGGCAATTTCATCAGCCGTATATATCCGAAGCCTGTTCCTAGAATGACCCTAGCAGTGGCTCCAAGGCCTGCCTCAGCTCTCCCTTTGGCCCGGCCCACTCCCAGATCCCAGCTGTAACTGCTCAGATCCCCAGGGTGCGACCCGGCTACTGAATCCCCCATACCTGGGTCGAGGGTCCTGGGCAAGCATGGCATCGAGTCCCTCGAGCACAGCCTGCAAGATATCCTGGTAAGACTGCCGATGGTTCATCAGGGCCCCCAGAGGGAGGCAGGGGAAGGGTCAAGCCTGCACCATGGCCTTGAGGACTCTGCTGTGCTTCCCAGTGAAGGCTGTGATGAAAAGAGGTGGGAAGAGCTCCATAGGAAGCCACTCCAGAGCAGCGATGGCCGAGGCTTCATCCCGCAGCAGGCTCTGACATGCCAGTTCCAGGAGTCTGCGTGGAGCTGGGAGGCTCATCCCCATGAAGCTGCTATGAAAGAGATCCTGGGAGACAGCCGGGAGCAAGGCATCTTGTCAGGCTGAGCATGAGCAACCCCGGTCCTTCTCCCTTCAGAGGGACCAGCTGAGGGCCAAAGGCACTGCTCTGGCAACAACTGGAGCACCCCCAATTTACCCCAACTCCGTTTTCTGCTTAGGGTTGCAAAGCCACTCAGACCTGCCTCTACTCTGCCACTGGAAGGACAAGAACCAGGCACCAAGGAGGGGTGAGATGACCACTGGACCCCTCCCGCATCTGCCCACTGGCTAGCTGCAAATCTGCTGTGCAGTGAGGACTGGGAAACCAGAGAGATGATCCCACCCTTTCCAGGGAAAACATTTCTGAGGATCACTGAAGGACTGAAAACACCTGGAGGAGGGAGCAGCGCATGGCCAAGGACTGCTTCTTGCTAAGTTCCAGGAAATAAAATAGATAGGGAAGATTAAGGAACACCCACACAATGGGTACCATTGAGGCCTTTGACACATTTTAAATGAGGAATACAAAAGCAGCACAAACGTTTTCTGAAGCATGGGGGAGCTGGAGGTGAGAAAAATAACTGTTAATTCCAACATGTACATTTTACTGTGTGTCCCTTCTATGAATATTAGAATGACCATTTTATCTATGACAACAGAGGGCTCACATGTCACAACTAAGGCTCCTCTCAATAAGAGACTGCAAAGCCTGGTCAGTGTTGCTCACTGCGTTGAGCATCCTCTTGTGCCCCCCAAATGTCACTTGAGGGCTACATTCCTAGCCCCCATAGGGTGTGGGCAGGAGCCAGCTGATAGATGTTTCTCACATCAATGTTTCTCTCTCTCTCTCCGCCCACTCCCTTCCTCTCTTTCTAAACATCAATTGGCTGTTATGAAAGACTTTCATTAATACCTGTTTTCACACACATAGCCCGGCCTCTAAAAAACTACAAAAAGGATTTTGCCACTTTGGCCTACAATAGGCTCCTTAGCAATACTCGACTTTCAGACACAGGGAAAACTTGCCCTGTGAACCTCTATGAATGGCAAACATCAAAACAGAAATCAAAACATTTTGGATCAAGGCACACCTGCATCCAGAGGCAAAGGCAAAGTCTGCTCATTTGTAAGGAAAAAAGGA
Source organism: Myotis daubentonii (assembly GCF_963259705.1). NCBI lineage: Eukaryota > Metazoa > Chordata > Mammalia > Chiroptera > Vespertilionidae > Myotis > Myotis daubentonii. The sequence continues at coordinate 11,049,333 of NC_081862.1, read as the reverse complement.
CAAATCTCTGGGTTCTTGGCTTTCAGGTCCTTGGGGACCACCTTAGGCTCCTGACTCACCAGAGCGGCATGGTGCAGGGAGCCCTGTGCTCAGACCTGGACATTGACTCTCACGCTCTAGCTTCTGTTCCCTCCTCGGCCTCCTCAGAAGCCATTATACCCCGTCTGACCACACCTTCCTTTTGAGGTCCTAGCTGAAATGGCTACTTCCACCTGAGAGCAAAACCTTAGTCCTGGATCTCCAGGCATTTAACCATGATGAGGTTTTGCACTCTCCACACCTCCAACTGAACCCTAGGTCCATTCATGAAAGGAAAAGACAAGGAAACCAGCCTGGAAGTTGACTTAATGGGGGTGTTGGGGCCACATCAAAACTCCCTAGTGTTCCCATTAACACCCCTTTAGAGTGGCAGTGGTATCATCTCCAGAGAAAAAGAATTTCAATGCAACAGTATTGAGTACCAAACAGTCCCTGAGACTTGAGGTTACTTACAATTGGAAACCCCGTGCCCATTCAAAGAGGAACAGAGGGATAGTTGGTCTTCCATATTTTGAGGAGCAAGCCTTCCCCAGAGCAGGTCAGGCCAAAATCACATCTAGGGATTGATCAGGAGAAGGGAGGGGCTGCACGTTTGGAATGGGACCTAGGGAATTACCCAGGACAAGGTGAACATTGGGGAAACTCAAAGACACTGACTGCATCAACTTAAGAACTTAAAAGGCTAGCGGTGAAGAAGGAAACTGGGTGGATCCCTTAAACCCAAGCTGACGGGGAGTATAGGCAGGAGATTCTGTCACCCCCCCTCTGTGGAGGTAAAGGGCATTTCCTCTCAGAAAAACCAGATCAGCTCAGCAACCTGGCTTGAGAAAATTAAATGTGAAAACGTGGGTTGTGGAGAGGCCAGAGGAGGGGTGTGGCAGCTGAACCTGGGATGTGACATACACTTTTGAAAGCCACTGAGGGCTGAGAGTCGTGGGCTCTTGGGAATCTTGGAGGCACAGAGAAAAATAAATGTGGACAAAAAGACCTGTGTATCCTTACCAAGGAGCTGCTACAGAGGGCATTCTCTTTAGCTCAGGCATCCTCTTCCACATCCCAACCTTACACAGGCAGCAGCTTAGTCCCAGCCAAGTTCCAGGGGCCGGGGCCCTAAACATGACTGCCAAAGTCTGTATAAATAACTAATGTTTGCTCAACCCCAGGGAATAATCCATGCAAATTTGGCTTCAAAAAGCTCCTTTTGGGCCTAGGCCTAAAACTCTTACTCAGATTGTGAGGGAAGATGTCCTCTCTCAGGACTAAGCACAGTGCACAGATACACCTTCCCCTTCAGAAGATTTGAAGCTGTACTTGGCATGTAAGGATCTGCCATAGTTTGGGATATCCCCATGCTGTACTGAGTCACACATTGGATCTTATGAAATCGAGGGAGACACAGACAGAGAGAGAGCTACAGAGCGTGGGGAGGGGGAGAGGGGGGGCAAAGAGAGAGAGAGACAGAGGCAGAGAGGAGCAAATTTTCTGTAGGCTCTTCTGTACGCCCTGCATTGTGATGCCCAAACAACTTTCATATTCCAGGCAGAGGGACCACGTAACAGATTACCACAGTGGTGTTGACCTGAAAACTGCAGACTGGCTGATGAGGTTTCTGGAAGAGGTTCAAACTGTAATGAGGTCAGCAGTTGAGTCTAGACTTGGTATCATGGGCTTAATGCCTGAGTGGTGCCACCTGGGGGTGAGATTTTCTCTTTAACACAAACATTACATGCACTGGCAGAAACTGGAAAATTGTAGGAGCCCAAGCTCAGGAAACTTCTATGAGATCCCAGTGTCCTGGAGATACAAGGAGGCAGGAGGGACCACTTAGAATGACCTAGAAACAAAGTCTGAGTGAACATGCCTTCTTCTCAAGCAAGAAATACTCCTCTATACACCCCCCCACCCCCATACGGAGCCTGCTTTCCCAGGGCATGTGCTGTGGCACTGGGGGCAGGAGGACTTCCTGCCCAGTATTGGACAGGCTGTGCCGACTCCCAGCACCCACACATGAATTTGGGGGATGTTTTCACCACATCCTGGTCACCTGCCACCTGCTCTCATCATGGCCCTCACTTATGTACAGGACACAGTAGCCTCTGAGCCCATGAGTAGGGCTGTCCTGTGCAACCGCCTTCTCCAGTCACAAAATCCTTACTGCGATCCCAGGTCATCTGCCCTTGTGACCGCTTTTTAAGGAAGGGGGTCCTTAGAATGTGCTCCAAGTCTGGGACCCTCTTTATGCATCCCTGGAATGTCATTCAGCCCATCAGGAACCTGATGCTGGGGACACCCACTGATAACAGAAATCAGGAGTTCTCCCCAATTCTTCTGAGCTGTTTTGGAGAACGTGACAAGCTATAGTGTACAGAAAGAAAAATCAACATCCCAGCTGCCTTTCTGGATCCAAAGAGGCACCAGAGAGGCAGGCGGATGCCCTTCCAGGGTTCCAGAGCAAGCCCTGCCTCTGTGGGCTTTCAGAGACCCTGGGGACCAGTCCCCATGCATTGGCTTTCCCATCGTCCACTCTCTTAACCCAGCCTTTGAGCAGACACCCTTCCAGCTGGCTTCTTTCCCTCTGCAGTCAGACCTCTTCCTACCCTGACTTATTTTGTCTTCTGTGCCTTTTTCAAACTCACAAGTCTCTGCTGGCATGACCTGACATGCCTGTCCCCAACAAGACCTGGTTGCACTTCAGACCCAATGACATCTAGACCTAAACAAGGAATTGCCTCTCTTTCTTTATCCCCAAGGAGAACATGCCTCACATCCAGGACATGCCTGGTTCTAGCCCTTGAATGCCAAGGACGCTGTTGGAGGGCTGGCAGGAGTCACTGGCACAGAGTGGACATGTTCTCAGGGATGTCCACGGGTCGGCTGATCCTGGCCCGCCAAAGACAGACTCCTCTCGTCTCTCTCTTTAATCCTTGATTTACTCAAGAACATTTACTGAGTGCCTAAGGTGCAATCACTGCTATTCCGGGTGATCTGCAGGGACACCTCCTGGGAATGTCACTGTCTTCCTCAGAGTATCTCTGAGTCACGAACCCTCACTTGACAGAGTAGACAAATGAAAAAACAAAACAACTGGGCTGGAAAACGAGTAAATCACAGGGTGGTCTTGCTTTGCACTGTAGAGCACGCCTCACAGAATGGTACCTCCAGCTAATACCCTGCCCAGCAATCCTAATAACCATAGGAAAAGTTGTTATTTTTCAATGGCCATTACAAATTTTTATCACAACATTAAAAACTTTTAGAAACATACAATACATGCAAATAAATAAAGTAGTAAAATCACTATTTAGCACCCTGTGATTTTAAATGTTTGAGAATTAGAAAACTGACATGCACCTTTGAAAACTATTTCAAGAGTAGTTTAAAAATGGCTTGCAGGTCTTCTGCTCATATAACTTTCCACACAGAGTGAGAGTCTTTTCCATGCCTTGGTCAACTGTCACATTGCTTTCTAGGTTTGGATAAGCTTCCAAGGTCCCATCCTTCCTGCTGCCTACATGGGCACCTGTCTCTGGGAGAGTTCCTTTAGTGTGAAGCTCTTAGGCCTCATGGCTTGCCCTGGGACCTCTCCATCCTTTTTTTGGTCATAACCATGTTGCTCATTTACACTCCTCTGGGAGCTGGCCATTGCGAACCTGAAGCTGGGTCAGAGTCATGATGATGGGTAAAAGTAATTCCTCATGTTTGGCAGAATTTAAGAAATTACGGAAGCACTTCACTTTCCAAGTCTCATTACTTCTCTCTCCAGACAAGAGACCTTGGCCGGGGCCATCAACTGACTACCTTCTCCATGTGCAGTAACTGAGGCCTGAATTGGTTGCCTGCACTCGTATCTCTGAGTGAGTCATGGGACGGTGACCCAAGAACAAGGTCCTGGTTCCTGATGTAAGGCTCCCATGGCCATCACCTGGGCCAGCCTGATGGGAGTGTGCCTAGAGAAGTCACCGGAGAATGGGAACATGCCACTCTATGTGTGGCAGCGGTGGTCACTATCAGGGTCATGTGCAGACAGCAGGAGTGCCCATTTAGGTGACAATCACCCGCCACAATCCAGGTGCTCGGCAGGTCTGTGCTCAGCCATGATGTAGGGACCCGGTCAGGTCTTCAGGATGATGGGGGAGGTGATGGTGTGATATTCCCAGGGAGAACTAGGAATGATCTGCAAGTATGTAAATTGACTGATGAGGTGTCACGCACAAGATCTGGGTAGCAGTTATGCATGGAGGCCCCTCCCACAGCTGAGGTAGAGGAAAAGGAAGGGGTGGGGAACCCAGCTCAGCGCTGGGGCCACAGGAAGCATAGCTCCAGGGTGTCTCCCTCTTGGCCTGAGCTCCGCTATGCCCCGCCGCCTCATCCTCTGCACAGGTGGATTATACTAAGGAGGGCACCTTCTGGCAGCCCAGGGCTGACAATTCTCTCTGCCTCAAATTACCCTGCAGTTATGGCCTTGACCTCTCCTCTCAGGATCCTGGGACCAGTATGTCCTGAAATAGCCACTCTCAATGTGGCTGAGACACTAGTAACACGAGAGGTTACCACCAGGTGACCTTAGTACCAACAGCATCTGTGTGAGGCCTGATACTCGCAATGCATGAGGGTGAGGCCTCTCCATCCCCAGTCTCTAGCTCCCAGGTGTCCCTGACCTCCTTGGGCTGTAGCCAGGGGACAGGTTGGGCACTACTGTTACTTTGTTTCAAGAACCATCCCTTACCCTAAGTGGTGAAAGCTCAGGGGAAGAGTCCAAAACTTACCTGACACCAAACACCAGTTAAGTCAGTCTGTGGGCTCCCATGCCAGCCCTGCTCCAAGCAGAGTTGCATGACCATGGGGTCCCTAACACACTACAGCTTCTTGTCTCGCGCTCGCTCTCTTTTACCCCATGAAAAGGCAGGAGAACAAATGATTTTTGGGGGACATGACCTGAGAATACAATGGCTGCTCCTGTTTCTGGTCCCCCAGGCGGGGCCTGAGGATGCAGATCCCACCTATTTCCCTGATCATGAGAATGGAAGAGGCACAGGGCTTCTCTAGACACCTAAGGCAGCTCCAGTAACCAGCTCACCTGAAGATTTCTTCCATCCATGCTGGTTCAGCTCAGAACAGCCTCACGCCCTCCAGTACTTGGTTACCCTGGTGGACCATGGTCTCAGTCACCTGTGTCAACCTAGGTCAGAGAAAGAACCAAATGGTCCCCAAACAAGAAAATAGCAGTTAATGCACGTACATAGGAAGCCATGGGCTCCTGTGAAAATCTTTGAGAACACCGTGGAGGAATCTGAAAACTGGAGATGTGCCCTGTCTGGTTGGGCACACTAGTATCCAACCAAGGGCTGAACGACCCAGCAGAAGATAGTCGGACTTCCTCCTTTCCATCTGCAGACCTCTGGTCACTGCACTGCACCAATCCAGCACACAAGTCCCCTGAGCCTGCTGTAAGGCACAACATACTGGCATCCAGTCCCCACAGCAGCGTCGCTCCAGCACAAGGACCCCCTGAGCCGAGTGCCCCAGTAGATGATACTTGGGCACTTTTGTAAGCAGGCATTGGGCATCCAATTCCAACTACGGTAGCTCATCCCCCAAAGCAGAAAATGTGACTTCTACCTACACGGGCCAGAGGCACAGCACAATCACTCTGATCCAGTGTGTGGGCCCCACAAGCACATACCCCTTGCAGACAGCTCCTGGGCCCTTCTGTTTGCGATCACTGGGCATGTGCCTTTCAAACCAAGGGTGCATGGCTCCCTCAGTAGTATCCATGGCACTGCCCCACATCCGCGCCAGGTTTCCTACCTCAGGACAGTCTGCTGCTGGATCCTAAACTCCTTCGTGATTCAGAGAGGGAAATCACTTTGGCCAGAATCCCACTGCCTCAACCACAAACTACGAGATACCCGCCTCCGCACACTCATGGGCACTGGGCCCACAAGGTGAGTTTCAGAGTCATGCTAATCCAGCAACCGTCACACCACACCAGCTAAAGTCACAGTTCCTGAGCCGCAGGCCCCATGACTCCTTAATCCCAGGCAATGGTCTTTGGGAACAAACAGTGAGCACATACCAAGTAGACTTCAGACAACCTTTTCCACAAGAGCCGGAGCAATAATCACATCCAAAACACCTTGCAAAACAATGCTGGGGGTTAGTCACATTGCTAACCCATGATAACACTTCATCCACAAATAAGACACTAACAATCCAGATCCAACTACCTCAAGAGAATCCAAATAGCTCAAGAAGGGAGCTCCACTAGATTACCTATCCCAGAAGACCTGAGAAATCACACCAGTAGAAACACACCGAAAAGAACCTGGGTAGCAAAGCAGTTGAACCTAGCACACAGATACAATGCAAATATTACAACAATACATAGGGAGACAAAAGAGCAATCCCCAAAGGAATGAATAAAGTGCAATCAACAGAAAAGGAGTTAAATGAAATGGAGGCAACTAACATGTCAGATTAAGAAAGTTTAAAATGCAAGAGGAGAGCCTATGGGAGCTTTGGGATAACACCCAACAAAACAACATCCGCATCATAGGGATACCAGAAGGAGAAGAAGTGAAGCAAGGAATAGAAAATATGTTGGAAGAGATAATAACAGAAAACTTCCCTGATATTGGCCAGAAAAAACTATGCAAGTGCAAGAACCACATAGAGTCCCAAACAAGATGAACCCAAAAAGACCAACACCAAGCCCCATTATAATTAAACATCAATACCAAAGTAAGAATCATAAAGGCTGTCAGAGAGAGACAGAGAAAGTTACCTACAAGGGATCTCCCATTAGAATATCAACTGATTTCTCAACAGAAACACACCAGGCCAGAATGGGATGGAAGAAAATATACAAAGTGATGTGAAACAAGGGACTGAATACATACCCAGCAAGTCTACCACTCAAAATTGAAGATGGAATCTGGAGATTCACAGACACAAAAGGGCTAAGAGAGTTTATTGACACCAAACAAGCAATGCAAGAAATGCGAAAAGGACTGCTGTACAAAGAAGAAACAGAAAGGCAAGATGAAACAAAAATAAAAGAATAAAAATGATGACAAACAAGTACATATCAATAACAACATTAAATGTAAATGGATTAAATGCTCTAATCAAAAGACACAAGGTAGGTGAATGGATAAGAAAACATGACCCATATATTTGCAGTCTGTAAGAGACCCACCTCGGAGCAAAGGATTCACACAGACTGATAGTGAAGGGATAGAAAATAAAAGTGTTTCAGGTACATGGAAATGAGACAAAAGCTGGGATGGCAATACTTATATCTGACAAAACAGAACTCAAAGTGAAGGCCATAACAAGAGATAAGGAAGGCCACTGCATAATACTAAAGGGGGCAATTCAACAAAAAGATATAACTCTGGTAAACATATAAGCACCCAATACAGGAGCACCCAAATACATAAAATACACACTTCTGGAAGGTATTAAGGTACAGATAGCAAGATAGTCATAGTCAGGGACTTTAATCCCCAATTAACACTACTGGATAAATCCTCTAAACAAAAAACCTCCAAAGAAACAGCAACCCCAATTGACTCTCAGTTCAGATGGACTTGACATCTTCAGAACATTTCATCCCAAAGCTACTGGATATACATTCTTCTCCAGTGCACAGGGGACATTTTCAAAAACAGACTACAGATTAGGACACGGGCAATGTCTCTTCAAATTCAAGAGCATAGAAATCATAATAAACATCTTCGCAGGTCACAATGGCATAAATCTGGAAATCCACTGCAAAAAAAAACAATGAAAAAATCAAACACTTGGAGGCTAAATAGCATGCTATTAAACAATGGTTGGGTTACCAAAGAGATCAAAGAAGAAACGAAATGCATCCCGGAATCAAATGACAATGAAAACACACAATCCAAAATCTATGGGACACAATGAAAGTAGTCCAGAGAGGGAAGTTCATAGCTCTAAAGGCCTACCTCCAAAAACGAGAAAAAATGGAAATGAAGTATCTAACCTTGCAACTTAATCAGTTACAAAGAGAGCAAGAAGAAATGCCCAAAGTCCTCAGAAAGAAGTAGATAATAAAGATCAGAGCAGAAAGGAACAACAAAGAGATCAAAAAAATACAAAATATCAATGATATTTTGTTCTTTGAAAGGATACACAACAATCATGAACCGCTAGCCAGGCTCAACAAGAAACAAAGAGAGATGACCCAAATAAACAAAATTATAAATGAAAGAGGTGAAGTAACAAATGACCCCACCAATATACAAAGGATTGTAAAAAATTATAACAAACAACTCTAGCAAAATGGACAACCTGTGTAGCTGGATATTTGTAAACAAGGATCTGAAGTCCTGCCAAGAAGAAGTGAATGTTCTATTAGGAGCACAGCGGGAATTGCAAGCGAGCGACGCTGGGTCAACATTGCACACAATCTTGAGTTCCAAGAACATTTACCTCCCTGAGAAAGGCTCAGATTAAACAGTTGTAGGTGTAGAACAGAAAGGAGGGCACACCTACAAGTTGTCCTTAATATGCTATTGTAATAATATAGAACAAAACAAGATTTAATTGATTAACTGCGGATGCACTGACCTTGTACCAAACGCCAATAAAAATAGGGGTGAGAATGGAAAGTTTGCTCCATGACTGAGCGAGCTGTAGCCCTCTGTCCAGTATCAATCATCCTGTGTGCTCGTCTTACCTCTGCGTCTTTGGTTCATTAAACATCCCTCAATAATTGGCGCCCGAACAGGGATCGTAAGGTGAGTACTGGTAATGCACAAGACTGAAAGGGAAGAGGTCCACAATGGTTTATGCAAAACCTTTGGCAAACCAGGCAGCTCAATGGGGAACTCCCCAACGGCACAGTTTCAATATATGACTCTGCTGCATTCAGTGCTTTAAAGCACTGGGGTTAGTCTGTCTCAAGACACTTTTAGGAAATTAGCTAGAGAAATAAAAAGGCATTGTTATTGGTTTGAGCCGACAGGCAGAAATAGGTAAATCTAAAGGTCTGGAAACAGATTGTTTATGCGCTACGTCACGCCCATCAGAATGGAGAGCCTATAGGAAAGGAAGTTTGGTCCTTGTGTACTTTGTTTACTATGGCTCTTAAATCTTTGCAGTCAAAATCAGATTATAAGGCCACTCCAGTTAAAGTTACTAGCTCTCCTTCTCACTCTGCTTGTGAAACTGATAAAGACATGCCTAATAGACCATTATCTTCTTTGCCTCATGAAAATAATACGGACCAAAAAAGGAAAGATTTTGAACGGAAGTTGAAGGGATATGAAGATATAGAAGAGACTGATAAAGAGGGCATCCAGGATTTGTCAGAAAGTGAAACTAGTAGCACTGATTCTAGTTCTAGTGAACAGGAGAGATTAAAAAAGAAAAGCAATACGAGGGATGACGAACAAGAGTTATTAAAAGATTTGCTGATTCATATAAAGGCTTTAATATGTGGTATCCCACTGCCTCATGTTAAACCCACTAATAAGTTACAGGAATTAATCAAAAATGCTTTTCCAGTTCAACAGCCACTGTCGGAGGAGCCCGGAGTAACTCCCACGGCTCCTCCTCCAGACTCACCACATTATTCATTGGGGCACAGAGGCAGTTCCAGCTGCCCTTGCCTACTGAAATAAACAAAATATTATTTGATTTAGAACCTGGAGATGAGATTGTTCCTCCCACATGGAGAATAGATGATGATTTCCTTGCATTTCTGATACAGTGGCAGCAAATGCCACAGGACCTGCAACAATATCCCCAATATACAAATGGTTAGGTTAATGTGGCTCACTGTCCTCATGAATTTAAATTGCTCAATATTTTAAAAGAATCAATTAACTCTTATGGCATGCATTCTCCCTTTGTGATGGGATTACTTACTAGTTATGTATGCCTCAGAATTTTTGCTAATTCCCCTAGATTGGGAAGCTTTGGCCAAAACTCTACTGGATCCAGGAATATATTTACAATTTAAAACATAGTGGAGAGGGGAAGCAGACATTATGGCTAGAGAAAATGCAGCAAAACAGCCTCCAGGACCAACATTTCAGGAATTAACTGGGTCTGGACAGGATGGGCGATTGCAAGCACAGGCATCTTTTTCAGATTTGCATATCACTCAGATAAAATTATGTTGTTTAAGAGCTTGGTAGAGAGTGAATACACCTGGAAAGGCACCTCCCGCTTTTACTAAAATTACTCAACAAGCGGGGGAGCCTTACACTGACTTTCTGTCAAGATTAACAACAGCTGTTAAAAAGGCTATCTCTCAGGAAGAGGCACGGAGATTGTTTCTTCACTATTCCTTTACAACCTCCAGACTATCAGAAATTTGCATTTACTGTCCCAGCTTTCAATCAGGCTCACCCCACTCAACGGTATCAATAGAACGTCTTACCACAAGAAATGTTCAACAGCCCCACTGTATGTAAGGTATATGTGCATCAACCTTTAAAAATAGTCAAAAAAGTTTTCCTAATACTCTAATTTATCATTACATAAATGATATTTTAATAGCTTCTGAAATTCAATCACAATTACAGGAGATTTACCAATACCTCCTTAAAAAATTCTAAGACTATAGATTAGAAGTAGCCCCAGAAAAGAAACAATGGCAGGAGTCATGGAAATATCTGGGGGAAAAAATTAACAGATGTCTCCATTATTCCACAGAAGGTTCAAATTAGAAGAGACAGTTTAAAGACTCTGAACGATTTTCAAAAGTTATTAGGAGACATTAATTAGTTGAGACCCAGCCTTGGTATACCTACTTATCAATTGACTAATTTATTTCAAATACTAAAGGGGCCATCTGAATTAAATAGCCCACGGGTTTTAATCCCTGATGCAGAAAAATAATTAACTTGGATAGAATAGCATATTCCACACACAATTAAATAGCATTTTTCCACAGACAATTTTAAATTAGTGATTTTCCACACTGAGCATTCTCCTACAGGGTTACTTGTTCAAGATAGTAATGTTATTGAATAGATTTTCTTGCCTCATAAATCACAGAAAAAATACAGACTTATATTCAAACTATTTGCCAAATTATTTACAAGGGAAGATTAAGATTAAGACCATTATGTGGTTTAGATCCAGAAGAAATTATAGTACCTTTTACTGTCAAAAGAATTCAAAAATTGTTTCAAATATGCAACAGTTAGCAAACTGCTTGTGCTCATTTTTTAGAGAAAATACATAATCATTATCCTACAAATAAAAGGTTACAATTTCTTAGGAAATCTCAATGAATATGGCCTCATTATATTATAGCTAACGAACCAATTCAAGGCCCTACTGTTTATACCAATGCTAACTAGTTAGGAATAGCTCGGGTTTTCATTTTCAACAGCTAACAAAGGTAATTCAATCTCCATACACTTCAGTACAATGCGCAGAACTATTTTCCATTGCTTTATTACTACAACATTTTCCTCAGGCTGTAAATATTGTCACTGATTCTCAATATGCAGTAATTACTCACTTACTAAAAGCTTTTGCAGTAACGGGAATACCTCAAAATATTAAGACTGATAATGGTTTTGCATATCTATCTACCAAATGTCAAACATTTTTTTCAATTTCATCATATCACTCACATCACTGGCATCCCTTGTAACAATACAGGACCAGCTATTATTGAAAGACATTTTCACACCTTAAAGGAAATGCTCAAAGAACAAAAAGGGGGAGAATCCCCTAAATGAAGACTATTAACTGCTCTATATACTTTAATTTTTTTAAATCAAGATGAGACTGACAGCACTGCTGCTCAGCGACATTGGGAAAAGGAGGATTCACAAGAATTCAATCAACCTGTGTTTTATCATAATGAGTCCTCTCAGTCGTGGGATCCTGCATGGATCCTACGATGGGGGCAAGGTTATGCTTATATTTCCACAGGTAAAGAAAAGTTCTGGCTTCCTGAGAGGCGTCTTAAGCGGAGACATGGGAACCAAAAGGAAGTTCTACTTAAGTGACCTGACCAAGGATTCTCAGAGATGACGTTGACGGGGCGTCCAATCCGAAAAGCTCTATGGTCAACGCAACATTCATCTGTACGAACCTTGGGTCTGTTGAAGAAGCTTACCCAAGAGGGAGAACAACTGGTTTGGTGTCATGGAAAATAAGTGACGCCATCGACTTTGTTCCTTGCTATGCTTGCACTAATAACCACTCAGGTAAATGCTGAGAATCATACATACTGGGCTTACATTCCTAATCCCCCACTGAATAGAGGTGTTTCTTGGTTGGATTCAAAGGTTCGAATTTATGTTAATGACTCAAATTGCTTACCCGGACCTTATGATGATCGAGGTCCATTAAAACCAGAAGAGGAAGGTAGAGTCATAGAAAATCATACCACTGAAACGCAGGGAGTGCCAACATGCTTAGGTCAAGGAGACCATTGTTCAACAATACAGGCACAAGCCCTGCTGAACATTTTAAAAACACTAGTACTGAAACAAAAAAACAGGCGTTTGTTTCTTCTGAGGGACCATGGGTTTAAAAAGGTTAGATGGAATAAGAAGAGTACTCCTCCATTACGTCTACCATATCATGTTCCTACGTTTACGATCTTGTCCGATTGGGTCCATTGGGACTCCTGTCGAGGAGAGACAGTTCAGTTTTTATCTAATACTTCCTATGGAAGCGTCATTGATTGGAGCCCTTCAGGTTCTGCCCGTTCTAAAGCCAATTGAGCTGATCTACGATGGCATAGAGGAGAGAACAAGTCCATATCCATGCAAGAAAATGAGAGCATTGTATGGCTTGATGGAGAATTTGCCCCCCCCAAACCCCCAAACACATCATCAAGAAGGAAATCCTGTTCAATCTGACTTATGGAAATTGGGGTCTGCCTTACACTCTCTGAAAGCATAGATTTGCATAAAATAAGCAAATCTATAAAAATAACTCTGGGAATTACACCTTACAATGTAATGCTAATAAAACCGCCTTTGTACAAGCCCGTGTTTGATTACCAATTTTATTAATGATAGAAGATCAAATTGTAAGTCTGCAAAGATAAATGCATATGAAATATAACTAGAATTATTCATCAATTTGCATTACTCCTGTATCTTAGAATGAAAGTTTGTTTCCATGGAAAAAGGTTACAAAACATTTGTTCAATCATAAAAATCTAACAAAAGAAAGTCTACATTTACAATCTCATATACAAAAAATATTTCAAAAGAAATTGCATAAATTAACTGGGCAAAGTGTGTTAAAATATGGTTAAGGGGTTGCAACAATTAAATCCTATACCCCATTTACAAGCCACTTTAGGAGCTTCTGCTGGAATACTATTATTAATACTCCATCTCTGTATCATTTTATATTTAGTCTTCCAAGGACTCGGGAAAACCAAGCAACTAATTAAGAGAAAAACAGCTGTGTTATCTCTGATCCTCCATCAAATGAAGCAAGAAAAAAAGGGGGATTCGTAGCTGGACATTTGTAAACGAGGATCTAAAATCCTGCCAAGAAGAAGTGAATGTTCTATCAGGAGCACAGCGTGACTTGCAAGTGATTCGCACTGGGTCAACATTGCACAAAATCTTCAGTTCCAGGAACATTTGTCTCCGTGAGAAAGGCTAGGATTAAATTGTCATGGGTGTAGAACAGAAAGGGAGGGCAAAGCTGCAAGTTGTCCTCAATAAGCTCTTGTAATAATATAGAACAAAACAAGATTTAATTGATTAACTGCTGATGCACTGACCTTGTACCAAACCCCAATAAAAACAATGGTGAGAGGGCATAGTTTGCTACATGCATGAGCGAGGTGTAGGCCTCTGTCTGGCATCAATCATCCTGTGTGCTTGTCTCACCTCTGGGTCTTTGGTTCATTAAACATCCCTCATCAATCTGGACAAAATAGTCATATTCCTAGAAAAATACAAGATTCCAATACAAAATCAGGAAAAAGCAAACAATGTGAATAAGCCGAAAACTAGTGATAAAATTGAAACAGTAACCAAAAAGCTTCCAGAAAACAAAAGCCCTGGACCAAAGAAGAAATAAAACCAATTCTTCTCACACTCTTTGAAAAATTCAAGAGGAAGGCATGCTTCCAAGGTCTTTTTATGGAGCCAGCATTACCATAATCTGAAAACCAGAAAAAGACGCCACAAAGAAAGAGACTTACAAGCCAATATTCCAGTTGAACAGTGATGTTGCAATCCTCAAGTAAATTCTAGCAAACTGGATCCAGCATTACATTAGAAAGATCATACACCATGACCAAGTGGGATTTATCCCAGGGACTCAAGGCTGGTACAATATCCGCAAATCAATAAGCATGATACAGCACATAAACAAACTGAGAGAGAAAAACCACACAATCATATCAATTGGTGCAGAAAAGTCATTTGACCAAGTGCAACAGCCTTTCCTGATAACACTCAGCAAAGTGGGAATAGAAGGATCATCCCTCCCCATATAAAAGCCTTATATGAAAAACCTACAGTCAACATCATACTTAATGGGCAAAAACTAAAGCCATTTCCCTCAAGAACAGGAACAAGACAAGGATGCTTGCTTTCACCACTTCTGTACAAAATGGTACTGGAACTGCTAGCCACAGTGATCACACAAGTAAAAGAAATAAATGCCTCCCAGATTGGAAAGTAAGAAGTAAATTGTCATGATTTGCAGATGGTATGATACTGTACATAGAAAACCCCAGACTCCTTCAAAAAATTAGTAAACTTAGTAAGTGAATTCAGCAATGTAGCAGACTACAAAATTAATGCCAAGAAATCTATGGCATTTTATCCACCAATAGTGAACTTACAGAAAGAGAGTTTGAAAAAAAAATCTCATTTATCATCACACCAAAAAAATTAAGATACCTAGGAATAACCTAACTACGACGGTAAAAGTCCTCTACTCAGAAAACTGAAAGACTTTGAAAAAGCAATAGAGGAAGACAAAACTGATGAAAGAACATGCCATGTAAATGGCTTGGTAGTATCAACATCATGAAAAAGGCTATACTACACAAAGGGAACTATAGATTCAATACACTCCGCATTAAAATACCAACAGCATATTTCACATACCTAGAATGAACTCTCCAAAAATCCATCTGTAATAAAAAAAAAGACCCTGAGCTCAAACAGGTTTGGCTCAGTGGATAGAGCGTTTGCCTCCAGACTGAAAGGTGCCAGGTTTGGTTCCGATCAAGGGCATGCACCTTGGTTGGGGGCACATCCCCAGTAGGGGGTGTGCAGGAGGCAGCTGATCCATGTTTCTGTCTCATCGATGTTTCTAACTCGCTATCCCTCCCCTTTACTCTCTGTATAAAATCAATGAAATAAATTTAAAAAACTAACAAACCCCAAATAGCTGCAGCAATCCTGAGAAAGAAGGCAAAGTAGGAGGTATCTCAGTACCAGATATCAAGCTGTTTTACAAAGCCGCTCTTCTCAAAACTGCCTGACATTGACTCAAGAATAGACATATAGGCCAATGGAATTGAATAGAGAACCCCGAAACCAATCCAAACCACTAAGCTCAATTAATATTGACAAAGGAGGCAAAAACATACAATGGAGACAAAACAGTCTCTTCAATAAATGGTGCTGGGAAATTCGGTCAGATACATGTAGAAAATGAAACTAGGTAACCAGCTTACACCATACACAAAAAATAAAATCAAAATGGATAAAGGACTTAAACATAAGACGGAAAACTAAAAATATTAGGGGAAGCCACAGGCAGCAAGTGTCAGATATATGCTGAAGCAATGGCTTCACTGACCCAGTTCCTGGGGCAATGGAAAATAAAGTTAAAATAAACAAATGGGATGACATCAAAATAAAAAGCTTCTTCATAGGAAAAAAAAAAAGAAACCATCAACATACAACAACAAAGCCCACTGAAGGGGAGAACATATTTGCCAATGTTCTCTGTGATAAGGGTTTCATCTCCAACATTTACAGGGAACTCATACAACTTAACAAAAGGAAGATAAACAAACCAATCACAAAAATAGGCAATGGACCTAAACAGATACTTTTCCAGAGAGGACAAAGGAAAACCAACAGACACATGAAAACATGCTCAGAGTCACTAATCTAACTCAAATTAGTGATGCAATTTGCCAGAGAACCAAATCAAATGGACAATGAGGTACCAACTCAAAGATGTCAGAATGACTATCACCAACAAATCAACAAAGAGCTGGTGAGGATGGGGAGAAAAAGGAACCCTCCTTCACTGCTGCTGGGAATGCAGACTGGTGCAGCCACTATGGAGAACAGGATGGCGTTTCCTCAAAAAACTGAAAACGGAACTCCCATTTGACCCAATGATCCCACTTCTAGGAATATATCCCAGGAACCTAGAATTACCAATCAGAAAGGATACATGCACCGCTATGTTCACTGCAGCACAATTTACAATAGCTAAGATTTGGAAACAGCCTAAGTGCTGGTCAGCAGATGAGTGGGTTAAAAAGCCATGGTACATCTACACACTGGCATACTATGCTGCCGCAAAAAAGGAAGGAGCACTGACCATTTGCAACAGCATGGATGTATCTGGACAGCATTATGATAAGCAAAGCCAGTCAGACAGTCCAAGAAAGATAAATATCACATGACCTCACTCATCTGTGGATTACAATGAACAACATAAACCGATGAACAAAAACAGATCCAGAGACAGAGAAGCATGGATCAGACCATCAACCTCAGAGGGAAGGTAGGGGAGGATGGGGCTAAGGGGGAGCGATCAACCAAAGACCTTGTATGCATGCCTATAGGCCTAGCCAATGGACGCAGACACCAGGGGGTGAGCGTGAGGGCATGCTTGCGTGGTGGGGGAGGGGGTGTGGGTAGAGTGGGCGATAAGAACACATATGTAATACCTTAATCAGTAATAAGAAAGAAAGAAAAGGAACCCAGGAACATATCATCAGGTGAGAATTCACACACTCACACTCTGGCACACTCAGGCACACGCACACTCACACCAGGAGAGGGCTCTGCTGTTCTCAGTGGGAATCACCTCTTATCTCCCAGCCTGACCACCGCTTTCTCACCAGCTGAACCAGAGGACAATGATGTGACGGGCGGGTACTCTGCGGAAAGCGACCTCTCCCTCCTGGACACAGCCCACCGTCCAGCAGCCACTTTTCTGCCCCCTCTCTGTGCCCCAAGCGCTGAGCAGGGCTGGGCTGGCCTGAGAGCCCACAGACTTCAGGAGCCAGATCCCGGGGGAGTTGGCGCCTGGGGCTGTGGGGGCGCCCTTGGTCAAGTGCAAACTCGGCCAGCTGAGGTCACACAATAAGGGCCGACGCCTGAGTTCCATGAATTGTTTCGTGTAAGTCCCCTCAGCGAGCTCCCACTCTGGCGCAGCAAGCGGAAGGCCTCACGCCTGCGAGCCAGGTTTAGAACTCAGGCCTTCACTCCAACCAGGTGGAAACTCATTTTCAGATGGAAAAAGCCAGCGGGGGAGGGTCTGCGGGTTACCAGTGACTAGAGGAAGTTCACCAGTGGAGACAGCAAGTTGACCCCCGGAGACAGCAAGAACCCAGAGTGTGTGCTTACGTTTTCCACAGGCTGTGCTCCTCACCACTGGGACTCCTGCACAGCAGGGGGGCTGGTGGAAGGAAGATGAAGGGGGCGGCGCCTCACAAGCTTCCTGGGACTGTGCACTGGTTCCTTTCGGGGTGAAATCTCGCGAGATCATGAGATCAGGAACAAACCAAGATCAGGGGGCAGGATGGGGGGGCGTGTTTTAACAGGCCCCGAGAAGGTGAGGACAGGGGCGCCTGTGCCACACCTAGCAGGCTGCAAGGGGTTGCAGAGGGTGGGTGGTTGTTAGGGGGACCCTGTGCTTCCAGTCATGAGGGTGGGGGCGGTCGCGGATGTGGAGGGAGAAACAGGAGACCGCGACCCGCAGCTAACATCCCACTCGCCACCCCTGGTCTGTGTTTCTGGGGACCCCTTTCCCTCTGTGGTTGTGGCTGCCACTTACCTACCTCATTCCCTGGGCCAAGCTTGGTGCTCCACTCCCACCCCACCGCAGCCCTCTGTCTGGAAAAGAGCTCCCTGCCCTGGGCTAGTCTACTCTCCCTACTGTGTGGATACAGACATTTTAGTAACCCCCGGGGCAGAGAAGAGCTGGCCAGATTCAATTACATTGTCTCTCTCCACAGGTGCTCTCCTCAGTCTTCCCCTGAGGTTTGGGTCACCAGAGCTCTTTGACAAGCCCCGAATGTATCCTTTGCTCTGCTCACCTCCCCTAAGCCTTCAGGTGATGGCAGCCTACCTGCCTTCCTCCCCCCTCATGAAGGGGTTCTCCTCTCACCAACAAATCCCTTTGGCAATGTCACACCTGGGCCTGAAAGCAGAAGGAGTGGGCAGGATGCTCCTGAGGAGGAGCAGGCCAACAAAGCTGAGGAGAGGTGGGAAGGCACCAGCCACAGCCTCGTGCTCAGGCGCTGGCAGAGCTGCCCCTTAGCTGAACCTTAACCCAGGGCTCTCCTCTCAGGTGGTGCCTCCAGGGGGTACAGGGGGCCTGGCATGCTCAGTCTGACAGGTTTTACTGCCTGCTTGTCCATAGTTTCTTTAGGAGACAAAAGTCAGGCTTGTGAGGAGAGAGGGAGAGGGGAAGAGTAAAGCTGAGGCCCATCCCTGTCATCCAAGCTGGCCTGAGGCATCTGCTGGGGGTCTTTGAAAATCAGCTTCTGATAGTGGGGAAGGGCTTGTAATAAGAATAGAGCCACAGTTGTTTAATCATTACTTGCAAACTATAAATACGAGGCCCTGGGACACTGGAGGTTGAAACAGGCTCTACTGAAAACATCGGCTGCCTCCATGGCCCATTGCCCAGAAAAGAATTGCATTTTGGGAAGAGACCATGCACAGGACATGTTTTCATTTGGAAGCTGTGTCCCCACCCTGACCCCCTCTTGGGGTCTTTCTCAGGAAGGCTGACCATTCCAATCTCATCACAGGAAGGGGCTGAGCTATTCCTAAAGTCTTAACAGATTAGCCACCTTGTGGTCTGCCTTTGAGCTCCTGAAGGCCAGACAGCAGGCCCTCACCTCCCCTTTGCATGTGACACTTGCAGTTGGCAGCTACAGGTAGCTATTTTCTCCCCCAAGAGGCTGAGAGCCGAATTTCCAGGGTGAGCGACTGCTCTCCCCATACTGACCGCATCCTTGGATAAACACTCATTGTGTGGCTCAACCCTGTCTCTGCTTAACTTGGCTCTAGTAGTGACAGGCAGCCACAGACACATTGTGCTGCATTGCTCTTCCTCACTCAGACTTGGGGAATATTCAGACTCTACAAACTGTGAGACCTTATCTGAGAGGGAGAGTGGGCAGAGGACACTGTGTCCCTGTCATGCAGGTGACCCTGCATCTCTTCACCTTAGGCTATGGGCTGGTCGTGGTGGTGGAGCGTAACAGCAGGGTGGTGAGGCTGGCTTCTTTTGGGTCCCTACCCTGCCATTCCTCCAGACGTTCCCCAGGCCTATGAACTAGCAGAGTTTAAAGTTTCCAGCTACATAGATGGAGGAATGAGGACAAAAGAGGCGACTGCTCTCAGCCCCAGTGGATCTGGGATTGTCACCTAGAGCAGAGCAGATAAAAAACAGAAACAGAAACAACTCACCTGGGAACTAGAGATTCAGCATAGCCCTCCCCCCTCTCTCCTAGATGCATTTGGCAACTATTTGTCCTGGAGTGGCTGCTAATGCCATGCTTAGAGCTACACACAGTCTATCCTCACAGAGTTTAGGATGAAAACAGAAAACACAAACACACACACACACACACACACACACACACACACACACAGCAAAACCCAACAAGACCATTATCTACAAATGGCACTTTGTAAGTAATTCTGTCAAGAAAACCATGGGGCTGGTATGGAAAGTTACAGAGGCAGGAAGACTCCTGCCTGAGGGTTGTACAAGGAGGGGCCTTCAGGGGCTTGGAAGGATCCTGTTCAGGGCATGAGGACAGACTGCACAATTTCTGAGAGAGTAAAGTGCTTGGCCAATTTGAGAATGCAAGGGACACTGGGGCACAGGGGAGGGTCATAGAGTGACACAGAGGGGAATGGATGTATCCTGGAAGGTGAATTTCAGAAGGGAATCTATTTGAAGTTTGTCCACCCTATGTTCATGATGATCTGGTTGCTTGTCAGCATTGCAGAGGTTGATGCACTAAAATGACGTGATCTGTTATATGAAAAGCAAAATGCAGGCCACCTGACTGATTACATAATGCAACCGTATTCTTGTAAAATTAAATGTGAATGTAACATTCATTTATTCCATTGCTTCACCCATAGCCTCATAATGTTCGCCATATTCCTAGGCGACAGTAAGCCTGCATAAGGAAGAGGGACTAAAGTTCCCGGGCCCCACTCTCCTGGGAAATCAGCAATTCATATTTATGAACCTCTTAAAGCAGTCCACATGTCCACTAACAATGATAATGCTAGTTATTGTAAAATATCTTCCTGTATTTTTTTACAAGGTTCTCTATCACAATTGCCTCTCCTGGACTAGTGGTGAACTGCTATTTTAATTTTAGAAACATTAAAGTGTCAGTCAACCAGCACTGCATTATAATGATCACCCTTGTGACTTAAAAACCCTTCAGTGATGGAAGAGAGGGAAGCTGGATGCTTTTGAAGGAGTTGCTGAGTGTGTGGGTGTGGGTGTGTGTGTGAGTGTGTGTGCATGCACACACTCCAGCACAGCTGAGAGAGGCTGAGTCTAGCAAGCGGTGGGCAAATGCGGCCTGCTAGCCTGATCCGGCCCCTTAAGGTGTTCTATCTGGCCCTCGGAGCCAAAAGAGCGGAGGGTTCTTTCCCACTCCCCTCCGCTCCTTCACCAGCAGCAGTGTTAACATGTATTAGTTCACACAAACACTCCATCCATGCGTTTGTTCTGGCCCTCCGCTCCAGTTTAAGAAACCATTGTGGCCCTCGAGTCAAAAAGTTTGCCCACCGCTGCTAGCCTGTCCTGTGAGGGGATAAAATAGAGGTGAGGTGAAAGGGGTACATACTTTTTTCTACAATCACCTACAGTAAGCCTAAGGGGGATAGAAGCTGCAATCTCAAACTAAGCATGCTTGACATAGATAAAACATACAGCCCTTACTTACTAAGGAGAACATAGCTTTTTGATGTTGTAGCCAGACTCATGTCAGGACATTTTGAACTTTAATGCTGTCAGTTGTTGTTTTCAGGTGAAGACACTATGACAAGAAATAATAAACAGGGTCCAAAGCAGGGAGGGCAAATCAAGAAGGCATTTGGGGCTGACTTGTGCTTCCATGACACCCACTGTACAACAGGCTCCTGATTTCCTTACGGGCACCTGCAATGGCCTCTGGATGCCCAGTTCACTGCAGGAATAGTCCATGTGAAATGTCTTGGAGAGAATTCAGGGTGGCCAGAGAGCATTCGCCACAGTGTGTGTTCCAATTTCTGTGAACCACACCTTTTGAAAATTCTTTTGGCGTAGCTATCCAGGAGTCCAGAGGGAAAGGCAGGAACCTTCATCCCTGGGCATCATCCCTTCTCCCAGATTCGGGCCTCCTAGAGACTGGACTTGAAGAGGATAGAGCCCCCCCCCCCCATGTGAGTAACTATTGGGGGAGAGGTTGGGTGTGTGGAGAAGAACACTCAGCTGAAGGCCAGCTGCTCACTGACAGGCGGTGCTCTCACAGCTCCAGGGCCTTGGCCCGGCCTCCAAGCAACTTCTTGGGAAGGAGATGTAGGCTGCCCCACCAGTCCTGGTCCAGTCCTACTTGGACAGGTTGTCCACTGGTTGCTCCCCTGGTTGCTAAGGCTCAAGCTTGGAACAAAAGGACTTAGAATCCTGAGAGCTCAGGAACAATTTGCATGGAGATCCCTCCTCACCTGTGAACCTGGTTGGAGAGGGGATGAGAGAGTCAGTGGTGAGTGTCCTTTCAAGTGTCAGAGTGTCAGTGGGCAGAGCCCTGAGGGGTCTCCCCCATGGCTGGGCTCTACTGCCCTCTCTCTCCTCAGGACACAGGTGACCTTTCCCAAGGACAGTTCATGTGGGTACCTGGACTGATGCCTCTCCCTCCCTTCCAGGTTCACCTGAGTCATCCCCCTCTGCATTTCCACCTCTTCTCCAGGCCCTGGGCCCAGCCAGCCTGGACCCAGCCTCTGCCCTGTCCAGCTGTGGGTTAAGGAGGTGTGCTGGTGAGCTGAACTGCCACCAATTCCAGCACTGGACACAGCAGCCACTGGAATTTATAACCCTGCCTCCTGGGACCGACAATGTCTGGGAACCTCTCCCACACTCCTGATTGATGGTGTCACAGGGGAGGAGGGATATCTAGCTAATAGACATCTGCTGAAGCCCTCTTATTTACCATGTTTCATGTCAGGGCCAGCCTGACAGGGTTGAGCCGGGCTGAGGCAGGGAGGTGGGAATTGAGAAAAAAAAGAAAGACAGGAAAGCGGGGTCGGGAGGACCCCAGTTCTCTTGATGAACTGAAGCGAGTTTATTAGTCATGCAATCTTATTTATACACAACACACTGAATAGGAGGCCTGTCAAGAGGAATGTATTCTTTGTTCCTCTTAATCTCTAAGGGAGAGACATAGCAGAAGGACAAATTCTCAGTACAGCATATCTCAGTAAATAGTTACAGACTTCTTGGTAAGCTATGAAAGGCTGTTCTCATTCTACAAATGTTACTCCCATTCTACTGATAATCGCCATCCAAACAAGTCTGGGAAAACTGTGTGGGTAAGGGTCCCAGCCTTGCTAGCCCCTTCAGGTGCAAGGACCTTGCCAGCTTACATTTGGCCTCCAACAGATCCCCCTTCTTTGTTTTTTAGGCGAAGTTCATGCTTCAGTGTCCGACAGTTTTTTTATGTGTACATGTAAGCAGTAATATTTCAGTTCTGGATGGTGGACAAATGGTGGCAGTGTAGGTCCGACCCTCTCTGGTTTGGTCCTGGGCAAACTGCAGGGATGCACAGCTGCTGACTGCTAGCATGATAAAGCGTTGTCACCATCTTCATTTCTGGACTGCTTCTCTTCTTGTTGTCGCATGAGGCCACTGCTATTCTGTGGCTGGAGCAGTCCTGATAATTCCTCTCTGTTGCAGGAATCTACATGGTCTTGGAGTTGTTTTCTGAAAATATACAAATGTATTCTCGACCAAAGGTTAATAAAGGAATTATATCTATCATTTAGACTTGGGATTCTTTTAATTTTTGTCTAAATGATTTTCCTTTGGCTTATTTTGACACCACGTATATTTTCATGGGTGTCTTGCTATTAGCATTATAAATGAAAAATTTAATTTTCAAGTATAAATATTAAAGCAATTAAGGCATTTAATTAACAGGTTATCATTTACTTAACAGGTTATTATTCCACTATCCCCCCTTTTTTATTTTTTAATATTAGGAGGTTTTTGGAAATTATATAATGCAGTCTAGATAACTTTAAATTTTAATTTTTGTATAAAAATATGACTGCTTTAGGTTTATAGTATGTTAAGCAATTTGTCCATGAAATAAAAATTTTCGTTAATACTTCTTGAGCTAGTTTTAATTAATCTGAAAACTTGACTATTATTTTACTGTTAAATTTAATAATCTAATAACAATCTTAGTTTACACTGTAAATATTAATGGAAAGGTTTATTTTGTATCCTTGAGAAGGCCTTGAGCATTCCTGGTGTTGAGCTGGATTTAGATATAGGGTAGTTGCTGTTAGCCAAGTCTCTGTTATCTGGGTACCGATTTCGGCTGGCCTAAGTCTCTTTCTGTTATCTGGGTCCCGATCTGAGCTGGGCATGGGAAGCACAGCAGCCATGGGGGCAGGAGACCTCCCTCAGAAGGGGCGAGTGTTCAAGCCCCTGCATAGTTGGGGGGGTGAGGATCTCTGCCCCACCTCTGTTGACCCCCAAGTTCTCCACTGAGGCCCCCTGCGACTGTGCCTGTCTTAGGTCGCCCCTCCCAGAGGGGTCTTACCCGTCGTTGACTAACCAGCCATCCTCCAGGGCCAAGCAGGGTGATGTGAGGTTTAGTTTTGTCTCCTTGGTAGCGTATGCCCCTGTGGCCTCCATGCCCAGTAACTGCCTTGTGATCCCCTCACCTGCTGGTGGGGCCCCGGCATTGATCATGGGGAACCCAGATTTCTTCTCCAAAGAGGGCCCAGCTTACACCATTGGGCAAGAGACAGATCCATGGTACCAGCCACCATGAGGCTTCAACCTCAGTATGAACAGAGAGCTTAGGTAACAGCTGTGGGCAATTGGAAGAGGAACCCCCTTGGTAAAAAGGGCAAGAGAGGTCAATATAGAATGCTTAAGTGCCTTCCCAGGGGGCCTTCCACACAGTGGAAGGGATAAAATCCTTTTATGTTCTTATTAAATTGCTGCCAAACAATTAGTTTGTAAGCTTGTTTGGAATAAATGTTAATATGCTGTTGTAAAATATTAAAAATTATTAATGAGCTTTTGTTATTTTAAATTATATCTTAAAATTCTACTGCTGTATTTTAAGAAATATAAAATAAGATAACTTGTTTTGCCCTTTCTTAGAAGCAAAAACTTAAAATATATATTTATTAATATTTATCTGATAAAGCTTTCTATGTGATTTCAGGTATATTAAATTGGCTTTATTAAAAAATCTTTTAAGAAAAGAGAATAAACTTTTGAAAACATTTCAGGGCCCATGAAATGTCCTAAAGACATTCCTTGATTATAGTTTTGAAATCTAACTTAAAAAACTATTAAATATATATGTGTATATATAATTTAAAGATTATATACCTTTTATAATTATTAAGAGATAACAATTAAATTAAAACTGATCTTTGTATTTAAAAATTTTGGTTGGGATTATAGAATTTATCCTCTTTTTTCAATTACATAAATATTGAAATTTTATTATAATTATATGATTTTTCCCAATTTATTTAACCAGAACTTTAAACTCTTAGCTGGCAAGTTAAATATTTAGTATTTCTTAATCAATAACATTTTTAAAAATAAACTTTAAAAATACAAGACATAATCAATAGATTTAATTCTGTCCTCTAGATTTTTCGTGAGGGACATTTAGATTAATATTTTAGCATTTTGTTATTTCAGAATATCTAATATAATTAAGCAAACTCCTAAGCCTTGGGGTGCCATTGACTGAAAACAGGTAACCATTAAAATGTAAATTAGTTATATTCTTTCTACCAAGGATGGGAAACTGGGAAGCAAGCCTCTTTTTTAAAGTTGTCACTGGCAGGAAATTTTTGGCCTACCTGCTCTGTTGGGGGAAGGGAGGCTAGCCCTTCCTCTATTAAAAATTGCTTTCGGAAGCTAGCCTTAAATAGAGGGCGTAGCCGTCTTTTACCTGGGCTACTTATATTTTTATAATTAATATATTTTAATAACTCTTGAGATTTAAATTCAATTTATTATTTTAAGGCATATTCTTTAGTAAATGCTTTTAACAGAGACAATTTTACTGACTTTTCTTTTTGGCCTTGAAATTAACTTTTTAATATTCTTTATTAGTATTTAAAAACTGTTCTTTATTTATGGAAATGCCAATCCTGCTGCTAGAATCTAGCTAGCATCTTTTTTCTTTGAGTTAAATTTTGCCATCTTTCTTAGGAAATAATCAGTCTTGGGTTTTATTTTGTATATTTGTAAAGAGATTTTAGCTTGAAACTCTATCTAAATGTCCAAAATCGGACAATGCGCGCCTTAGTTCCAAGCCAGCTTTCTCTTTACACGTGTACAAAAATCCCAGATGCATTTTTAAATTTCAGATCCGGTGGCATTTGCTGTAGCTGTATCAGAAATGCAAGGAAATCATAATTTCTTCTCTATGTGGGAGGTTTTAAATCTAATGATATTTTGTTTATTTCAGTAGGCAAGGGCAGCACCCAGGGCAGACAGAATGTCTTATTCCTATGGATCCAAGGTCCAGCCCGGCAATTCCGGGGGTTGCTCGGAATAGCTCTTGTATCTATTTTGCTCTCTGGGGCGGGCTGGGTGCTGTGCAGCCTGCTGGCCTTGAGACAGCACAGGGACAGCAGGGTAAATAGACAATGCCCCTGTTATTTGCCGTGGCTGGGCCGGCCCCTTTTGGTAGTTTCCTGACTGGTGTTGAGGCAAAGAATTTCCCTGGATATCTGTCTTAGATTTACACTCATTTTCCTAATGTTTTCCTTTTTTACATTTAGGGCATAGTCCAGGTTGTTTGGGACTTCTGCCATTTCCTTTATTAACCCCTTTATTAGAAGGACACTGTTTTGCCATGTGTCCTGTTCCTCCACAAGTGTAACACTTGTATGTTTGACTTTTCCCTGTGCTAAATTGTTGCTGAAGAATTCCTTCAATGGTGGTTCCCTTTAATGCAGCCGCAATGGCAACTCCTTGTATATATGAGGGACCAATATCTGCGCAAATGCGGATATAATCTGAGAGAGTCCCCTGTCTTTGATAGGGCCGCAGTGCAGCTTGGCAGGCAGTGTTGGCGTTTTCATATGCCAACTGTTTAACTATTAACATGCCAGTCTCTCCATCCACCACTACTCGGCCAACAGCCTGTAATAGCCGAGAGACAAAATCCTGATGCTTTTCATCTGGCCCTTGAATAATTTTTGAGAGCTCCTCTGTTTTCTGACCAGAGGTGGGTAACTTTTTCCAGGCTCTGATCCCAGCTCCATTAATCTGTCCATAAGCTTCCTGGGGGTATTGAATTTGATTATGGGTATCAGCATAGACTCCTTCACCTACCAGCATTTCATAAGAAATATTAATCTGGGCAGCTCGATTACGAGAAGCTTGTTCCTTAGCTTTTTCATCATATTCTGATTTCCACAAGAGATAATCCCCTCCTGATAAACAAGCCTTGGCAATAGCTCTCCAATCATTAGGTGGGAGAGCCTCTGAGGCCATAGTTTCCAAGATAGTTAAAGTGTAAGGGGAAGTGGGCCCATACTGAGCACAGGCTGTTTTTAACTCTTTTAAGGTTTTAAAAGGAAGCGGGTCATAAGCACGCTCATGCTGTCCCATGTGAGGGTTCACCTGTTCCATAACAGGGAAGGCGTGAATGTCCAATTCCTCACCACACTTTCGTGTTTCCTGCAAGGCCATTTGGAGAGGGGAAAGTGGAACTGGTGCTGCACAAGGCAGCGGAGAGCGGCGGGAACGGCCCCCGCGGCTTCTCTTTTTCTTTCCAAGAAGCTTTAATGTTTCTAAAAAGGATTCCAACACATCCTCTATATCACTGCCCTCTTCAATTCCAGCAGGAAAACATTCTTCCTCCTCTTTTGCCTGAACAATACCTGTATTATCATTATGACAAAGAGCAGCAGCTTCCTCAAATTCCTCCTCATCTTGAGGAGTTAAATTGTCTTTAAAAGTTACATTATTTCTTTTTAATATACTGTCTTTTTTAGACCCCTGTTTTGTGCTATCACGCTGCTTCTCCTTTTTTTCTTGCTTAAGAGACGGTTGATTATGGTCATGCCTGGGATCCAAACAATCCGGTATTAAATTCGATAAGGAAATGCAGACCTCCTGAATGAATTTTTAAAAAATTTTCTACTTGCTTGTCATTAACCTTAGTTCCTTTACTGTTGAGCATAGACTTTAACATTTGGCCATAAAGGGCATTTTCTCTAGATTCTAACTGTCCCATGCTTTACTCCGGACTATCAAAAAATTTCTCCTTCCTTACCTTAACGAGTGCACCCTTTATCCGGAGGAGTTCCTCACCGTTGTCTCTCCAAGCCTGACTGAGTTCCTCACCGTCTTATTCCCAGTTCCTCAGTCCTGTAGCTCGGGCGCTAGATGTGTCAGGGCCAGCCTGACAGGATTGAGAGGGCTGAGGCAGGGAGGTGGGAATTGAGAAAAGAAAGAAAGACAGGAAAGCGGGGTTGGGAGGACCACAGTTCTCTCGATGAACTGAAGCAAGTTTATTAGCCACACAATCTTATTTATACACAACACACTGAATAGGAGGTCTGTCAAATGGGATGTATTCTTTGTTCCTCTTAATCTCTAAGGGAGAGACACAGCAGAAGGACAAGTTCTCAGTACAGCATATCTCAGTAAATAGTTACAGACTTCATGGTAAGCTATGAAAGGCTGTTCTTATTCTACAAAGAATAAGATTCTACTGATAATCGCCATCCAAACAAGTCTGGGAAAACTGTGTGGGTAAGGGTCCCAGCCTTTCTAGCCCCTTCAGGTGCAAGGACCTTGCCAGCTTACATGTGGCCTCCAACGGTTTCACTCCACTCAGGCAAATGCAACAAACTTCTGAGGAAGGTCTCTCTCTCTCTCTCTGAATCTTTTGGGCATAGCGGGTTGGGGTTGCCCAAAGGTTCTCTCTGACTCTTGGGCTTCTAAATAAACAGCTGAAAATCAATATCCCCAAAGGCAGCTTTAGGGTGGCAGAATCTTTGTTTTCTTTATTTCTTAACTATTGGCTAAGAGGGTTTAGACTGGTGTCAGTCAGCTAGATAACCCGCGTCTCATGGTTTCTTAACTTTCCTGACAGGTGTGTTCTGTTCTTCCTCAACTACCTGCAAATCGCCCATTCTGACTTCTGAAAAATAATCTCCCCACTTTCTCCTTTGTTCAAAATACATAGTATATAGTCCAGTCCACCTGGCTCAGTGGTTGAGCATGGACCTATGAGCCAGGCGTCAGGATTCATTTTCCTGTCAGGGCACATGGTAGGAAAATGAATTCATCTGCATGGGCTGGGTGGTGCCGGTGGGAGGCAGAGGATCAATGATTCTCTCTCATTGTTGATGTTGCTACCTCTCTTTCGCACTCCTTCCTCTGGAGTGGGAAATGAATAAAAAACTTGTTTTAAAAACTTTAAAAATGTCATATACCCAATGTTGCCTCAGTGTGTTTGTAATTTTATGGCTACATCAATTCTATGTGAAACCTTCTTGCACATGTACTAACCCCTGATGTTCTGTTAATCTCTGTCTGTTAATTTGGCTATTCACCCAGTCTAGAAGAACCAAGCAGCCACAAAAAAATTAATGAGGTATTTTACCTTCATGTTTTTCACAAAGTCTTCTTAGTTTGATGTCTCTCACAGGCCATCTCACTAAGTATTGAGTGCTAAATTGTATCTTTTTAAATCAGGAATGCTGGGTCTGTATTTGCATTTCCTAACATTTGATAAAATAGATCCATTCACACACCCAAAGTGTTCTAAACAATAACCAAAGTATATGTTACCTTGATAGCTAAATTAAAATAAAAACTCAGCTCCTCAAGGGCAATGGATATATTTCAAGAGCTTAATCATCACATGAGGGTTGTGGCTACCGTACTGGACAGGGAGGCCCTGACCATCTGCTATGTGCAGCACAGTAGGTACTATAAGGCTGGGTACCTTGTTTCCAGGGGTGGGGAGGTGCTGCTCTTGGTGAAACTGGTCCCAGGGGAGATGCTGCAAGTACTGGTCAAAGGGAGACACTGCAAGGGTAGATGCTGCAGCTCTGTTTGCTGGTGTGGAAGCTGCAGCCACAATTAGGGACTCAGCAGGGAACCTTTGTTTGGGCCCCAGTGTCCCCAACCTCAGTCCAGGGCTCACTAAGGTTTGTGCTGAGCAGAGGTCTCTGGGCTCTGCCAAACCTCCAAGTGGGGTGTGGGTGTGGGGTGTGGAGTGAGGCTCCGGGCGCCCTAAACTGCTCCTAACTAATATTTGATTTGCACCCATAGATGTGAAAGTGAATTATTCTCAGTTATCATGAATGTTTGTTAACCAGCAGTTGTCAACCTCTGGGTCAGGAACAATGGAAATACATCCTGCATATCAGATATTTACATCACGATTCATAACAGTAGCAAACTTACAGTTTTGAAGTAGCAACGAAAATTACCTTTTGGTTGGGGGTCACCACAACATGAGGAAATTTATTAAAGGGTCGCAGCATTAGGAATGTTGAGAACACTGGTTTAGACAGTTGTGGAACTTTGGAACAAACCTTGGCTCACACTTATGGGGTACTGTGGTCTCAGCTCTTTGCCTTGAGTAACTCTGCTCAAGGGCCCTTTCTCCATGGGGAGCCCCTCCCAGATTTATTTTTTAACATATATACCAGACACACCCTCTTGGCCAGGTCAGAGGAGGCAGGACCCTCTTTGAGGTCGCAACTTTAGGAGTCTGAAGTGAGGGGGGACAGTGACGATGCCCAGGCTCAGAGACGGCCTCTGAATGAATAGGCATGAACACCTTCCCACCTCCACCCCCAACACAGGACAGCCTGCTGAGACCAATAACCTCAGGGGTAGGCTGCCCTGTCCAGCTCTGGGCTCAGGAGGCTCTCTGAGAGCCTCTAGCATGGCTGTGCTCCTGTGCTCCACACCACCCTTGATCAATGCACAGGCATAGTTTGTTTCTTGGGTGACCAGTTATTTCACTGAGGCTCACCTGGAGCCATGGTCCTGGACGTGCCAATCTGTCTGTGCCTTTGTCTTCATTTTCAAGTTTATGAACTGTCTCTTCATGACTCAACCTCCCTCAGCATTCAGGTCTCTGAAGCAGAAGCTCTAGAGGAGCCAGTGACACTGGGTGGGGAGGAGTGTGGGTTATAATGAGGTGGCCTAGCACCAATAAGGCAGGGGCACTGCCTCTCAACTCCTGATGGATCCTGTCAGTTTGTAGACTTCAGGGATCTCAGACCATCCGTCTGGCTACCGGTTTGGCACTCCAGCCTCTGTGACCATCTCTAGGCTCCAGCCTGGAAGGGGGCTGATGTCATTGTTTTAGAACCCATCTGTGGCACTTACCACACTGCCACAAGCAACTGGGGAAAATGAGAGCAAACCTGCCTGAGCTCCCAGGATCCCTGCTCACTTAATTCCTGCTTCCCTGTGTCCAGGGACATTTATGTCTCCATGGCTGGAGTTCTCTCTGAACTCCTCTCACCTCTCATCATGGACACGAGGAACCTACTCCAGTTTGGTTTCCCCTTGAAAAAGAAGTGTACCACAAGAGACACCAAAGATGAGAACTTCCTTTAGGCTCTCTGTCTCCTTTGACACAACAATCAGTCAATATTTCATGAGGACTGAGCTGGGGGAGAGTTGGAGGGACAAATCCTGTGCTCTGTAAAGAACTGACTTCCCCAAGGCCCTACCTGCTGCCCTTGTACCAAGCTTGGCACAGTGTCCTTTCCATCTTGATGAAATATTTCCCAATTGGCTCCTTTGCCCCACCCATCTAAAGATAGCGTGAGGCTTTGTCTGGTGAGCAACTTCCTCCTAACTGCATTCACCTAACATGCCTAGACAAAAGCATGAAGAAATTCATCCACCCAAAGGTGTCATGAATGTTGAGTCTAGTGAAGAACTTCTGAAGAAACCTGGGCTGTGCTTCCGAAGTCTTGTGTACCCAGCTCTTCTCTTCCGTATTTTCACAAACGCAGAGTGTAGCCATCAGTCCACACTTGAGGAATCTCTTTGACCCTCCTGGAGCAGAGCCTCCCAGGGACCAGGGGGAGCCTCTCCTCTCTCAGGTGGAGTCACACCCTGATCACCTGTCCTTCAATTCTGTAATGCCAGGTAGGGGCTGGGCCCGATGCCTCCTTAGACGTCAAGGAAGGAAAGGCAGAAAGTTGAGAGGTGCCAACAGATGTCACCCAGGCTCCACAAGGAAAGCCTCTTCCTGCCCTTGATGGGAGGGAAGGAATTCCTTAAACAAAGAACCACGTGGGATCCAGTTTGGGAATTCATAAGTGACGTCCTAAAATGTCTTTGATTGTAGAAGGAAAATGTCCTCTTTGGTTTATGGTAAGGCATATTTCAATGGGATGCACTAGTGAGGGCTGCAGAAGCTAGACTGTGAGCAAGGTTATACTGATGGATATTTCTAGATCCTTCCCTTGCTTTGTGTGCAGTCCTAAGCAGTGGGAACAGACTCTCAGGTTTCCATTAATATTAAAAGTATTTCAACAGAAGGACAGCCAGGGCAATTTAAAGACTGTTTAAAAGTTGGTTTGGGGTAACTCCTGTGCCTGGAACACCTCCATGTGCTACTGTGCAAAACATCCTGAGAATAGCCTCTCGAGCCTTGTGTGTGTGTGTGTGTGTGTGTGTGTGTGTGTGTGTGTGTGTGTGTGTGTGTCACTGTGCAGGACTGGAAGGCTGGTTACAGAGCCTGAGTAATGAGGCCACAAATATATCCTGGTGTTAATCCCTGGGATCTGGGAATGTTACCTAATAAGGCAAAAGGGAGTTTGCAGATGGGATGAAGGCTTTGAGATGGGGACTAGGATTGTTAATTGCGAGCCTTGATTTCACAGCCCACAGGACAGCACAGAGCCCAAATAAACATGATTTTTGGGTGTGTCTCTGAGCTAGTTTCCAGAGAAGATTAGCATTTGAAGTGGTGGACCCTAAAAGGATATCACCCTCCCTATGTGCACAGCATCAATGCACTGAGAATCTGACTAGAACAAAAGGATGAACTCACCCCTATACTCATGGATCACCGCAGGGCTGGGGCATCACATCTCATTTCACAGGCGTCTGTCCTCACACTGGATCTTAAACCATCAGCTCCTTTGGTTCTCAGGTCCTCAGTCTCAGGCCAAATTAGACCAACAGCATTCCTGGGCCCCACAGCTTGCAGATCTTGGGGTTTCTCAGTCTTTATAATCACACCAGCCAAGTCCTCATAACCTCCTGCTGCTCTGAAGAACTCTGACTAATACAGTGGATTACCAAAGTGTGCAGGCCAAGTTGGGGACAGAAGATGAACAGGAGATGAGACCACAGAGCAGAGATTGGAGTCATGTAGCTACAGCCATGGAATGCTGGCGACCTAGCAACAGGAGGAGCCAGGAAACACACTCTCCCTGGAATCTCCACAAGGAACCAGCCTATCTCTCACCTTGACTTCTGCTATTCTAAGCCCCTGGGACTTCTCAATCCCACAGAGCCTTTGCTTCTTTGTGCAATATCTTTTCTCCTCACAATTTGACAAATCAGTCTGTCTCACCTGGCACCATGATTCTCATCCAAACTTCCTATTCAGTGGTTTTAGGTTATGTGTCCTCAGCCTTGAGCCAAGAGCTGCCTCACAAGCAGCACCCTTGTACCCAGTCCATGGTAGAACATGCTAATCAGCCCTGAGAATAGCATCTGGGCCACCTGGTGTGGGAGGCGACACCTTCCAGTACAGGGAAGTTGACGGACAAAGGGCAATGGACTCACCGTGAAATTGAAGGGGCCAGGGGACCTGGTACTGAGCTGGAAGGGACAGAAGATGGGAAGGAAGTAATCGGGGAATCACCCGATTCCCCTCAGCTGCCTTCCCTGAGGAATTCACAGTCTTGGGCCACCAGGGGGATGTACAGTCTTAGGACCCTAGGGGCACAAGAGCCTGGATGTGGGGAAGGTACTTGCTGGGTTTTATGCTATCCTGGGATGAAGTTTGAAGTGCTGCTTCCCTGCGAGCCCATGAGGTCCCCAAACTGTTGTGCCCGATACTCATCTCTCAAAAGACTAATACATGCAAGGGCTCAGCTTCAGAATAAAACCACTGCAAAGACAGAGGATGGAACCATGCAGAGGAGCGACCTTCACTAATGGGAATAAGGGGCGGAGGGCAATATGCAGTCCCCAGCTCTGCCATTGACACCCAGGAAATGGAGAGCCTGAGCTTTATTCAGTCAAGCTGTCTTTACCTTTGCCCACACCACACAAAGGGGAAGTCCTGGGATAGCTTATCCAGGAGACACCTGGACTCCCCCATGAGAAAAGGTAGGTATCCCCTGACTGGCTCAATTTCTGCATGCTTTCCTGGGCTCAGTCTGACCTTACTTAGAGTAAATTAAAGAGTTTGACCCTTTTAAAAGCATTTACTGATTGAATTTAGGGAGAGAGGAGAGGAGAGAGAGAAACATGGAATTTTTGTTCTGATTACATAAGCACTCATTGGTGAATCCCTGTATGTGCACTGGACGGGAATAAACAGGCAACCTTGCCATACCAGGATGATACTGTGACCCACTAAGCCACCCAGCCAGGGCAAGAGCTTCATTCTTGGTAAAGCTCTTCTTTCCATGGTTGCAGGCATAAGTAGACTCCAGGTCAGTTTGGAGTGGAATGTGGTGAGGAAGGTGAAGGAAGCAGATTTGCATGGAGACCCCTCCCTCCTCTGAGGGAGGGGAGAGGATAAGAGAAGTGTGGGGAGCCAGGCTCAGGCTTTGGGTGTCAGAAGGCAGCATTCTTGGTGTAGCTCCACCATGACCTGGCCTCTGCTCCTGCTCACCCTCCTCACTCAGGGCCCAGGTGAGGCCTCCGTGGAAGGGACCGTGGGTTCACCTTGGCCTGATTCTTTGCCTCCTCTTCAGGCTCACCAGGTATCCAGCACTGCACCCACCAGTGAGTGTTTTTGCTGTTTTCAGGGTCCTGGGTCCAGTCCGCACTGACTCAGCCTCACTCAGTGTCCAGGGCTCTGGGACAGTCAGTCTCCTCCACCTGTGGTAGACACGGCGTTGATTTTAGTGGTTATGATCATGTCTCCTGGTACAAAGAATGGCCAGGCATGGCCCTATACTGCTGGTTAATAAAATCCCAAAATGGCCATCAGTGATCCCTTATTTATTCTCTTGCCAAAAATGTGGAAAAACAGCTACACTGCCCAGGCCTGGGCTGCCATTGGAGGATGGGGCTGATTAGTACTGTTGTTCATCACATCAGCTGTGGCACTATCCACAGTGGTGCAAGTTTGTGGGAAAGTGAGACCAACACCTGCTCTGGGATCACAAGCTCCTTCCTTGCTCTGAAGATGCTTCCCCACTCTGAGCAGGGACTCCTGCAACATGGCCCTGAGGAAAATTCATTCTCTCTCTGTCCTTGCTCCTCCCCAAAGCATTGAGAACAAAGCTTGTTTTCTTCAGATAGTGTCCTCTCTCACAGACAATCCCAAAGGAAGCTCTCTGTTACTGGCTTGTTGTCTTTACTTGTGTTTTGTGCATCCAGATGACCACTCATTCAAACCTTTCATTGTAACTGAAGGAGGCCACAAGGAGGCCCCTCATGTGCCTACTTGGTAGATTTCCCACAATTCTCTGGTAAATCCTCACTTTTAATCCCTTAGCCTCTCATACCTGTTCAGACCACCTGGATTCATTTCTCCACAAATGAAGTGGGAATGAGAATTAAGGAAACATTTTATTTCCTTCTCTTCCTTTCTCCACTCCTTCCTATTTGATTTTCTCTCTTTCTATGCTCCCAATACTTCCCAGAACCAAGGAAGGTTTGAGGCTGGGGTTTGAGTGAAAGGTCCTGTGTCCTCTCAGAATCACCTCTGTGCTCAGGTCCCAAAAGGATGCTTCTAGAAGCACCCCATGGCTGCTTGGTTCTTGCAGAATCTGTGGGAGGTGGTCCCATTCCTCAGGGGTCCCCGAAGATTTCTGTGATGCTGCCACACTTTTTCAGTGATAATCCCAGTTAAAGTGCATCAAGCAGTACAAGTACACGTAACTATCAGGCCAAGAAGTTCAGAACTGTTAAAGGAAGGTGGGCCGAGGTGCCACAAGCCCTGGTGTGTGACCTCATGATCCAAAGGCTGTAAGTCCTCTCTAACTTTCAGCCCTGCAGATGTCAGCTCTTAGAAATGACATGGATGATCACCCTACTTGGAAGTTAAATCTTGGCTGTAATCTTCTCCATTTAAGTCACTTGGTGACATTTTTCCAAGTACTGCTTTGTTTACAATCATGCTTTAATCATCCAAGCTGCAACAGTGACCCATGTGGACCCTCTCGAGTCATGTCACAGCACAGTGGGAAAGGGTCCATGCTAATGAAGACGCGGAGAAGATCCTGAGTCCCAGGCCCACTCTGTGTAAAGCTGGTCAGAGGGGTGAGCCTGCATGTAGGGTGTGTGTGTTTGTGTTTGTGTGTATGTGTGTGTGTGTGGGGGGGAGCAATGTCCCTTTGCCGGACACCAGTAGGAGCCAGAGAGTAATGGCTCTGCTGACCCTCCACCTTGGCATCTGAGATTGTTTGTGGCCCCTGACTGTAACAGCAAGGCCCATAGGTTGCATGTTATTTCGATGTGCATAGGACTGTGGGAGCCCCCATTGGCCCTTCTAGTGTTTCTCCTCAAAGGTGGACCACCTTTTCCTTTTGAGAAGGTAGTCACTATTTCATAAGAGGGGCTATTACAAGGAGAACCAGGACAAGCTGTTGGGTGATCAGGGTCTCTCTAATGAGACCTTGCTAGAGTAAGAAGCACACTGTTCCCTGGGTATTTGGAGTCTCTGATGGTAGCCATGGTCCCTGCATTCCTTAAGTAACACCATTGGACACCTGTTTAATTTTTATCCGATGTGGAAGAAGTGTCATTTTTTGATGGAAGGGATTAGAAGTGTTTTAGGTGTCACTGTGCCCAATGTACCCAGCACTGTTCTCCCATAAGATTCAGTCAGAGACTCAGCACCACAGGGCATGACCTTTCATATATCCCAGAACCTCCATGTCAGGTGCCTCTCTCTTTATCATGTACTATTTCCAGATGTTTAATCTTTCTTCCTAATTGGCATTCTGAAAGGAAATTATTGTGTATCTTTGACCGGAAAGTATGGGTTTGGGAATAAATATTAGTGTGTTTTAATGTATTTGTTTAGCTCTCTTGGTTATTAACTATTGTTGCAAGGAGTCCTTTTGCCTACTCTGGCAGTCTTCATGCTTAGCATGTATATGTCACATGTTATCATGTGGGCACATGGGTAGAGGAGGGTGTTAAATGAGAGTGGTTACTCATGCAGCACTGGCTCTGGGCCCTGTGGTCCTGACAGAACAAGGCGCAATGAACGAGGACAAGGTGGAACTCCATGAAGGTCAGAGGTCTGCTTCCTGCAGGAAGGATGAGGATAACTGGAATGTGCCCAGGGCTTCCCAAACTTTTCCCAGGAGATGAGGATTCAGTCTACTTGGTCCACAGGTCCAGCTGATGGATTTCTGAACAGGTCAGGGATTAGTACCATTTCACTGTTATCTCACACCAAAGACATTACTGTGGAAACTGACTTAATGGAGCCCATACAGGTTTAGGCACTGACACTGAAGCCATGGTATCACATAGAATATTGTCACTGCCAAACATATCCAATTTACACCGCTCTCCCCAATCACAGATGTCTGACCTCCCTTAGCCAAGGTGTCACCACCCTTTGCTCTTCAAATATCTGTGCTGTGTTATGAACTACAATGCAAACTTTGTGCCCTAGCTTTGTGGGAGCATCTTGACCCATAGAACTTCCAGTCATTACCTGAGGACAGTGCCATGTCAATCTGGAAAGGACCACTCAGTTCTGACTTGTCTGTTCTCCAAATCCAACTCTATCCAGAAGAATACACCACACCAACCATCTCTCTGTGCATGAGTCAGATTTTGCCTCCAGAAGTCACATGGCTCAGAGGTAATGATTCTCAGTGGATCATGTAGGGGGCATGGCGAAAAACATTGTGTGTTCCAACTGACATCCTGCCACACTCCTAGGAGAAGACCTGGGATAGGGCTCCTTGCCAAGTCAACTCCCAGAATCTCAAACTCAGAATCCCACTTCCTGTTTTCCTCTCAGTGGCGATCAATCCTACTGAGCTTTCTCTTCATCATGGGTATTGTGACCTTCAACTCTGGGAAGTCACTCTGTCTTCCTTTGATCCCATTTTTTTTTCATCCGTTTCTCCTCCTGCAATTGATTTTACTCAACTTCTAATGTCTCCTCAAGCAAGACAAAGAACTACCTCAGGAGCACTAACCCTCTGCCAAAACTACTTAGAAACAAGCAAAATGGTCCTA